>NC_056732.1:509552918-509882918 GCF_019279795.1 Protopterus annectens | reverse complement strand
AAAGTGCTTTTTAATTATGTATTTGGAAATAAGTAGGTTTTCTTGGCTAATAATCTGACATGATGGCTTTTTTATTAATCTCACACTATATGGCATAACAATCCCTTTATGTACTATTGAAGCATCTGTAGTGAGCTTTGTGTATTTTAGTGCATGGACTGTTGCAATTATGCTCTAAATGTGGGAAAAAGACAAGCTTGTTAAAGGAAAACTCCATCCAGATGTCAATTTTGTCTTTCCAAACACTGATCTTCCTTGCCTGTGATCCAACAGTAAATACACCACATACAGCAAAAATCATCATTTAGTATTTTTCAAATTTGTATTATGTCAGAACACATTTCTGTTTGTATTTCTTTCCTATGTTTGTCTTGTCATCTGCAATATCATGAAGGCAAGGTGGGGCAGAATAATTAGGTTAGATCATTTATTCCAACTACATAGCCATTAAGAAAACACTGGCTCTTAAACATTGGTATTTAAATGTGCCTTATCAGTCATAGATTGGCAGTACTGCATCTCAGAAAAATAGTGTAGCCTGGAACTAGAGTTAGGAGCCTGAACAAAAGCAAGGCTTTCAAGCTAAGTTTGCAGATGCAAATGAAAAGGAAAACTCCACTCAAACATTAGTTAAAAATGTTCTTATTACAAATTGGTCGTCTTTCCCTTTAATTAAACTCTGAGTGTCACAAACAAAGAAAATATTTTCATCTCACTCTCCTGATTTTCTGTTATTACTTGATTTTGCACTTTCTGTAAATGTGCACATTTTTTTCTGGTGTTTTGTTACTAGCATTCCCACCTATCCATTTTTTCCGTCTATCCAGAAATAAAACTAATTATCCAGTAGTCCAGAAAAGCAGTGTACAAACTCTGGTATTCTGTTTCAAAAAAAAAGAAACAGACATCGGAGTTTGTTAAATCGGTGGATTTTTTTGCAAAAAAAAGCATAGTAATATGCAGAAAAAAAGGCATCATGATCAAAAAAAGAGGGTGCTCCTCCTCATGTGACATGACAATGACATCAAGAAATGCATGGAAAGTGGGCTGGGCATAGGTGGGGTTGTGGGAGGTGTGGCCTAAATCCAGTTTTAGCCACAACAAAAGGTGGCAACCTTATTTGTTACTGTACCTTTTCATTGTATACAGTGTTTGGTTGAGGCAAGTCAGTGAGTTGGAGAAGGAAAGATTAACATAAAAGACTCTAATTCTGTTGAGATTTTCCCTGATTTGTTGAAAGCTATGACATTAATTATACATACAGTGTTAAAAACTATGAATGCAATACAAACCAGCTCTGGTCAAGTAGCACTTGCTAATCACAAGGATCAGATTTCTCACACTTCATCAAAGGAAGCAAAGTAATGAAAAAATGCAGACTGATGCAAACTGTCAAAAGTAGTAAGGACAGTACTGTTGTAAGCTGACGGAGAGTAAGAACTATAGTAAATTATCTCTTTATCATAGGAGTTTTCTCTCTGCCCCACTAAAATGACATCAAGGAAGCAAACACAAAATCATGCAGCATGACAACCCCTTTTCAAGACATTTTAGAATATAAGAAATTAGAAAGAAACAATTACCACTTATTTTGATACAAAGACATTAGTAATTAGTAAAGGTTGGAATGTTGGCATAGTGGTTAAGGTATTCACCTTAATCTCAACAACAAGTACCGTTATGGCTGTCATAATCCATGTTGGTGGGAATGACTTGAAATGTACCTCACTGGACTATATGAACAGAGACATGACTGAGCTCTCAGATTATGTGTCCCAAGCAGGTATGTCCCTTGCCCTAAATAGCATTCTACCTTCATCCAGGATGATGCCTCAATATTAACAAAAAATGATTGACTTCTACAATTGGCATAGCTTCTGGTGTCAGTCCAGGAGGATCCAGAATCTCTCAGCCTGAGAAGATACGGTCGACAGACCATGCTGCATTCCAGAGATGGTCTTCACCTGTTGCCTCTTGGCTTTCGGTTACTGTCAAAGGTACTTGCCTCTCCCATAATGCCTTTCTTAGGCAATGTCATAACAACAAAATTTCTGATGTAAAAAAATCCACTAGAGACAAACTGAAGGTTATGCTGCTTAATACTAGGAGCATAAATCGGAAACTGCACTCACTGGAAGACTCCTTACCTTGGAAGATGCCAATGTCTGTGCAGTCACAAAGTCATGGTTCAAGGCCACAGAGAACATCCCAGCCATGCAAGGGTACAATGCCTTCTACATGTTCAGACCTCAAAACAAGTGTGAAACCACCAAAGGCGGAGGTGTTTCCATCTTCATTAAAGACAAATACACCTCAAGACTGGTCAAACAGTATGACTCCCTAGTGCTGCTCCAAGTCCAACTAACTGTAAAAGTTGAAAAAATGGAAATGGAAAAACCACCTTCCATATCATTGATAGCTGCAGGTCCCCCACCATGAACTACAAGAACCACTTTGCCTACCTGGACCTACTTGAGTCACGCACTATACAGCTAAACACCTTGGTCATGGGTGATTTCAACTATCCTTCAATCAGTTGGGAGTCATATAAGAGCACAAACCCGCTTGCCCTAAGCTTCCTGGACTTTGTTAATACAAATGCTCTGAAACAGATAGTCTGCACCCCCACAAGGTAACTGAATGTCCTAGATTTTGTACTCACCAACGTAGAGGATTTCTTCACTACCCCCCCCCCCCCCGTGTTGCCCTTTCTGGTAAGGTCTGATCATAAATCAGTCTCGTTCAAAGTAACAATCATACCTGATACCCCAAGAGCAAAAAGGATGAAAAATTTCTCCAAAGCAAACTATAGCTCTTAAGTGATGGCATAAATAGTTTCAAACCCCCTGCTACCACTGTCAGCAATGACTCTTATACAGATGTGTACACAAATGCCCTGTAAAAACACCTATACAAATGGACAAACTCGGCTGTACCTTAATGGATCAAAACAAGGTCCTCACAAAAAAAAAAAAAACAAGCCACCCTGATGGACATCAAGCATAAATAGGTTATACAACAGGAAGAGACTACTGTCTAAGAACATCAGGGAACTGACTCAACAGAGAAAGTACAGCCTCTGCAGCTTGAACAAGCAAATTAGATACCTTGTAAAGTCCTCTAAAGCAAATTATGAAGTTAAACTAGCATCTCTAGCTAAGGATAATCACAAGGCATTCTTTAGCTATGTCAGAAATGTAAAAGGGAAGGCCCAGCTTTGTGCCAAACTAGCAGTTGATGGTACCACTCATACTGATCCTGAGAGCATCACCAACCTGCTAGCAGACAGATTTGGCACAAACATCACCCCCCCCCCCCGTCCCCACCAGACATACCACAAAGCTTACCTGTCACCAGTCTTCTACCTACTATCTCCAAAGAGCAGGTCGTAACTGCACTCTCCATGGCCAAAAACACAACTTCTATGGCACCAGATAACATCCCAGGCTGCACACTAAATGGTTTAAAACAGGACCTAGTGGAACCACATGGCACTCTCTTCAACCACAGTCTAAGTACTGGCTTTGTCCCAGCACAGTGGAAAACAGCAACAATAATTCCCTTGCACAAAGGGGGTCCATCAACCAATGCTGGGAACTATAGACCTATAAGCCTAACCAGTCTTATCTGCAAGGCCATGAAGAGAATCATCATGGACCTTATCAACAAAGCCATAGGTTCATAGGTTCATAGGTTCATAGGTTCATACTAGCTATCTTGACGAGGGGCATTTTACAAGCCTAGCCTAGTTTTTTAGGCTTACGCCACCCCTTTAGTATGGGGAATATACACTATATTTTGATGTGCCTCTGTCGAGAGCAGTGACACTGAGGTAAATCTATGGGTATATATCGATCTCCCATCCATTGGTCAAAGATTTCTCTTCTTACAAGGCCAGCCAGCTCTCACTCCATATGCGGGATTTTATTCCCCGCAGCATAGAGTTTGGGTGATGAATCTCTCCTCCAGCACATCCCTATTAATAGCGAGTCGGGGTTTTAATCTCCTCCCTTACTTCCTCTTCCCTTCCAGGTTACCTTCAAACTCTTGACCCAACCCAGTTTGGCTTTGTTAAGGGTAGATCATGCTTATTAAACCTGGTGGATTTCTTTGAGAATGTCACCAAAGCCCTGGATGAAGGCAAAACAGTACATACAGCCTACTTGACTTAGCCAAGGCTTTTGACACAATCCCCCACTCTGGCATCATTGAGAAACTCACCCAGCTGAGAATTAACCCATATGTCACTAGATGACTAGCTAACTGGCTCACTGACAGAATGTATACCGTCAATGTTGGGGATTCTACCTCTACAATGCCAAAAAGTGCATTGTCATCCCTTTTGGTAAAAACTTTGCACCCATGAACTACCACAGAGGTGGTAGTCTACTTAACACCAAAAGCGTGATAAGAGACCTTGGGACACAGGTTGACGGTAGTCTCTCCTTTGATAATCACATCGCCACAGTAGTCAGAAAATACTACATGGCACACCTCATCACAAAAGGTTTCTCATCCGGGAAAAAAAAGGTCATTGTTCCCCTCTATTCATCACTCATTAGACCCATTATAGAATACAGTGCCCCTTTTGGTATGTACCTCACAAGACATCTACAACAACTGGAAAGGCTGCAGAAATACCTCACACAGAGGATCACTGACCTTAAACAAATGCCCTATGCAGACCGTCTCAAAAAACTCCAGCTTTACTCCATCACATATCGCCTACTCAGTGGTGATCTCTGCCTAAAATACAAAGCTATGTCAAACCCAGAGCTGTTGGACATGCTCCACTTAAAGAAATCCCAATCCCCCCAAGCTACACACTCTAGGGACCTAAACCTTGTCACAACAATAAACAGAATATGCTAGAGGGATAGATTCCTGTCCCAGAGACTTCCTATACTCTGGAACAAACTACCTATCTATGTTAAACAAAGCTCCTCATTAGCACTCTTCAAGAAACATTTTGATGATTGGATGGGAGATAAGAAATTCACCCCGGGGATCATTTCTGTGGCTCTGCTTGACAGGGGTACAGGAAAATACTTTTCTTGGGTGGCAAAAGCCAGGGTACTTTTTTTGGCTAGGCTTATATAGGCTCTAGGGGCAATAGCCTAGTACCCACCTATGAACCAATAAACAAGCAGACCAGTTACCAGTGGTGTACTCCAAGGATCTGTGCTGGGCACCCCTACTTCTTGGAATCTATTTCTCAGAAGTCCAGGCAAAAATAGATGGCCTGTGACTTATCAAGTATGCTGATGAGTGCAAAGTCCCCCAATGATGCTGACATTCTATAAAAAGGGCTTACACAGACAAATGATTGGTGCCAAAGTCACGGACTTAAACTAAAAGCAAAAAAAAGGTGTTATCATCCGTTTTGGCAAAGGGGCAAATTGCAATATTAATAGTACCTCCCTTAGCTCAAACCCTGTGGTGAGTGATTTGGGAACACAGGTTGATAGCAACCTTAACTTCAATCACCATATGTCCACAGTGGTAAGGAAGGTCTTCTATGTTGCACATCTCATAAGTAACAGCATCGCATTCAGAGTTAAGGATGTTATAGCTCCCCTGTACTCATCCCTCATCAGACCACTAATACAGTAGAATGCTCCCTTCTGTATGCACCTCACCAGACACCTGCATCAGCTGGAGAGACATCAGAGGTTTCTCACCAAGAAAATTCAGGGCCTTCAACACATGACCTACATGGACAGACCAAAGACTCTGTCATTATACTCTGTATCTTATAGGCTGCTGAGAAGCAACTTGTGTCTGGCCTACAGAGCAGTCTCAAATCCTATCCTAATGGAAATGCTGCACATCTGCATGTCAAATGGGACAGGAGTCACTTACTCTAGGGATCTTAACCTAGTCTGGTACATTAACGGGACATGCTCGAGAGACAGATATATCTCCCAAGAGATTGCCATTCCTCTGGAACAAACTCCAAATTAACATAAAACAGAGCTCCTGAATGACCCTATTTAAGCATAGCTTAGACAACTGGATGGGAGACCATAAATTTACCCTGGGAGGTGTCACCTATGCCCCTCATGGATAAGGGCAGTGGGTGCTGATCACTGACTCACGCTGCAAATATAGACCATACAACTTGGTCAGTAAGGGAAAAAGGGTATAACATGGCTTAGTTTATAAAGGCCCTAGGGTCAATAGCCTAGTAACCTCCTATGACCCTATCAACCTATGAAGTACAAGATATGTTAAAAAAATGCTTTGATTTTCTTTTCAGTTTTTGGACTCTCTTTGTATCAGCTTTCTGACTTCAGAAAAGTGCTTCGTTAAGCACCCCTAAGTAATATTAACATTAAGTCACAGTCTGATAAGTGACACAGGACAGTGCTGTCCAGTACAGAAGAGTGACAGAAGGTAAAACAGCTTCAAAAGAAGTTACATTCTTTACAGTGCCACACGTAAGAGCAAAATGCATCTCAGAACAAAGTAACTGAAAAGCTTTTAAAGCAGGTCATTCTTCAGATGGATACTTCATTTCCACCTGCTGTCTGTTTGACAGAGGTAAAGTGTTTTAGCGGCTTTAAGCCTGAAAATCGATAAAATTCTTATACTTTTCAGTAACTGGTAGTTAGCAGATAAAGCTCTATGTACCGTAAAGAATTATGATCAGGTTTCACCATTCATAATTCTTATTATGTATTTTTGACACGGATACCAAAAATCACCTCTCATGATTCACTCTTTTTTGGTAGCCATGTCTCAAACACAATAAGAGGGTCATGATCGCAGACCCAATCATAATTAAGCAATAATCCTTGACTGAGTATGGGTATATCAGGATTTACCTATGGTTGGTGTGGTTTGATCACGAGGGTAAATCCTGATATACCCACAACCAGGAGTGAATTATTGGTATTCTGCAACAACATTATTTAAGAAAGAAATTGCTTACCTTTCTTAAATAATGTCTTTGTATTATGGAGCTGTAGTTTTCTTCCTTGTTCTTCCTTATTTGCTGATGTAGTGCACATGTGTATGGGACCTGCATCCCCAAGCTTGGCCAATACATCAGTGCAATGTAGGAGAAGCAACAATGAAGGCAGAATTCATTTAGTTTCACAGAATATACCTGATTTTTCTCATATTTTGTAAGCATATGCCAAAAGAAAAGTCTGGCCACTCAATGGTACTTTAACATTTGGGCTCTCCAATCAGCATGCTCATTTTTGAATAACTAAAGGAATATTAACAATCAACTTGCTGAGACAGTCAGATGCCTATCTGGGATTATTGTGATAGAAGAGGGCTTTCAAGTCAGGAAATATTAAGGGTCTATAGGCATTTTTTTATTCCTTGACTTGGTTAGTCCAGGAAGACAATATTTGGCTGATATATATTCACAACGTACTATGTGAGGGTAGAGGGATTCTGGCATCTTTAGTTACATACACTGAAAGAACATCTGTCTACACCATGGTTACCAGCACAATAGCTAACCTGACACATCTGCTGCACACTTTCAGTTATATCAGTCATTTAATGATCAGAGGCTGTCAGACACTGTACACATTCTAGTGACAGTGATCAAATCATCAGGCAAGACAAAGAGACAGTGAGCTGTCAGTACCAGAGGTCGGGAAAGTATATTTATAAAAACACAGAAATGAATACAAAATCATTGTACGTGTATATAAAGTAATATATCTCATTTCATAAACAGAACATGCAACACCAAATCAGGATAACCAGAGTTCTAGGGAGGAAAGAAATGTATCTTTTCAGTGATGCTCCACAAAATACAGAAGATAACCGAGAAAATAGATTCCATTTAAAATATCATCTTTCTTCCAGACTGGATAACCTCATATAAATACTCATCAGCTCTTTGTAATAAAACTACCATAGAAAACTCCATCTTCAGAACAATGTGAATTACCTAGGCTGTTCCAATAGCCCATGACAGAGTGTTCACCTATTCACTCATACGACCATGTCTGCCAGTGTCCCTTTTGGCCAAAGTTAAATTAGCAGCACAGAGTGAGAACTATGCAGGAAGGTTTAAGCCAATGAATCCCATTTCTCCACCCTTTGTGTCAGGATTATAGGTACACTACAGCTACCCACATTTCATCATAACCTAGTAAAGCTCATAGCATACAAACAAACACATGTATCCACACATGCATGCACACAAGCTATGATGCTCTGAACATCACGAAGGAGGACATTATAGGAAATTTAACAAAGAAACTGTCCCTAACCAAACACTTTTTGTGTCTTTGGACACCTAAAGTGTACTCCTCACTTCCATAAGATGAATTTGTGTGGGCATAATGGTTAAGGTATTTACCTCAGAGACACAGGTATGGGGTTTGATTCTCACATTTGAAAGGGCAATTGTCTAGACGTAAAATGCTCTACAAGGACAGCTAGTCTAGTGCTTTCTTATAGGTTCATAGGTTCATAGGTAGGTACTAGGCCCTTGGCCTCTACGCCCTAGTAGCTAGCCAAACAAAGGTTCCATGGCTTACCTTACCCTTAAACTAAAAAGAAGAAGCAAAGAAGATAAGAGTTCCAGGAGTCAAAATAATTTTCTGACTTAAAATGCATTATATATGCAGCACTGTGTTCACAAATTATCATTTCAGATACAGAAGAATTTAGGATCTGTGTGGTATCTGACTGTTGTAAATGTATAGTGGTCATTTTATAAAATTATAGTTGTGTCAACTTAGTGGCAAATAATTAAAGACTGAAGTTAGAAAATAATGAATGCACAGCATGTTATTCAGTTTGTTAAGAAGAATATTTTTTATTTACAACTTTGTTCAAATTTGTTGCTCTAAGAGGCTGAGAGGTATACACCATAGTACTGCAGGTACTGAAAGTACAGCTTTAACAAAACTATGTTTTAGCAGTCTGTCTCAGGGAACTTTTATCAGCTTGCTTTTACTGTCATATTTTAATCTTTTAATGTTGTTTATTTAGGTGTGTTTCTATTTCATGCATTTTACTATTACACTGTAATGTCTGATTAGTCACTGCACTTCACTCACCAGTTAATGAATGAACATGCCTTATCACCACCTTCATGGTACACACAGAAAGGAAGCCTTCAGAATATGTTCATAGTTTCCACATTGTCCACTTAATTAAGCCAGTATGTATGAAAGCTAGCATTCATCCTGTTTCCTTAGAACTGCCCTACAATCAGCATAGTTTGAAATGTTACAAGTACCATCTAATGATGGGGGGGCAGTCACAGTTTCTAAAGTCAATGAAAGATTGATTTTAGTAGCAAAGAAGCTTTCAGTGACAACACTGTTTTGGAAAAATACCAAAAGGCTACATGGTATTTTTTGTTTGGATTCAACAACATCCATGCAAGAACAAGACTATTCTTGCATGGAATGGTTTGTATCCATTTAGCACAGCAGTGGTCTTTTCATTCATTATTAAGGTGTGCTTTCCAACACCTTATACGGACAAAACCATGAACAAGTGTGCACATGTCCATGTAGTGCATGGATGAACACACACCCCTGCACTCAGAATGTGCAGTGCGCAGTTCCTAAGCCAAACTGGCACCATATTATAAGTTTTCTCTAATATTATATTAGTATTTCAGTGTCCACTTAAATGAAGAAATGAGAGGTTGGGGGTGGCCTGACGGTATGGTTAAGGTGTTGACAAACACAAGGGGCAGGAGTCTCAGTTGAGTCTCACATGGGATAATTGGCTAGACACAAGGGGTCTTACCATGGTTAGCTAAGTACTAACCCTATGAACCTATGGACAGAATGAAGAAGAAGAATAGAAGTAATGGAGGGATGGAAAGCTAAACAATACACTTCTGCCGTTTACTTAATGCTGTGTGAAAATGCACACAAATGGGAATAATCCTCAATAAAATCCACTCACAACAAGAACAGGTTATGCATTAGCATGAATTGGAAGGGGGTAGGCGTCTGAGAAAGCATGTATGCCACAATATCCTCACAGCAGTTACATTAGGGACACATCAGAAAAATTAACCCACACACTTGGAAAGTTGATAGAAAACAGGGATATGTATTAGCAGGAGTTCCTGAAGGATAGAAGCCTGAAAGCCAAATGAAAAGACTCACTTATATAACATAATAATATAATAATAATATAAACTTTTTTGGAATGTTTAAGCATAGCTAAGCGGATGTGCGAGTTATGGCCATCCACTTAGCATAGCTTAAACATCCCATAGGAGATAAATGTAAATATATAATTGAAATTTCCAAGCTGAGATAGTGTAATGGTTAGAGACCTGGTGAACTTTTTTTTGTCAACCAGGGTAGTGCTACAGCAGTCAAAAAAGTGAATGTCAGTCTAGAAAAGATGAAACCCCCCCCATAAAAACAAGCCCCCCCCCATACAATATAGGAACAAAGTAGTCAGCCCTGCCAAGTCTCAAACCCAAATACTTCTGAGCTATGAGAATCTGTAATACTTTAACAAACATATCATGCATTCTGGTCATTTAAATTAAGGAAAAAACATCAGTCCCAAATTTCAAACCCATGACTCTGTACACTATAGCCAGAGCAATGTACAATTACACCATCTGAGCTGTAGGAGTTAATGTTGCGGAATCATTTGTGTGTTGTGTATATATATATATATATATATATATATATATATATATATATATAGCTGTTGAAACATATACATGAAATAGTGGATAAATAATATAGCTATACATATATAAAGATATAAAAGAAGGACAATATATATATATATATATATATATATATATATATATATATATACAACCTCTTAGTGCAAGACACCTGTACAAAGGCAGTAAAAGGCAGGGGGGAATGGGCCAGATATAGGGACATATTTCAACTATCGCTGTTAGAAACTAATACATTTGCTACAGCAATAGGGTGCATTTCAGCAGACAGTTACTGAAATATATTGCGATAGAAACTGAAATGTTATGTCATTGTTTACTGACATAAATCCTTGGATCCTCATAGTGATTTACCAAACAAATACAAATAAATTGTAGAACAGAATAATGAATCTGGATCAAGCCTGACAAAGTGGGGGGACAAAAGTGTGAAAATAGGGACATATCCAAAATATGTGAGTAGATAAGCTGAGAAAGTTGATGTAGTAGCATTGTAGGTACTAATATATATTGACTGAAATATCCCACTGATGTGTCAGGAATACATAACAGTTATAGGGACCAGATAATGCAAAAACATGCACCAAAACCCAGCGATAGTGCGAAATTAGGGCTAAAAGTTTTTGCTGTACTCAAAAGTTAGTGAGAGCAATAACCCAAACCAGTAATCCAAAACACACGATTTATTAGGAATGAACCATGGTTCATTCCTAATAAATCGTGTGTTTAACTAGAACTTAACTGAATTGTTAAACTGCACTACAACTGATGCAAATATTCACACTAGCTTCACCCCACTACCATGTTGTTTTTAATTAATGTTGCACCTTCACCATGCCTGTTACCACTTATAGGGACCAGACCAATGATATGAATCTACACTCAGATAACAAGCAACATCCAAACCACAATCAGACTGTTATAACACTACCCAAATCCAGCTCTGGGGCTGTACGCATGCATTTGCAAATATAACAGGCACTACAGGGATGTAACATTAGTGGAAAACAGACACTGGTGTGAAAGTGCATACCCACAACCAATTGCACCACAGTCACAATGGCATACCAGTAAGCAAACTGAACACTACAGTATAATGACTCTGAATCTTGAGGTGTTATGGGACATGTCACTGTCTGCGTGTACAAACATATACAGGCAAGAGGGAACCCAAAACTGCAGCAGGATGACAGCCCAAATAACATGTACACACTACACTGTTACACAATCCTGACAGTCTGTTAACAATGGCCAGACATACACAGACTTCTCAAATGTACAGTTTTCCACAGAATGTATAGGCAATGAAGTCAATAAATAATGATACTGCATACCACTGAACCTCTTAGTGCATGACATCTGGACAAAACCTTTCATAATTGGGGGACAGAGGCCCAAACACAGGGGTATATTAGACATATTGCTGTTATAAATGTAGGCAGTTGATGGTGTTACTGGGTTTGTTGCCCCATATCCTTTCTGAGGGATATGAAGTCAGTAACACCAATGGATGTTATCATGTACTAACTGCATTCCCCAGAGTGCCCTACTGATTAGCCAAGGACAACGACTGTCTGGGGAACATATCAAACATATGAGCCACACATCTGGACAGTGTCTAGGCCTCTGGACTGTGTAGAGGTATGATTGCAGTCATGTAACAGAATGGAAATCCCCTGACAGCTGCCAAACATGTCACCCAGCACATCAGCTCTGAGCAATTACCCATGTATATTCAAATATAGCATGCACTACAGGGATGGACCTGTAATGAAAAGCAGATAGTGGTGCAAAAGTGTCCACTCAAAAACATTTGCACCACAGTCACAACGGCATGCCAGTACAACGACTGTCTGAACAAACATATCCTGATTGCCAGTCACACACTACACTGACATATACTGGCCAAAATCACAGTATACTGGGAATCTTGAGGTGTTACAGGACATTTAACAGTCTACCCTTACAAGCATCCAAACCTGTTGGACCACCAGTAGCTGTAGCAGCATGCACAATCAGATAGGTAAAGGATGTATGGCACTCACATGTGCTACTCTCCCTACCCAGCGCAACAAACATCTACACACAACACTGCTACACAATCTTGGCAGTCTGTTCACAATGGTCAGACATACATAACTGTCATATGTGCAGTTTTCTACAGAATTTCCTGGAGGTGGAACCATAATCTTGGTCACTGCTGCATACCATGGCCAGGAGTCTGCTAGGTTACTGGGATGATAACTCGAGTGCAGTTGGTAATTAATGGACATCTGGACATCGCATGATGTACTTAGGGGACAGGATGATGGAAAGAGGAACATATCAGACATAATGGTGTTACAAACTGAAACAGTAGCCTGTGTTACATGTGTTGTTGTAACATAACTTCCCTGAAGGATATGCTGTGTGGAACACCAATAGATGTCAACAGTTAGTGACTACAATCCTCACATTGTCCTACCAACTCCACAAAAACAGACATTGTTTGAGGAACCGACCAAACATAACAGGAAAACCTCTGGCCACTCTGTGGACAACATGCTAGTTAAGAGGTATGTCAGAGGCATATCACTGTCAGATGTCAAGTCACTCACTAAATGCATGTCCAGATGAATGCTGTCACTCTAGCAGCCCCCATGGGTATAACAGCAGTACAAACATACAATCTGTACCCATTTCTGGAGCTTTCTCCCCCATGTTGTTGGGCTCTCTGCACATGTCCTGTCTGGTGATGTATTCCAACCTACTGTCTGTGAAGCTGTAGCCCCCACACCTCCGTAATGTCCCCTGCACAGGCAAGGAAAAGGTGCAAGGTCCACATGAAGGATGTCCCATATGTTGGAACTAGCAGCAGCGTCCAAGTCCACACCACAATACTATGTGGGCACCTACATAGCTGTATGGCCTCAGCAATACCTGACAGGACAACATCAACCTCCTCAAGGTAGGCTGAATGCCTGTGGTGGACAGCAGCAATACACAACTACCATCATAGGTAGAAATAATTGCAGGACGGGCCAAGAAGAAACAGGTGCCTCATTGGCAGCCATGTCAAATAAGGTCACAGATGATGTACACCAAGGCTGTCTTTGACTGCAAACCAGATACATCCACCAAGGCCAAACACTAGGCCTTCCAGACATGTGTCTGCAGTTCCAGAGGCAACACACATATCTGCTCCATAGTGGTGGTCAATAACACCACATGCAACTGGCTGCAGACAGGTCATATGTGCATGTTCAGCACCTGCCCCCCTCCCCTCATCATCAGGAAGCAGGTCTATAATGCCCTCTCAAAGGCAACACACAGAGGTCTCCATAGACCTGATACCATTCCTGGCTATATCCTACATGAACACAGGCATGTGCTCCCAGCTCCATTACACACTGTAGTCACACCAAGCCTCGACACCATCCACACCCTATCCACATGGACCTGAATGTGGAATAGAGGATTATGCAATTAACTGGCCCTTACTGGGGGAAATATGACACATCAGGACCAGGAGGTGGCTACTGGTATTCCATGTACATGTGCAGGTTCTGTACATACTGCTGCCAAATGTATGAGGTCCTGTGATGTGTTTCCCTGTTTATGTCTTCCAGGTGCAATGTTACATCAACGAAGGGCAATTTTTTCAGCGGCTGAGACAACCATAATCATAGAAGCCATACTACAGAACCATGCTATAATGTTTCATCTGCAGGGGAGGACTCTTAACAATGTCACCTGCATGCATGTACATATGAGCAGGTCCAACATTGTGCAACTGACCTCATATGCCATGCCTGGCAAAGGGCTGCTGCCAAGGCCAGGCACTGCACAGCCACAAGTGGGGGCCCAGCTATGCAGCACCCACTGACTGCCACCAAGCAGCTCCTCACCAACCTTGGGGCACCCATCCTGGTACAACATCAGGGTACACACCCCCACATGCTGGAGGAGGGTGGTACCCAGACAATGGATGAGGAACATGCAGGTAAGGCCCCAGTGGAGATTACTAGACTAGTGTAGCAGACATACTTGTTATCTGTAGAGTATCTACATGCATGTGTCAGGTCAGATTGCAGTTATGGATGGGGTTTTCTAATGCACAGAAGTGCACATCTATGATGAAGGACAGTAAATTGTATACTATTGTGGGTTGTACTGTAAATGGGCTGACATGCTGTATCCATCCTGTACCAATGCCACATGTGAGTCTGCTGACAATACCTCTCTACCACAAGTACCTAAGTCCCTCTGGTCTGCATGTGGGACAGCTGCCTGAAGCTGGTGAGTGTGGAATTGTTCTGTTGTGGTTTTCCAATACCCCAGGCATGTGAAGGGCATGCAATTTGCCATGTACACAACTGTCACTCATAGCTGTATTGCTTTATGTGCATGTTTACTTGTGGTGGGGTTAACTGCATTGCATCACAGTGGCCACCACAGGGACCTATCTAAAGAGAATGTAACATTCCTGTAGCATACCTCACAACCTGTCAGTGCAAGACTTCTGGACAGAGACCAGCAAAATAAATAGCCTAAGGTAGGGACATGTGTGAAACATCACTCTTATACAGTGGATATAAACAGTGTACACACCCCTGTTAAGATGCCAGGTGTTTGTGATATATACAAACTGAGTCCACAATATGTCAGTCCACACCTTTTACAACCTTTAATGTGACCCATACCATGAGCAATTCACTTGTACAACCAACCAATCTGTTGGGTACCAAATATGGAGTATACAAACCTTGCAATAAGCTGGATGCATACGTTTGCACACCCTTCAAACAACATTTTATTTCAGCAGCTTGTGATTTACTGACAGCATTCAATCTTCTTGGGTACACACCTGCCATCAAGTAAAGGCACTCTGAGTAACACCAAACAACAGTCTGCTGTCCAAGTAGGATATTCATGACATTTTCTCAGTTGCCTGCAACAGCAACAGTCATGGCTTGCAGACAGATTACAAAACAGCAAAGGGATCTCATATTTGAAAGGTATCACTCAGGAGTAGGGTACAACAACATTACCACAGCATTGTGTACACCATGGAACACAGTGGAGACAGTCATCAAAATGTGGATTGAATATGGGACAACAGTGCTGTTGAAAACAACCTGATGTCCCTCCAAAACTGATAAAAAGACATGTCCAAAACTGTTCAGGGAGGCTGCCAGGGGGCATACAACAGCACTGAGGATGTTCCAGGAATCTCTTTCAAGTACAGGTGTTGTGTACTACATGTGAGAACAATCTCCCATATTCTGCATAAGTCTGGCCTATGGGGTAGGTTCAGAAGATGTAAGCATTTCTCCACACCAAAAAACATCCAGGGGTGAATACAACTTGCAGTACAACACATCAAGTCTCCCAAAGGTATGTGTGAAAATGTGTTATGGTGTAATGAGACTATAGATCGACCTCACAGGCACAATACCAAAAGGTACTTGTGGTCCACAAGCAACACCTCTCTTCACTTAAAGACCACCATCTCCATGGTGAATCATGCTGGTGATATTGACCTGCTGTGGGGATGCTGTTCTAAAGTGGGAACTGGGCCCGGAGTCACGGTGGTGGGAATTCTGAATAGTTCAAAATAACACTCACTTCTGGCCCACATCCATCAGGCATTTGCAAGAATGCTGAGGATGGGGAGGGGTGTCAGCCTTCAACATGACAAAGACCCGAAGCATGCATCCAAAGCTACCTAAGAATGGCTCCACCTGAACACACTCATGGTTATTGATTGGCCCAGCCAGAGCCTAGACCTAAACTCAATAGCAAATCCCCAGTGTGGCCTGATGAGGGCTATACACATGAGCTGCCCTAGCAATCTGACAGAGTTGGGGGACCTTTGCAAGGAAGAGTGGCCCAATAATACCAAGTCAAGATGTGCCATGCTGATATATACCTTCCCCAGAAGAGTGAATGATGTAAGTTACTTACAAGGTGCTTCAACAAACTATCATGTTAAGGGTGTGCACACTTATGCAACCACCATATTGTACATATTCCATTCATTATATTTTACACGTAATACATTTGTTTGTTTATCAATTGGATTGCACAGATCATATGTCACATGAAAGGTGGGTAATATATTTGAATGCATTATTGCAGTCTCATCTTATATAGTACAAGAACATAGGTTAATGGGTGTGTACTAGGCTAATGGCCCTAGGGCCTTTACAAGCCTAGCCATAGGATTACTCTGGCATCATCCCACCTGACCTTAGCTCCCAGTGCCTCTGTTGAGTAGAGCCAATGGAGTTATCTCTAGGGTGAATTTTCTATTATAGGTTCATAGGTGTGAGTAAAGGTATGTCATTTATTCCCTGTTCATATGTTCACAGAGGTTCACAGATTTGTACTATGCTAACTGCTCTTGTGGGCTATTAAAAGCCTAGCCAATTACCCCATGTGAGAAATCAAACCCTGCACCTTGTGTCTGCATGGTAAACACCTTAACCATTATGCCAGCCCCCACCCCCCCCCATGGCATGTTAACAGGGTTGTGTACACTTATCATATCCACTGTAAGGTTAGAAGGTTGGTGGTGTAACAGAAATTGTGTGATCATACATTTACTGCTGGTTTGGAGGTCTGAAACACAAATGTATGTCATTAATCAGTGACATCACTCCTCAGATCATCACAGTTATGTATCAAACAAACAAAGAGGTTATGAAAAACAGAGCAAACATATGAGCCCGACATCTACACAACCTACGAGGATCTGTACAGTGGGAGGTATGTTCTGTAGTACTTGCCACCGTGCTATACAGGTGAACAGCAATGATGTATACATGGGTGCAGTCTGTGCTGGGGAAGGGCCATTAACTACTAACACTACTCACGTATCCCAGAGCTCTATATTGTTAGTTACATGTAGTAAAACTGGCTGCAATGCATGATGTTGAGGGCCGTGTGTCATGCATGCCACCATTTGGGTAATGTGAGGTCTGTGTAACAGATTTGTGCCACCTCACCTGTAAGTGTGTGTGTGTGTGTGTGTGTGTGTGTGTGTGTGTGTGTGTGTGTGTGTGTGTGTGTGTGTACCAGCCAACCTCAAAGTGCAGGTATTAATGTACATATGTTGTCTTCCCCTCACAGGTGGCGATGGGGTTCAGGGTCCCTCCCACTTGGAAACTGATGTCATTGTCTCTGCAGCTCTGACAATGATGACAGGAATAGTGAGGTACAGTTGGGGTAGTCAGGGGCTGAATCTGTGCCATTGGTTGGCATCCCACTCTTGTCCACACCATCCCTGCACACAGTGACAATGCCCACACATACCCCGTCACCAGTGGCCACAGGTGATGGACAGTTGGCAGGCAGTGGCATGGAACAGGCTAGTGTGGTGACTATGGCTGGTGTGAGTGTAGACACTGGCCATAGCCAGAGTGCATCTGAGGTCCCACACAAGCGGATGGACAGGGGTGCTCACAGGAGGTCTACTGCTCATCAAGCCACTGTCACAAGTGCCACAGCAGGTGTCACCAGATGCATGCTTCAGGCTGTCATGGATGCACAGGCATGTAGTGAACGCCACACCAGGCAAATACTCAGGGTGGTGGATGCAACTCTTCCTGATTTATGTGGCGACATACATGACTTTGCTGAGGCCACACATCAAAATATTGAGGTCATGAATAGACAGTGGGGTGAGACCTTGGCAATCCTTGACCATGGCATGACGTAGGTCAGCACCAACAACAGCTGAGAGACTACTGGGCCATGCACCTTCACACTCCCGTAGTGGCAGTGACACCAGCACTACTGAAGGGGTTTGCTGTCCACTTCACACTGAAGCAGGCCATGGGCACAGAGTTTTGGCTGGTCCTGTCACGGGCACAGATCCAGCAGACAGCAGTCACCATCAGGAAGCAGTACTGCATCTGGCCTTGTGCCTTGTGTTGGCAGTGATACCCCTGGTAGGACCAGTTCCCATGCCCGTGACTGAAGACAGTGAAATGGACACCCTGCGATGTATGGTCCACAGCTGTCCAACATACCCCTGTGTAGGGCAGCCACATGGTGTGACTGTGTGCATACATACACACACACACACACACACATCTGTATCACAGGCAGGTCACCTCCAGACATACACAGCACCTCTGCACAGCCTATCTATTGGATACCCATCCAAACACACGCACACATGATGTCAACTGTATGGCCCAGCTTAGGCCTCTGGCAAACCAGCTCCACACCCTGTGCATATGATGATACCTGTGTCACATCCCTGTCATCCATAACATCAATGCAGGGACATGCTAATATGGATCTGATGCACAAGGTAAATATAGTACAGTGTAGCTATGCAATATTATGTAAGGTGCTGTCTGCTTGCATTTGTTATGGGTAAACATATGGGTGTATGTACCTTATTAGCCATGATGTATTATTGCTGTTAGTACCACTGACTGGATGTAGTCTGACATGCTGTATTCTGTTTGTGTTCCAGGTGTCTGTGTGTCTGCAGGCTGTGGCCCTGCAGACATTACCAAGAGGAAGTATGGCAGAGTAGGAATACCCCGACCGTGTCATAGGCAAGGTACAGCTTTATATGTCATGTACCAGGTGTGTATGCATGCAAGAGTGTGTGAGGGACACTGTTGTCACACAGTGTGACCTTGCATGCATACTGCTTGTCATAGACAGGTACCCTTCAGACATGTTACCTCAGTGTTGTGTAGTACCACAGGCTCATACATACAGAACAGGTTGCTGCAGTACTGTCAGCAGGTAGCTCACAAGCATAGCCATTACATTAACTGCAACAGATTCACCTGTCAACACCCGTTGGCCCTGCCATTTCTTTCCCATACACTCAACCCTGATGCAGTTGATGAGGTCATGCATGATACTGTGTATGACAGGTTTGTGGTATGTATTCCTGAGTTCACCGGGTGGAACAGGGAGACAAAATGGTATATCCTTTGCATACACACAGTAAGAACTGACACAGGGGATGTGCATTCAGTAACACAAACACAGTTGGCAATAGACAGATTAGTAAACCTACATTTCCACTTTGATGTACAGTAGTACTACATACACATGACATGCCCCACATAGATTATATGCATCGAACATAGCACGCTATCTCTTACAACGCATAATGTTCTGAATGCCTTCATGGATGGTGAGATAACCCACCAGAAATAGGATGTGGAGTCATGTGTTTCTCCTACAAGCCTGGACAAGTGATAGTGTAGCAGACGTCGTATCAGCATGATGTTTCAGTCAGGTATGATAGCTGATGCTGGCAAGTGTGTCACTACACTCACTGTGGCCAGTTTGGCAATATCACATACATGGGTATTGTTAAGGGACACAGACCACATATAGGTTGCAAACATCTGGATATTCCATACATCTGTACAGAGGACTGATATGGCCTGCACAATGGTTTAAGATGCTGCATGTGAGGCAGGTGCCGTTACCACGCTATATTAAGTAATGCCATTGGGGGTGGTAAACAAGCATGGATGGTACACACATCAAAACGGTATCAGCCAACCAGGATATGATCTTCACCCAAACACACACACACACACACACACACACACACACACACACATATACAGAGTTACCAGTACTGAAATTATAACCTCTACTTATTACTACTATAGTGTTATACAGTTATCAGATGCACCACGGAGCTTACATACTTTCATCTGCTCCCAAGGTACTTCTAAGGTCCATGTACACAGACAACCCTCTCCTCCTCCCAACAAATTCCAACACATGTGAGAGATGCAACCATATAGCCAAACTGGAGGCTAAGCTCTCTCAACTCAGTACTGGGGTAACCAGTCAGGAGGAGAAGGAAACCACACTCACTACAATTCCAGTCTCACATAGACCTACCACGACAGCAAACCAAACACATAAACACACAAAACCATTCTCGGAGGCTCTAAATAAAAATCTGCCTAAGCAGCAGAGACCTCCAAAGCAGACACCCAAGTAACCGCAACCCCAAAACAAAACACATGCAACACATAGCTCACAAAGCCAGTGTGCCGAACTGTCACAGCTCTTAAGGCTAAACAACACACCTGATACACTTGTAATAGGTGACTCTATCATCAGGCACACTGACGTCCCGCTCACCTGGCTGAACAAGAAGAAGGTCACGGTGAGCTGCCTGTCGGGCGCTAGGATCCGCCACATAACACAAGCACTCAGGTCACTCCAAGGCAGGTACAGATATGACTCGGTCATTGTCCATGCTGGTGTGAATGACCTGAGACGTACTTCCCTGGACTACATGAAAAGAGACATAGAGGAGCTCTCTGAGCATGTAGCCCAGGCCGGTATGACCCTGACCTTGAGTAGCATCTTACCCTCACCAAGAATGATGCCACAATATGAAGACAAGATGATCAATTTCAACAATTGGCTTAAGTATTGGTGTCATTCAAAGGGGATCCAATGCCTGTCAGCCTGGGATGACATGCTCGACAAGCCACGATGCTTCGCTAGGGACGGCTTGCACCTGTCACCCTGGGCTTTCAGATATTGGCAAAGGCTCTTGCTTCCCCCATAGTGCCTTTTTTAGGCAAGGCTCAAAATACAAACCCACCTCCATAGGTATCACAAGGATAAGAAACTAAGAGTAATGCTACTCAACGCCAGAAGTCTAAACCTCAAGATGCACACACTCGAAACTCTCCTTAGCATGGAGAACATCGATATCTGTGCAGTAACAAAAACCTGGTTCAAGGCTCCCGAGAGCACCTCAGCACTACCAGGTTATACCTCATACCATGCTTTTCGGCCCCAAAACTTGGACCGAACCACAAAAGGAGGGGGAGCATCAATATTCGTCACAGATACCCACACCTCCAGGTTGGTGGCACAGCACGAAGCATCAGAGACTATCCATGTGCAACTAGCAGTGGGTAAAACTACCTTCCAGTTTATAGCCTGCTACAGACCACTCTCCCAAACCCAGGAACCCCACTTGGCCTTCCTGAGAACACTGGAAAATATGAAGGTCTCTCCAAACACCATTATATTGGGCGACTTCAACTACCCAAACATAGACTGGGAGCATTACTCTAGCTCCAACACCCTCGCCCAAAGGTTCCTAGAATTTATAAACTCAAATGCTATGGAACAACCTGTTACCACTCCCACAAGAGGGGAAAACATACTGGGCCTGATCATCACCAACATGGGGACTCTATGCTCCAGACCAGAAGTGTATCCCTCATTGGTAAGATCAGACCATAAACTAATATCACTGGATATTCACATCCCGACCCCATCCCCTGCCCAGAAAACCACAGTGAAAAACTTCTCTAAAGCAAATTTCACACTCCTCAAAACCAAGGTGGAATCCTTCAAAGCCCCGAGCCTGTGGAAAATACGTCCCAGACCGCAGAATCCTTTATAAACGCATTCTATGAACACCTTCAGAAATGCATGGATCATGCAATCCCAAATAAAACCAAGACCCAATCCTCCAAAGGCAGACGTCCTGTCTGGTGGACCCCAGCCATAAACAAACTATACAATAGAAGGAGGAAGCTATTACATGATAGAGCAAAATCCCAAAAAGGGAAGGCATCTCTGATCAGTATTAGCAAAAAACTATGGGCACTCATAAAATCATCTAAGACCAGCTTCGAGAGAAAAATTGCACAGGACACTAAGGATAATCACAAGGCTTTCTTTAGTTATGTTAGGAACCTGGATGGGAATTCCCAGATATGCTAAGAATTAGTCCAAAATGACAAAAAATACATCAAACCCACAGACATTGCCAACATCCTAGCTGACAGGTTCAGTGCAAACTTCTCCCCCTCCCACCAAAGGGCAAATATCTATCCCAGCAGAGTGCTGCCCCCCTGACATCTCAGATGCTCAGGTAAGAGCCACCCTCTCCAAAACAAAAAACACAGCATCAATGGGACCAGATGGTGTCCCGGGCTGCGTCCTACATGAACTCCAGGAAGAGCTAAACCCAAACATAAAACTAATGTTCAATCTCAGCCTTACTACAGGATATGTACCCAAAGAGTGGCGTACAGCAACAGTGGTCCCTCTCCACAAAGGTGGTGCCTCAACGGATCCTGGAAACTATCGCCCCATAAGTCTGACTAGCTTGGTCTGCAAAGCTATGGAAAGGATCATCATGAACCTCATAAATAAAGATATTGGGGACCTACAGACACTGGATCCTACCCAGTTTGGCTTTGTTAAGGGCAGATCCTGCCTCTTAAATCTAATCGATTTCTTTGAAACAGTCACCAAGGCCATTGACGAGGGGAAGGTGGTCCACACAGCCTACCTGGACCTCGCAAAAGCCTTCGATACAATACCCCACTCGGGCATTATAGATAAGCTCACCAGCTTAAATATAAACCACTATGTCACTAGATGGGTTGCAAACTGGCTCAAGGACAGAACCCACATGGTTAGAATTGCTGGAGCCATGTCAGACTCATAACCAGTTACAAGTGGCATCCCACAAGGCTCAGTCCTGGGACCTCTCTTGTTTGGTATATATTTCTCGGAGGTATAGGCCAACACAGGACTGTGGCTGACCATGTTCACAGATGACTGCAAACTGGGTGCCATAATCGACTCTCCAGCTGACACAAGCATCCTCCAAAAGGGCCTAATAGAAACAGACAACTGGTGAAAGAGCCATGGCCTCAAGCTAAACACCAAAAAGTGTATAGTCATCCCCTTTGGCAAATACAAAGTGCCCACAAATTACCACATAGGTGGTAATCCATTAAGTACAGAAGAAGTAATTAGGGACCTGGGGACCCAAGTTGATATCAATCTCTCATTTGACAACCACGTGGCCAAAGTGGTTAGAAAAACATTTTATATAGCCCACCTAATCATGAAGGGATTCACATCTAGATCAGGGGAGGTCATCGTGCCTCTTTACTCATCCCTCATCAGGCCCATAATTGAGTACAATGCCCCGTTTGGGATGTACCTTACCAGACACCTGCAGCAACTGGAAAGACCCCAAAAGTACCTCACCAAGAGGATCAAAAGGCTCAAACAGATGCCATATGCTGCCCGGTTAAAGAAACTCCAGCTCTACTCAGTGGCATGCCACCTGCTCAGAGGCGATCTGTGCCTGACGTATAAAGCCATGTCCAACCCGGAATTAATGGACATGCTGCACCTCAGAAAATCCAAATCCCATCGAGCTACGTGCTTGAGAGACTTGAACCTCAGCACTGAAATAAATAGGACATGCTGGAGGGACAGATTCATAACCCAGAGGCTCCCTTCACTCTGGAATAAAATCCCAGTCCAGGTTAGGCAGAGTCCCTCATTGACTCTCTTCAAGAGGAATCTTGATGAGTGGATGGGAAATCGTAGGTTTACCCCGGGTATCCCTTCTGTGTGACTGTTAGACAGAGGCACGGTATACTAACCTCGAAAAAGGGCATAGCAAAATTAATTTAAAATGTGTGGCAAAAGCCAAACACACTCTGGCTAGGCTTATAAATGCCCTAGGGCAGATAGCCTAGTATGAACCTATGAACCTATGAACCTATAACATCAGCAGGCCTAGTAAAGTAGGGTGATGAGAAGTTTACAGAGTGGTACACAACTCAAAATGGCATAACCCACATAGTATATGATTCTCACACACACACACACACACACACACACACACACACACACACACACACACACACACACACTTGCCAGTATTGAGATTAGAACCCCTGCCTACTAGTTATTTGTGCTACAATGTTACACAGTTATCACATGTGCTACAGAGCTTACTGGGTTGACAACTGGCCAAAGGTGCTGATAAATGCACAGCAGAGGTAAACTATTACAGGTGCCAGAAAGTCTGCCTTCAGTTTTTCCCTTAGATCTTGCTAGTTCTTTCTCTCTTGCACTTCAGCTAGCCTAATAGCTTTGCACTTCAACAGGTTTTTGTATCAATTATTCTAGCACACCTGAGAGTCATCAGCAGTAGTCATTCCTCATGGAATTAGCACCAGTACTTAGTAGTTACCACCCCTTCTGGCATGATTAAAGTGCAGTTCTCTGTGCTTTTGCCCATTAACCTGGTACACATGGGCATTCTGAGGCACTGTTACAACTGCCTCATGTACACAGACAACCATCTCCTCTAAACTCCCAACACTCAGACTTGTGAGAGATACCCCTATATCACTGAACTGGAAAATATGCATTCTCCATTGAAGCCTGGCCCAGCTGGTCAAGAGGAGAAGGGTCAGCTTCTGCACCAAACCACATGGAACACATACCCCTCCAGAACACCCACTATCACAGCTCTGACATACAAAAACCACACACCCACCTTCAACAGAGGCATTCAATAGACATTTACCCAAACAGCAGAGACCACCAAGACAGACACCCACTCAACCACCACAACACAGCACAAACCACAGGACACATATCTCACCTACACAGTGTGCCCCTCCACATAAGCTCCTAAGGCTAACCACCTTGCCCAATACAGTAATCATAGGTGACTCAATAGTGAGGCACACAGATGTCCCACTCACTAGGTTGAACATGGAAGGTAACAGTCAGCTGTCCATCAGGTGCCAGAATCCAGCACATAACATACCCAGTCAGGTCACTCCACAACAACTACATGTATCACTCTTTCATTGTCCATGTGTGTGTGTGTGTGTGAATGACCTGAGATGCACATCCCTGGACTACATGAAAAGAGACATGGTGGAGTTCTCAGATTATGTGGGCCAGGCAGGTATGACAGTAGCCCTGAGCAGTATACTACTGTCACCCAGAATGATACCGCAGTACAAACAACAAATGATTGACTTTAACAATTGGCTTAAGTGCCTGGTGTCATTCTCAGGGGATTCCGTATCTATCTGCTTGGGATGACATGATTGACAGCCTGTGATGGCCTGCCAGAGATGACCTGCATCTGTCACCCCTGGGTTTCCAGGAATTGGCTAAGTGTCTTGCCACTCCATTCGTGCCTTTTTATGTGGTGATCCAAATCAAATTACCACCGTAACAGCTATACATAAATGCAATCTGAGGGTCATGCTGCTCAACACTAGACATCTACATCTCGAGATGCAGTCACTCGAAGCACGGCTCAAAATGGAGAACATTGACATTTGTGCTGTAACAGAGACCTGGTTTACAGCAGCAGACAGCACCCCTGCACTACCAGATGATAACTCATTCCACACATGTCAGCCCCAAAACATGGACCACAGCTCCAAATGTGGTGGTGTCTCCATATTCCTAAAGGATATGCAAACCTCCAGCCTAGTATCCCAGCATAATGCATCTGAGGTACTTCAGACACAACTGACATTGGGTAATAGTGCAATCCAGGTCATAGCCTGCTATAGGTCCCCATCCATGTCCCTAAACTCTCAATCCACATTCCTCAACACCCTGAAATCTATCAAGGTCCAACCCAACACTCTCATACTAGGAGACTTCAACTACCCCTCCATCAACTGGGAAAGATACTCAAGCACCAATAAACTGGCCCAACACTTTCTGAAATTCATCAGTTCCAATGCTCTGGACCAGCTCATTCTGACACCCAGTAGAGGAAACAACATCCTTGACCTGTGCTGATTACTAACATATGGGACCGTTGCTTGACAACAGTAGTCAATCCCTACCTGGTCAAATCCAACCATAAAGTAATCACCGTGGAAATCCACATCTCACCCACATACCCCACAAAGGTAACCACCTTGAAAAACTTCTCCAAAGCTGACTTTGGATGCCTAAAAACAGTGGTGGCTAATTTCACAGCACCCATGCCAATGGAAAATACCTGCATGACTGCCAAATCATATACAAATGCACTGTACAAACATGTACATCAATTCATGTAACTAACCATACCCAACAGACCCATGGCACTCTCCTCCAAACACTGGAGGATAATCTGGTGGCCTACAACAGATGGAAAAAACTGTTGCAAAAAAAGATGGAGTCCCAAGAGTGGTAAAACTCCCTTATTAGCTTCAACAACAACTTGAGATCCCTCATGAAATCATCTAAAGTCAGCCATGATGGCATATTTGCAGCAGACACTGACAACAATCACAAAGCCTTTGATAGTTATATCAAGAACCTCTACGGCAATACCCAGAAGTGCTCTGAGTCACTGCACAATGCTGCTTCCTATACTGAGCCAAAAGATATTGCCACAATTCTTGCCAACACATTCAGTGCCAGCTTTACACCTCTCTCCACTCTAGGGGAACAATCAGAATGCCAGAAGAATGCCAGGTACCCAGGATTATTGCCACCCAGGTTAAACCTGCAATGTCCATGGGCAAGAATACAGCTTCCATGGGACCCAAAATTATCTGTGGCTGTGTTTTACATGAACTACAAAGATACCTGGCACCACATCTGTGTGCCCTGTTCAGTCACAGCCCCATCTCAGGTTTTGTCCCTCCCAAATGGCGCACTGCTACAGTCATCCCTCTCCATAAAGGGGTAGCAACTACAGACCCAAGGAATTATCAGCCCATTAGCCTGATGAGTCTGACATAGTACAGCTATGGAGCGTATCATCAGGGACCTGATCAACAAACCAAATGCTGATGGTGGGAGTGAAAAAACAGAACCAAAACCACTGACAAATTCACTCGTCGAGACCCAAATAAGGGTATGAGCACAGCAAACTAGAGTTCCAAAAGGTGTAGACTGTAAAAATAGCAAAATAGAACACCGGAATCACTGAAATTGTACCAAAAGATTTAATAATTAAATCTTTTGGTACAATTCCAGTGATTCCGGTGTTCTATTTTGCTATTTTTACAGTCTACACCTTTTGGAACTCTAGTTTGCTGTGCTCATACCCTTATTTGGGTCTCGACGAGTGGACCTGATCAACAAACATATAGGTAATCTCCTAACTCTGGATCCCACACAGTTTGGCTTTGTGAAAGGGAGATCATGCCTGTTCAACCTGGTTGACTTCTTTGAGTAAGTCACCAGGGCTGTGTATGACACTAAGGCACTGCATACAGCCTACATCAATCTGGCCAAGGCTCCTGATACCATTCTTCAGTCAGGAATTATTGATGAACCCACCAAACTATGCATCAACCCCTATATCACTAAGGGGGTTGCAAATTGGCTCACAGATAGAACACACAGTGTGAAAGTAGTGAGCACCAAGTCAGACTGCCAAACAGTCATTAGTGGAGTCCCACAGGGATCACTCCTGGGTGCTCCCCCGTTCAGCATCTACTGCTCAGGAGTCCAGGCTAACACAAAGGAACTCTGGCTGACCAAGTTCACAGACAACTACAAGCTGGGATCCATCATTAACTCCACAAATGATGCAAGCATCTTACAGAAAGGCCTCACTGAGACCACTGACTGGTGTAGAAACTATGACCTGAAGTTTAACACCACAAAATGCATCATCAGCCCCATTGGTAAAAACTCAGTTCTCACCAAGCATCACATCGATGGGAGACCACTGAACACTGTAGGCATTATAAGAGATCTGGGGACACAGGTTGACAGCAACCTCTCCTTTAGTCACCACATCGCCACTGTGGTCAGGAAATCCTTCTATGTAGCACATCTCATTACCAAGGGTTTTGCATCCAGGAAGAAAGAGGTCATCATCTCTGTGTACTCTTCCCAAATTAGACTAATCATCAAGTATAATGACCCATTTGGCATGTACCTCACTAGACACCTGCAACAGCTGGAGAGGCCACAGAAGTACCTCACAAAGAGGATCTTAGGCATTAAACACATGTCCTATACAGACAAACTCGAAAGACTCCAGCTATTATCTGTCTCATATCACCTACTTAGAGGCAATCTCTACTTGACTTGCAAAGCCATGTCTAACCCAGCTCTTTTAGAAATGCTACATCTAAAGACATCCCAATCCCTCTGCACCACACACTGCAGGGACCTCAACCTCATTACCACAATCAACACAACATGCTGGAGTGACAAGTTCCTCACCCAGAGACTGCACATGTCCTGCAATAGGCTTCCTATACATGTCAAGCAAAACACCTAGATGACCCTGTTCCCGAGAAATCTTGATGAGTGGATGGGTAATACCAAGTTCAACAGGAACAACAAGTCCCACGCACATACAGCAAAGTGCATGGCCCAAATGAAGCAACGAATCAAAAAACAAACAGGCCAGCACTGAATTCCACCAAAAGAACTTTTAATAAAAAAGTTAAATGGGCATGAGCACCCATAAATTAATATACAAAAAGACTAATGCCCAAAGGTTGATAAAGCATCCCAGTTTCAGCATAAAGCCTTCTTCAGTTCACCCCAGGAATCACTCCAGTGGCTCTACTTGATGGAGGCACTGGGAACTAATGTCGGGTGGCACAGTGCCAGGGCACTTCTATGGGCTAGGCTTGTAAATGCTCCAGGGCCATTAGCCTAGTACTCACCTATGAACCTATAAGGGGAGTGACATCAGCATGACTGATAAAGTAGGCCAGTGGGTGGGAAACTTATCAAAATGCTTCTTTGTACAAACATACACACTTATACACCAACACACACATTTGCCAGATCTGAAAGTAGAACCCCTGCCTATCTAGTTATTTGTACTATAGTATTGCACAGTTATCGGAGATGCTACAGAGCTTACTGGGCTGACAACCGGCCAAAGGTGATGATAAGGGGAATGACATCAGCAGGAGTGATAAAGTAGGGCAGTGGGTGGGACACTTCTTCTTACAAACATACACACATACTAATTTGCCAGATCTGAGATTAGAACCCTTGTGTAGCTAGTGATTTGTACTGTAGTGTTACACAGTTATGACATGTGCTACAGAGCTTATTGGGCTGACAACTGGACAAAGGTGCCAATATGGGGAATGACATCAGCAGGACTGATAAAGTGGGGCACTGGGAAGTGTTGTGGGTGGGAATGGCCTAAAACTGTTTCACCTACAAACAAACAAACACTCTCTCACTCTCACATACACAACTGTCACACACAAACACACACACACACACACACACACACACACACACACACACACACACACACACACACACACACACACAGTTGCCAGTATTGAGATTAGAGCCCCTACCTATCCAGTTATATATACTATAGTGTTACGGAGTTATCACACTCACTACAGAGCTTATCAGGGTGACTGGTGTCCAATGGTACTTCTCACGTGAATTACAGCAGCAGATCTTATGAAGCAGGGCGATGTGAAGTGTACTGAGTGGGAAGAGTCTCCTAATAGACCTACAAACACACACACACACACACACACACACACACACACACACACACACACACACACACACACACACACACACACACACACTCACACACTCACTCACAGGCAGGTGATGTGATATTATAAACCCAACCTCAGTACTGTTACACAATGGGGCTCATCTTTTATGCTGGCACGTGCAACTGTTTACAACTGCTATGTCACTGTCCACAGCAGGACATCACTGTATGCCATTCAGGGTATCCGTGTGTGTGACTCATTCTGTCTGTGTCCCCGTGTGTGTCTCTCTCTCTCTCTCTCTCTCTATCACTGTCTGTCTCTTAGTTCCCCTCATCTATGTGTGAGTATGCTTGACATATGTTATATGTTGCCCATATATATATGTGTGTGTGTATCTCACACAACAGATGCAGATATATTACATATGGGGCACCTACAGCTAGCTCAGGGTAATCCTGTCTGATGTGTGTGTGTGGGGACAGTTGAGGTGTACATAGCTGTCTGTATGCACAGACATATACACACAATACAGTCATATATTCTGATGGTGGTTCCAACATGTCCTGTGATTCTCTAAGTGTAGGAGCATGCCCAGTGTGACCTTCTAGAGTTAGAGTGGGACTCCATTCCAGAGATAGGTGTACTCCAGTCCAGGGTTTTGTGTGCTACAGTCATACCTCTCAGGAGTACACAGGACTTTCCTCCAGGTACTTGGTTTGTTTAGCAGACATTTTCTGACATATTTGTAATTTGAAACTGCAATGTATTGTGTCATTACCTAGTGCCATACATCCTCCGATCATCACAGTGCTTTACCAGAGGAGTACTAGTTGTATGATGCATAGACCAATATTATGAGGGCAGCTATGTAAATTTTTGACCAACAAAGCCATTTGTGAGGTGTGGCTACAACCAGTTTAGTAATGAAACAGCTGTGTAACCAATCCAGCAACCTGGTGATATAATGGCTGGGGATCTCCTGCTTGTGTGGTATCTTTCTAACCTGAGATGTTATATACTTGTGTGGGCATACCTCTCACCCGTACATTTTTTGGCAGGTTATCTAGTTGTTTGGCTAGAGGTTTCATCCTTTCTACATAAATTTGTGTTTTTATGGCAAGTTAGTTACATATAATTAAAGAGTTATATTACAAAATGACAGACATTACTGTTTCAGACTATATAACCTTCAGCCAATTCTGGCTACTGCAAACCCCTTACCCTACCAACTTTCTCAGTATGTAAGGGTGATATTTACAACACATGCCTATCATTGTGCCTTTGTTCCACTTTTATTTCTGCCCCTATCCAGACATCTTGCTGTCAGAGGTTGGGAGTTATGGGTGTGGGTACAGAGTGCCTTCTGCTGTGCAGGCATGTCCATTATATGTAAAAGGAAATGTAAGTAAAAAGGATTATTGAGAATGACCACTGGCAACAGTACCAAAAACACTTATATTCAAAAAGCCTTGGCACCTCTGCTACACATCCTTCAAGATGTCACTAATATGTGTAGTATATTCAGCATAGCACTGTGACTTCCATGTCGTCAGTGGCAGAGCAGTGGGTGTCACTGACATGCATAACAGTTGGCATGGCAGTTATCTGCACATGGCCCTGTCAAAGGCAGCACTGTACCCACAAAACGACTGCCAGGAGAACGTGCTGGCCAGATCCAGACAGTATTAACCACACATACACATAGCTCATTGACCCCTGCATATTGTGGACAGGCAACATGTTTTCATGTGCATTGCTACAGCCCTACCAATGTGTGCTATGCTGCTATTTCCCTGCAAGCATACATGTTACTGCATTTGTGTGGGTATATGGGGGGCACACCTGTCAACTGTACAAATTTGCCATACTATTGTGCCCTGTCTTGGGGACTAGAGGCATATCAGTCAATAACCCAGGTCAGATTGTACTGGCATACATTTGCGTTTCAGACTTATTACCCTTCATAGCCTTACTGCAACTATGGGTCCTGCTGTGCTATCACCGTGTTAGTCTGTAGGTGGTAATTCAACATTGCTGTCATTTGTGCACCCTTACCAGACATTTTCTGTGGTTTTCTACAGCAGACTTGCTGTGTGGGTGTGAGGGATGGGTATGGGACCCCCACCCTGACATCCATGCCTGTGACATATGACCCCCATTTAGTTGTTCCCATACATATACTGCAGTGGGATTTGCCACCTTGGGTACTACTGCATAGGGTGTGGAGGCCAGTTTTGGCCAGACATTTCCTGGTGTCCCACATAGCTGTCAATTGTGTGCTGCTATCCCAGTAGGCCACCCCTTTCCCTTGCATGCATGCAGCATTACCATAGATATGCTAGCAAAACATACTAATCCATTAATTTATTGTTAAGAAGACTGACTTACCTTATGCTTGCGGCATTTGTGAGGATGGTGCTTGAGGGCCACCTATGTTGGATGCACACAGTACAACGCCTATACATGGTAAGTTACAGGTAATGTGATGTATGTGTCATCCATTTTACTGTGTGTGTGAGTCAGAGAGAGGTGTCAGTCCCTGGTCATTGCCTCTTTGCCAAGCCCTGAGCATACTGGGCATGCCTCCATCTGCCTACAATAGCAGGTTCAGGGAACTCCTCCTGTGAGTCCCTCTGTGCCTGTGGGGACCTTGTCAATGGTGGTGGGCTGTGTGGCCCTTCCCTGTGCTGTTCGTGATGCAGCTGTTTCCACAGGATCATATTGTGTTGCATGGCACATACTATGAACATGTGTGCACATGTGGCTGGAGATTACTGCAAGGCTCCATCAGATATGTCAAGGCAGCAGAACCATGACTTAATCATCCCAAACATATGCTCTATAATGATCCTGGTTTGTGTGTGTGTATATGCCTCATTATGGCGTTCTTGTGTGGGTGTGTGTGCATTTCTGATGACTGTCCTCATCCACGGCTCCAGTGCATAGCCAGCATCCCCACCAGATGGCAATATGGGATGCTCCCACTGGCAAATGCCTGGTACAGTTGTGACAAATGCCAGATGTGGGAGTCATGATAGCTTCCAGGGCTGCCAGCATACACATTCATGATAATGCCCTTGGCATTGCACATGACCTGGCAGTTGATGGAGGGGAATACCTTGCAGTTTATGTAGACCCTACCCTGTTCACTGGGTGGTGCTTTGATGTGCATGTGTGTGCAGTCTATGGCACCCAGTACTTCTGAGTATTCTGCTACATGGTGGAAGAGATGCATATTGCTGGTCCTCTCCTCATGGATGCTGAGGACATAAATGTGCTCACTGGCATGTGGTAGCATGGCATCCAGGAACTGGTGGAGTACCCTGGATGCAGATGCCTGTGAGACCCCCATGATATCCCCAGTAGGTCTTTGGAAAGTACCTGTAGCTAGAATTATTAAGGCTACACATACCTTGGTATCCACTGGGATTGGTTCCCCTCTGGTGGCTCTGGGTCTGAGTTGAGGCTGGCACAGCTCACTGATTTGCTGAAGTATGTATCTGTCCACCCTGTAGTGCTCTATCTCCAGATCATGTAGCCCCTGGTAGATTACCCTGGGTCTGAACACACTTCTCCTCCTCCTTGGTCTGTGTCAGTTATCAGCATTATCCTCCTCTCCACCATCAGCCTCTAGCACATACTGATGGATCAAAGCAATGGCAGCCCCTAACATTTTTCCAGTTAAAAATTCCCCTGCATGTGTATACTGATGGTGCAGAGTTTGTGGGAAAAAACAGACTGTAAGGTGTTTCCATAGTTTATACTGTTGTGCTGCAATGCTGCCAGTATGATTGGCTGAATATGATGCATTCCACCTGCCAGCTATGTTATTTGTACTCGATTGCTTTAATTCTGCTTTTTTCCTTTTTTTTCTCTTCCCATTTCATCCCCTTTTAAACCCCAAGGAGCTCTGAGCAAACCTGATGCCCAAATTTAAACAGTCCTGCCATTTCTGTTTTTTTTCTGTTTTGTTTTGTTTTAGACTGGGTAAGTGCCATTTAGGTTATGTAAACAGTAAGAAATGGCCCTCCTCTGGGTGTGAACATGCTCCTCAGTTCATGGAATGAGTCAATACAGCTTCAGACACACACCCTTGCTTAGCTGTGCTTAACTAAGCTTATCTCTGCACTTTAGGGTTCCAATGTGCTTACAACATGCCTTACACACACCCTTTTTATGCCTGTTGCTCCTCCTAGTTACACCATTGTGCTAGAGCAACAACATGGTTAGGTGCAGTTTGGGACTTAGAAGATTTTTGTGATTCAGTAAATTTCTCCTCATTTGCATACCCCACTGCCTTACTCCATAGTTACTGCACTTAAACAGCGCCTTTGCCCTTGACAAACACTGTTCCCTGCTATTGTTTTCATTCTGCATGCCATAGACTATAATGGCAAAATGCGGATTTTTCTTAAAATTGAGTTTTTACATTTTTTTTTTGTCATGATCATGTTTGCGTGTCACTGCCCTTTGCTTAAACGGCCAAGATCGGCCAAATAATTATTTGATTTTTATTAAAATAAAACAGTTTTCCATGCCAATGGCCATCTATTTGGCCATTGGCATGCCTAAACACTATAATACATGCTTTTTTGAGAGCTGTCATGCCTCTGTTTTGTTATTTGCACAAATGTATTCGGTTAGTAACCGAATAGTTTTCTGCAAATAACACTGTTCTTGCATGGATACCTGGCTGCTTGGTGAATCACTAATTCACCTCATTTGCATGGTTTTCAGCAGCAAATGAGGTAAATAGCATTCTGCAGCTGTATCTGTGCAGGAACAGTGTAGGCATGCTTGTGCACGTCAGATCAGCTGTTTGTTGAATCGCTCGGTGGCCATATTCTGTGCAGGAACAGCTACACTGTTTCTGTATATAAATTGTGGCTTGCTGAATCCCGGGGTCCATTGCCAAATCACAGACTGTTAATAGTATACTCAGCAAGGTTTATTAACAGGATATCTGAAGTAAAAAATAATACAGATGCATAACACAAAATTTTTCTTTGTAGGGTATACAAGCAAATAATTTGACATTTGTAATGCATGTGACAATCTTTTGGCATAGGTGGATGGAGCCCTAACCTACCCAGGTGACTCAAGTTTGATTGAGCAGCTTAAGCATCCAATGGTGCTGGCAGGGAGGATAGCCACACCTATCAGGGGGAGGCCAAGGAAATGCTGGGTGTCTCTCTAGTGCATCGCTATAGATGATGCCATGCTGGGTGTTGGTAGATAAGAGATGGCATGGTCGAAGTATGAGGCTTAGGATGTGGCATGCTCGCTTAACCTGACAATGATGTCAGCATGCAGGGGAAGGGTTTAGGGATAAAGAAAAGTCCCCAGAATGCATAGCAGCATATATGACGCTGCCAGGAATAGTTTTCAGGATAAGTTATAAGGAACCGTGAAGGCAATCTAAGTTGCAGATGGTCAACTGGGAGACAGACTGGAGTACCAGAAAGGTTTCTACTACTACATGCAAAATAAATGTATACAAGGCACATACACACACACACACACACACACACACACACACACACACACACACACACACACACACATGCATCTATGCACGCAAGCATGCTCACAAATGCATGCACCCATAAACATTAACTGCCTGAAATCAGACTTTGGGACCTTCAGCATTTACTAGATATACTACTCATACAACTGGCTATAATGCCAGTTATACTACTTAGATAACTGACATAGCCATTAGGTTGAAATTGATCAGTTCTATAAAAGTATTGCTTCAGATTTGCAGTTTAATCTCTATTTAAAATTATTGCCACTGGTAAGGAGAGTTCCCCAAACTGGGGGCTTTTCTGCACAAGTCCCCCTAGTTAATAACTGTAACATCTCAAAGAAAAGTTATATATAGCTGAGGCATTTATATCTCAAGAGAAATAAGTTGGCAGTTTCTTTATCAGAATTAGAGTTTTCAGTAGTGCACTTTTTTACCTGTCAAACATGACAACAAAACAATTTAAAATTAGAAAATAAAAATATATATATTTAATAAGGCACAATATAATTTAAAGCACTAAATATGCACATAAAATGCTTAATTGTAGATCATGTGAAAAATATTATATTATTCTATTAGTTAAATAATTGTAAATAAAGCCCAGCCAAGCTAGAATTTTCACTTTGTGATTTATTAAACCTCCTGTAATGGAGGCCCATGGGATATATGTAAATAACCCCTTAAGGCTGTAATGTGTTTCAGCTTGGCTGGGTTTTTCTTGCAGTCTTTACTGAATGGTTTGTTTGTGTGATCTTTTTGCCTTTGGTTTGATGTTAGATGGGATATTTTGCAGATACCTTAATGTTTATGGACATTAGCTGGGTTTAAAATCCCTGTGTTTTAAATTATAACCAAACAATCCACTTATGCTGTGCTGATGAGGTGAGACAAAAGGCTGAAAATGTACGTTCACAGATACAGTGGTTTGGTTTTACTGGCTGAAAGTATCCATAAAGATGTTAAAGTCATAGGCATTTCGAAATGAAAACACTTGATATCCTTGAGGGGTCATTTGCATATATCTCATGGGGCTTCATTACTGGAAATTTAACGTAACACACAGTGAAAACTTTAGCTTGCTGGGTTTTTCTCCCAGATTTTACTGAATGATTTGTCTCAGTGACTTTTTTACCCACTGATCTGGATTAGTTAAATAATTGATGCAAGCAAAAATTAACGGTATCCAATTTATACCAATGTTTTAGTTATCAATTAATTAATTCATTGTCATTTTGCTGGGAGTTTCAAATTGGGAGTAGCAGCCATTTTTCATTGGCATCTTCAAAAAACATGCCCCAATAACATTACAGTGATGTTTATCAGTACAATAATACAATACATAATTTATAAACATCACTACTGTCTGTACCAATCCATGTAGCAAACCGTGAGTTTACAGCAAAAATAAGGACAAATAAAATAACTAAATAAAATACTAGAAAATGATGAACTGCATAAAATGCATTTATAATGCATTCATTCCAGAGTAAATGCACAACACTGCTACTTGTCTTATAAACTGAATAAATTTTATTAAAATAAACAACAGGATGCACCTGAGCTGTATTCACTTACTCCTTTACTCAGACAAAGGTGCAAACCCTTTTCTTGCTAGGTAGATTTTTAGATGATATATGAATGCAACTGTACTTGGGTACTGCCTTAGAACAAGGTTGTATGATTTGCCAACTAAAATACACAGTGGCATTCTTCAACAAAATTAACCCAAGAAGGCAACCAGTTATCAACTTCCACAGAGAAAATATATGGTGGCTTTGCAAAAACACTTAGCTTTAGGAAGACTTTGGAAAAGAATGAAAAAAAAATTAATCAGAATGAAACTGATACATACCCCCCCCCCCCCCGTATCCATTGTTATAAAAAAAAAAAGAACGGCATAATCTATCACTTTAGTAAACTGAATGTGAATAAGGTTACAAGTTCAGATGGCATCATAAAGAGAAGCAAAAACTTACAGTTTCAGACACCAGATTATTTTTGCAATATGCATAATAAATACTGAATTATGATGTCTCAAGTAGCTAATGGTTAGTACCCAATTTTAAGGAAAAATGCAAGTATATCTAGAGGGGCCATTTAAAAATAAAAGAAAGGTAAGGAACCCAAACAGGTTTAAACAATAGGCAAGGAAATAAAGAAGCCAGCCAGGGAAGAATGGGAAGGAGAGGTGAAATCCTACCATTCAAGCTCCAGCTGGATGGTGATCAGACAAGCAGTCATAAATTACAGGGCTAAGAAAAGAAGGAAGGTGCAGCTGGTTATATCCAGCCTGACAAAAAGGTTTTGTTTTATTTTGTTTGTTTTTTATTGCTGTTGCCACAGTTTTGCTGGGTATCCTAAGTGGTGAATTTGACTTATCTGGTTTGCTTTTATCAAGTTTTGGATAATGTGTGTGCAAATTATATGGGATTCTGGGATGCAGGATGCAATAACTGAACTATCATATCTGGTACTGTGGGTTTTAGCAACAAGTTTTATGAGAAGTGGTATATTGCAAATTATAACATCTGTATAATGGTGATTTGCAAAGAGAAAGCTATCACTGTCCTGTACAGTGCTCAGTATATTCAGGCTATGTCAAAGCATCTTCCATAAAGCTATATTTATAAATTTGTTATGGTTGCTGTCTTTTGTAAATACAAAAAGGAGATCGACATAGGATCACAGGATCATACAAAATTACAAGGTTAATGGCCCTAGGGCCCTTACAAACCTAGCCAAGTTCTACCCTTATTTCCATGATCAGCAACTATTGTCCTTCTCCAAGAGAGACACAGGTGGAACCCCCGGGGTGACTTTACGGTTTCCCATTCAATTGTCCAGACTATGTTTGAAGAGGGCCTATGAGGTGCTCTGTTTAACATCAAGTAGGAGTCTGTTTCAAAGATGTGGTACCCTCTGGGAGACAAATCTGTTCCTCTAGCAGGTTCTATTAATGTCACCAGGTTAAGGTCTTTAGAGCGAGTAACCTGTGTATCATTTGACTTACGGATTTGCAGCACTTCCAATAAAACAAGGTCACAGATTGCCTTATATGCAAGGCAGAGATCACCTTTGAGTAGGCTGTATGAAACAGAATAAATTTATAGTGATTTTAAATGATCCTCATAGGACAGATGCTGAAGACCTTGAATTTTCCTTGTGAGGAACCTTTGTGGTCTCTCCAATTGCTTGGAAAGGTGCATACCAAATAGGGCATTGTATTCAATTATTGGCCTTATGACGGAAGAGTACAGGGAGGTTATAACTTATTGTTCTGGAGGCAATGCCCTTACTTATGAGATGAGTAATACAGAATGCCCTTCTTACTACTGTGGATACATGGTGATCAAAGGTAAGGTTGCTGTCAACCTGTGTGCCCAGGTCTCATCACTGAGTGTGTACTTAGGGTGTTGCTATTGATGTGGTAGTTAGCAGGAATATCACTCTTACCGAAAGGGATAATAATACATTTTTGTTGCATTGAGTTTAAGGCCATGACTTTGGCACCCATCATTTGTTTGTGTAAGACCTTCTTGTAGGATGTTGACATCATTTGGAGATTCTATGACCTCTCCAAATTTGCAGTCATTAGCAAACTTTGTCAGCCACAGACCTTTAGTTTCCAAACAGTAGAGGTCCCAGGACTGATCACTGTGGAACACCACTGGTTACAGGTCTGCTGTTGGAGGTGTATTCCCCTATTTTGACTATATGTGTTCTATCAGTGAGCCAGTTAGCAACCCATCTAATGATATAAGGGTTGATACCTAGCTGAGTAAGTCTGTCAATGACGCCTGAGTGGAGGATAATATCAAAAGCGTTGACTAAGCCTAGTTAAGCTGTATGCACAGATTTCCATTTGTCCACGTCCTTAGTGACTGTAAAACTATATGCCAAGACCCTGGAAGAAAACACAATGAAGCTTACAGACAGGACAACTTAGTCAAGCCTTGTAGTTGTTGATTTAACAGTGCAGTCCACAGGAATCCACAGGATAAAAATGCCAAGGAACAAAGCTTTTCAGCTGTAAAAATAGTTTAATCCAAGCATTCGCTTCACAGGAAAAAACACTGAAATCCTTGGCGACTATCTCAAAGAAATCCACCAGGTTTAACAAGAATGATCCCCCACTGACCAATCCCAACTGAATAGGATCAAGTGTTTGGAGATTACCTATATCTTTGTTGATAAGGTCCATGATGATTCACTCCATGGCCTTGCAGATAAGGCTAGTCAGGCTAATAGATTTATAGTTCAGGGTCAGTAGAAGCACTACCTTTGTGCAAGGGAATAATGGTGACTGTTTTCCATTCAGCTGGGACAAAGCCGGTACTTAGACTATGATTGAAAAAAGTACCCAGTGCTGTTGCTAATTCTTGTTGGAACCCATGTAGGATGCAGCCTGGGATGTTATCAGGTTATATAGATGCAGTGTTTTTGACCTTAGAGAGGCCATTTACAACCTGCTCTTTACAGATAGAAGATAGGGGACAGCTGGTAGGAATGTCATGGGGTAAGTGTGGCATGGACAGGGGAGTGAAGTTTTCACAGAACCTGTTGGCCAACAGGTTAGGGATGTCCACAGGCTCAGTATATGTGGTATCATTAACTCAGTTTGGCACAAATCTTGTCCTTTCCTTTTATGTTACGGATGTCACTAAAGAACACCTTATGGTTGCCCTTAGTTGAGGAAGTAATTTGGATTTGTAGTTTGCTTTGGAGGACTTCAAAAGAAGTCTTATATTCTTGTTTAAGCTGAGGAGGGAGTGTTTCCAGTGTAGGGCTTGCTCCTTCTTACTCTTAGACACCAATTTCTTTCTCTCATTGTAAAGCCTGTTAATGGCAGTTGTCCTCCAAGGAGATTTGCTCTTCCTTCAGGAGCTTGTTTTGGTCCTATCAGGTATGGCCGAGTCAATGCAGTTATACAGGTGTTTGTATAAAGTACTGGTGTAGAACTTGGCATAGTTGCCTGTTCCATCTGAGGGGGGAGGTGCAGTAAAGCTATTTATACCATCCCTTAAGAGGTTATAATCAGCTTTGGGGAAAATTTTTAGTTTAGTTGCTGCTTGGGGAGGTCAGGTGTGATAGTTACTTTGAATGAGTCTGATTTGTGGTCAGATCTCACCAGGGAAGACCTCACAGTCGGGGTGCTACAATGATCCCCCATATTGGTAAGCACCAGATCCAGGATGTTGGCACCTCTTGTAGGGGTGTGAACCAGCTGATCCAGGGCACTGGAGTTAATGAATTCGAGAAACCTTTGGGAAAGTGAGTTTGAGCATGAGTAATTTACCCAGTCAGTGGATGAGTAGTTAAAATCGCCCCAAACCATGGTGGTCAGATGTATCTTGATAGACTCAAGTAGATTCAAATAGGCGGAGTGGGTGTCCTGATTCATGGAGAGGATACTCTAGCTGGCAATAACTTGAACAGATGTCCTACCAACAGTTAATTGCACCTGAAATATCTCCAGGGAATCATACTGTTTAACCAGTCTGGAGATGTATTTATCTTTAATGAATATTGATACACTGCCTCCATTAGTTTTCATGCCTTCAGTTTGTGGTCTGAACATGTGGAAGGAGGTGTAACCTGGTATGGCTGGGCTGCTCTCCACAGTCTCAAACAAGGTTTCTGTGACATATTTTGAAGGATTGTGGAAAGAGGGTTATAATTAAGAATCTTGTTGGTTATGCGTCTGTTAAAGATGCTAATTTACATTATGAGGTATGCCAAGAAACTGCAGGAGTTTTGAAACCATCATTTTATGTTTCCCACTTCTAAGTTATAGCAAAGGCTTTGTAGACTACTGCTAATACTACCTAATAATGAGGGTCCTGCCCCTCTCTATAGAGAACATGAAGCAATGATAATGACATACCTACTGCTCTGCGTCCATTCATTTTAATAATTAAAGCAGTTTCCTCTAACTTGCTAGAATCTAGCTTCACAGCTAAGGATTATGCACTTACAATATACTCAGTGGAACAGTTTCCCATATCAGTTCATACTGCTGGGTAGGCAATTCAGAGAGGATCATAGGAGGACTTTAACTATATTCAGAGACATGTTAATTAAGCATATTTCTGAATCACATTTTAGCTGAGAAGTGCAACTCTGTCAGTGTGAGCACAGACCACTTCTCTCCTGCAAAACTGTGCCTACCTTATGTCCAAATAGTTTGACATTGGAGTTATGGTTTCCTCCTACACTCCACACATGTAGGTGAATTGGTAATTTATTTATTTACTTAACATTTGTTTACTGAGTAAAGTCCAACTGGGACAGAGCCCATTTTCAGCTGAGGCTCAGGAAGAAATACTCCAGGCACCACATGTCTTCAGAATCTGGGAAGAAACCAGAGCACCTGGAGGAAGCCCACTCAAATCCAGGGAGGGCATGCAGACTCCACAAAGAAGGCACCCCAATTGAGAATTGAACCAGAGAACCTCTTGCTGTGTGGTGACAATGCTAACCACTGCACCACTGCACCCCCCAGTACTGTAAATTGTTCATAGATGTGGCGATGTGAGACTGAGTGAAAGAGTGCACATGTGTGTGTGTGTGTGTGTGTGTGTGTGTGTGTGTGTGTGTGTGTGTGTGTGTGTGTGTGTGTGTGTGTGTGCGTGTGTGTGCATGTGTGTGTGCATGTGTGTGTGTGTCTGTGTGTGTTAGTGTGCATGTGCATGTGTTTTGTTTGTGTGTGTGTGTGTGTGTGTGTGTGTTAGTGTGCATGTGTGTGTGGGTGTGCATGTGTATGTGTGTGTGTGTGTGTGTGTGTGTGTGTGTGTGTGTGTGTGTGTGTGTGTGTGTGTGTGTGGGTGTGTGTTTCAAGCAATGGGCTAATGCCCCATCCAGTAAAAGTTTCTCTTCCACTGAGTGCCATGATAAGCTGTGGTTCCCCATGAGCCTGAAATGGACTTAATGACTTAACAAAAAATGAACAAATGAATGAACAGAAGATACAGATGTACATGTTAATGCGGTCCCTGCAATACACTATGTCTGGGATTCACAGAGATTCTATTTGTACTAGTTAGCCTATAAGGGCTTGTAGATTAATGTCATAGAAAAAATATCCAGTTCTGAGACATGGTAAAGCCATACAGAGAAACACCTCATTAACAGTTCATTACTATGTTTCTGAGTGACGCATCGCCCTTTCAGACATGATTGTGCTAGTATTCTTCTCAGCATCCTATGCATGTAGGTAGCACAGGCATTCCCCTACACACACAAACACACACACACACACACACACACACACACACACACACACACACACACACACACACACACACAAACACACATTTCCAAGCATCCACAAACAAGCCCCCAACATACTCACTCACACTCATGGTAATACCCACCTGCATGCACGCCCCAACACACACACACACACACACACACACACACACACACACACACACACACACACACACACAAACACACACACACACACACACACATAAAGTTTGTAATTCCTACATAACTCCTGTAGTGCAGGCAGACAAACAGACATACGTGCACACACACACAAAAACACATGCACGCATTAAATCAGACACATTCATGCCCCTACAGACATGCACTCAATGTTAAATCAGACACATTCATAACTTTGCAGACATGCGCTCACACTTCACACACGTACACACATGGATACACCTCTGCAGCTCTGCTATACGTAACTGGTTTTTTTCCACCTACAGAAAAACTAAACTAAGCAGATCAATTCAGGAGCCACCCCCATTTCTGTGGAAGATCACTTGGATAATTTGAAGTAGCCATTCCCCCTGACTGCTGAATTAGCTACCAAAGAAAGATTGCTGTTTGCATTGTGGTCCCCACCAAGGGACAACCATAATGTGAAACATGTCTCTGAATCAGAAAGGCTTACTTTCTGAGTTACAGCTTCCACACTCTGGTAAGCCTTTCTGAATCTCAGGGTATATGAACAAAGACTTTTATTATCTGCATTAACCTGTCTGTTTATCAGCACATATAGCTATGTCATATGCAGTCCATCATTTCAGCTTCCCTTATCACCTACAAAAGACTTCTGATACAGGTCAGAGTTATAGAAGATGGTTTATCTATAGTGAATGAGGTGTCTTCAAATGTTCTAGCAAATGAAAATGTATCATCAGAAAAAGACTATGGGCTGGATTCATGATGGCTTGCAGGGAGTCTAAGAGTAGAGTAAGACTCCATGCCGCCATCATGTCTGACGAGCGATCCAGGAACAGCCTGCAGGGGCGTCCAAGAGAGCTCCTAAAATGGCTCTTACACGGACAGGGCTGGGATATGCAAATTACCTCAATTGCAGGTGAAAGGCATGCAAATGAGGTAGATTTGCGATTCAGGAAACCTGAACCTGTCCGAGTAAGAGCAGTGTTATTTGCAGAAATGTACTCAGTTGACAACTGAGTACCGTTCTGCAAATAGAAAACAGAGCCGTGACAGCTCCAAATAAAGGTTGCATCCAGTGCAGGAAGCATGCCAATGGCCAAATATACAGCCACTGGCAATGTTTCCCGATGCAATATGAAAAAAAAATAATTTTTTTTCTCCGATTTCTGATGTTTAAGTGTAGCACAGCGCCGCACAAATGGGCTGTGCTCTAAAAACCAGAAAAATAAAAATTAAAACCCACAAATGTGGATCTTATTTAAATTGTTAATGTACAATGCAAGGGAATGGCAGGCTGAAGACAACATGGCCACCGAGTAGAGGTTGCTAAGGGAGGAAGCTCAGTCTAAGAGATGTAACCAAGCATTAGTTGGCAATCCTATGCAAATGAGGGTTAGGATAGTGAATCACAAGTTTACATAGCAAATGAGCACAGTCAGTGGAGTGTAGGAGTAGGATAAGGGGAGTAACAGAGTAGAAGATAGGTGACATCACGAGTGGGGTATGTATGAAAGTAGTGAAGCTCATTGGAGCAGAGTGGCATGTGTCAGCTGTCATTTACACGACATGGAAAGAAGTGTGTCAACAGGTAGGCTAGGTAAAGGCAGGAAATGGAAGGTATATGCCGTGGATAACACCAAAGTTTCTTGCTGAGTGGGTATGCGCGCGTGTGAGCGCCTGTAAACCCGAGTAAGACAGAGTGAGCGCGTGTAAGCGTGAGTGCACACGTTTAAGCTGGAGTAAGCATGTATAAGGCTGTTTAAAGAGTTGTAAGCGCGTTTGCACTGGTGTGCACGCGTTTTAACCCGAATAAGCAAGTTTTAGTCCATGTAAGCATGTGTGTGCGCGTGTGAGCTGCTGTGAGCGTTTTTACACTTGTGTACACACCACTGCCCCCCGAGGAAACAGAAAGGAAAAAGGAAGCACAACAAATAGTAGGAAGCTACCAGGGAGTACTAGCTGAGCTAGCAGGTGAAAACAGTCAGAATCAAGCAATTACACAGGCAGTACACTAGCCCAGCCCAGCCTGGCACTTAAAACTCTGCAAACAACAGTCCATTATGTTTCTCACAACAGACACTGCAGTAAGCTAATAGAAGTGAAAACTGAAAAACCTTTACTGAGACAAAGAAATGTTAGGGGCTGCCATTGCTGTTATAAGGCGACATATGCAACATGCTGAGGGTGGTGACAATGGAAATGCTGCTGGACAACCCACAGTGAGGAGACAGAGAAGAGTGTACAAGCCCATGGTAACCTACCAGGGGCTACATGAGCTGGAGATAGTGGAGCACTATAGAGTGGACAGAGACCTCCTGCAGCAAATTGTTGAGCTGTGCAGGCCATGCCTCACACACAGAACCAACAGAGGGAAACCCATCCCAGTGGAAACCAAGGTATGTGTTGGCCTAAGAATATTAGCAACAGGTACCTTCCAGAGACCAACCAGTGATATGATGGGAATATCACAGGCATCAGCATCCAGGGTACTGCACCAGTTCCTTTATGCCATGTCAGCACATGTCGGTGATCATGTATATTTCCCCAATTCCCATGAGGTATTGGCCAGCAATATGAGTCTCTTCCAGCAAATAGCGGAATACCCTGAGGTAGTGGGTGCAATAGACTGCACGCACATACGCATCAAAGCACCAGCTGGCGAGCAGGGTAGGGTCTACTTCAACCACAAGAGCTTCCCCTCCATCAACTGCCAGGTTGTGTGTGATGCCCAGGGCATAATACTGAATGTGTGTGCTTGCTGCCCTGGAAGCTACCATGATTCCCATATCTGGCATCTGATGCAACTGTACCAGACATTTGCCAATGGGGACATCCCACATGGTCACCTAGTGGGGGATGCTGGCTATGCACTGGAGCCGTGGCTGATGACACCCATCAGAAATGCACATACACCTGAACAGGATGCCATAATAAGGCACACACACAAACACGTAATGTAATCGAGCGTGTGTTTGGGCTGCTCAAGTCACGGTTCCGGTGCCTGGACACATCTGGTGGAGTCTTGCAGTACTCACCAACTACATGTACCCAAATTGTCATGGTATGTGCTATGCTACATAATATGATCCTGCAAAAACAGCTGCAGCAGGACAGGCCTGGGCCAAACAGACCCCCACCATTGCCAAGGCCATCACAGGCAGAGCGTGACTCAGAGGAGGAACAACCTGAGCCTGTGCCAGTAGGCAGAAGGAGGCATGCCCAGTATGCTTTGGCCTTGGCAAAGAGGCAACGCATAGCACATACACTGGCTCAGTAGGAACTCTGGAAATGATCCTCTCTCTGACTTGCACATATAGTAAAACGGATGCCTAAGTTAACATTACCTGCTTTCAAACATGTACAGGGAGTGTAGTATGTGCATCCGACATAGGCAGCCCTGCAGCACCACCTGAGGCATGATTGCCATGTGTTAAGCAATATAAAGCAGTGCTAAACAGCATTTACCACCATGTAGTATATGCAAACAAAATCGCACACACCAACTAGCACAACTGTGGTCAATGTTGAGTAATATTGGGCAACGTCCAGCAATGTTGGTGAATATTGAGAATTGTCGGACATGCCTGGTCTAAGTAGGGCATAGCTGAGCAAAAGCCAACATGCTCATATTTGCTTAACTGACCCTTAAGCAATCTGGTCTGCTCAGTATGAAAATATAAAGCAGTGATGGGTCTTGAAACCAGGATACTGTGCACTATAGCTAAAGTACTGAACCACTAAACCATGACAGTATTGCAGTAGTCAGCCTGTATGAAGGAATGTTGATAAGTCTATGCAAAGTATCTCATGGAAACCCTGCAGGCACAGCATAATCCCTGTTGAGTTATGACACAAAGGTGAGTCCTGCAGTAAGAATAAAACCTGACTTCCAACACACACAGTATAAATGTTAATATTGGTCATGTTCACACACATCAACAAATGTAGTGGACCTCAGATAGCAACATACTGAAAGGTTACACTGGGCATGCTCACACACTTGAATAAATGAGACAAATGTCAGGCAACAAAACATGGAAAGCCTGAACTGGGCATGCTCACACACTTAGGCCATGTCTGAGTACAGCAGTGGGCCACACATATCTGGCAGTTGCATGTGTTAACCCAGGAACCTCTCACTATCCAGCAATCTGCCCTGTGCACACAGTTATATGACAACAGACACATATATAATATAGTGGAACCCTGTCATAATCAAATATGTTCTGCAGATACCTAAGTTGTTCATAGAAACTGGTAAAGCAAAGACAATAAAGACCTGCAAACAGTATCAGCAATAAACATTGTGCATCCCGAACATTAGCATAGGTTCAGAGGTCGATACTAGGCTATCTGCCCTAGGGCATGTACAAGCCTAGCCAGAGTGTGTTTGGCATTCGCAACCCTGTCAGATTACTACACTGTGCGTGTGAATAGTAGGTCACACAAGATAGCCCATGTATGTTTAGGCTAGTGTGCCTCTGTCTAGCAGGGACACAGAAGATATCCCAGGGGTAAACATACCATCACTCATACAGTTGTCAAGATGTCTCCTGTAGGTGGCCAGTGGGTGGCTCTGCCTATGTGAAACTGGGTTTACAATCCAGAGTAAGTGGAGCCTCTGGGATAAGAATCTGTCCCTCCAGCATGTCCTATTAACATCTGTGCTGAGGTATATGTCCCTGGAGTGTGTAGCTCCAAGGGAGTCGGATATCCTGAGTTGGAGCATGTCCAGTAATTCTGGGTTGGGTATATCTGTAAACAACAGGCACACATCATATCCGAGTAGGTGGTAAGCAACTGAGTAGAGCTGGAGTTACTGCATCCGAACTGTGCAGGGCATCCGTGAGAGTCCCTAGATCTGCTTGGTGAGAAACTTCCGTGGCCACTACAGTTGCTGCAGGTGTCGGGTAAAGTACACCCCAAATGTGGCATTGTAACCAAGCATGGTTGTGATGAGTATAGGGGCACAATGACCTCACTTGATCTAGATGTGAAACCATATGGGATAAGGTGGCCTATATAGAAGGTCTGTTCAACAACTTTGGCAACGTGATTGTCAAAGGTGACAGTACGAACAAGTCATGTCCCCAAACCCCTAACAACTCCTACCGTATGTAATGGAGTACTATCTATGTGGTAATGTGTGGACATGTTGTTATTCCCAAAGGGGATGACTATGCAACTATTGGCATTTAGCTGTAGACCATGGCTCAGGCACCAGTCGTCCATCTCTGTGAGACCCTGTTTGAGTATGCATGTGGCAGCTGGAGAGTTGATTATGGCACCCAGTTTGCAGTAAAGTGCGAACATGGTCAGCCATATTCCCCCTGTGGTAGCCTGTACATCAGACAAATATATACTGAACAAGAGTGGTCCCAGGACCGAGCCGTATGGGATGCCACGTGTAACTGGTGTATAGTCAGACATGGCACCTACAATTCTGACCATGTGGGTGCTATCCCTGATCCAGGTAGCAATCCATCATGTGAGATATGTGTCCATATCGACGCTGGTGAGCCTATGCATAATGGCCCAGTGGGTTATTGTGTTGAAGGGTTTTGCAAGGTTCAGGTAGGCTGTGTGGACAACCGTCCCTATGTCGATGGACCTGTTAACTGTTTAAAGAATACAAACAAGTTCAAGAGGCAGGATCTGCCCACAACAATGCTGAAATGTGTAGGACACAGTGTCTGTAGGTTCCCGATGTCCATGTGTATGAGTCCTATGACAATACACTCCATAGCTTTGCAGAACAGGCTAGTTAGGCTTACAGGGCAATATTGTCTGTGGTCCGTTGTGGCAGCAACTCTGTGGAGTGGGACCACTGTCACTGTACGCCATTCCTTGGGTACATATCCTGTAGTAACTCCGATATTGAACAGTGATGTAATGTGAGGGTTACGTCTGTCATGAAGCTCATGTAAGATGCAGGCCGGGACACCGTCTGGTCCCATTGATGCTGTGATGTACGCTTTGGGGAGGGCAGCACTCACCTGTTACTGTATGATGTCAGGGAGGTTACACTCTGTTGGGATGGACAGTTGCTCCTTAGGGGGGGATGGGGGGGAGACATCTGCACTGAACCTGTTTGCCAGGATGTTGGCAATGCCAGTGGGTTCAGGGTAAGTTTAGTCAGTATGCAGTAACTCACAGCATATCAGTGAGTGTCCACGCAGGTTCCTGACATACCTGAAGAAGGTTGTGTGATAGTCCTACGTGTCTGGTGCAATTGTCTGGAAGAAGCGGTCCTTAGAAAAGTTCATGAGTGATCGTAGCTGTCTGCTAGTACAGATCACAGATGCCTTCCCCATCTGGGATTGTGCTCTATCATGTAGTAGCTTCCTTTTGACGTTGTACAGCTTATTAATGGCTGGGGTCTACCAGACAGGTCCCCTGCCATTGGAGGACTGAGTCCTGTTGTTATTTATGATAGCACAATCCATGCAGTCCACTAGGTGTCCATAGAATGTGTATGTAAAGGATTCAGCAGTCTGAGCCGTATTTGCCACTCTCTCAGGGACTCTGAGGGATACCACCTTGCTTTGGTGAAGTGAGACGTTGGCTCATGAGAAGTTCACCAAGATTACCCAGGATGGGTGTGTGGAGGATATATGTATGTCCAGTGAGATACATATATGTTCTGACCTTACCAATGAGGGGTATATTGCTGGTGTGGAACATAGAGTCCCCATGTTGGTGATGATCAGGTCCAATATGTATTCCCCCTTGTGGCTGTGCTGACTAGTTGTGCCATAGCATATGAGTCTACAAATTGTAGCGACTGTTGGGCGAGGGTGTTGGGGCTTGAGTAGTATCCCCAGTCAATATTTGTGTATTTGAAGTCACCCAATATAATGGTGTTTGTGGAGACCTTCATATTCTCCATAGTTCCCATGAAAGCCGAGTGTGGTTCCTGAGTTTGAGAGGGTGGTCTGTAGCAGGCAACAAACTGAAAGGCAGTTTTGCACAATGGTAGTTGTATATGTATGGTCTGTGATGCTTTGTGCAGTGCTACTAACCCAGAGGTGTGTGTATCTGTGATGTATATGGATACTCCCCCTAGTTGTGTTGTCTGTTCCAAGTCTTGTGGTCAGAAAGCATGGAATGAAGCATAACCTGGTAGTGCTGGTGTGCATAAGTGAGCCTGAACCAGGCATCTGTTAGTGCACAGATATCGCTATCCTCCATACTGAGGAGAGTCCTGAGTGTCCGCAATATGAGGGTAACACATCTGGTGTTGAGCAGCATTACCCTTAGTTTCATTTAACCTGTAATGTCTATGGAGGTGGGTTTGTCTTTTGAGCCCTGCCTAAAAAAGGCACTATGATGGTAGCAAGAGCCTTAGCCAGCATTCGAAAGTCCAAGGGTGACAGGTACAAGCTGTCCATAGTGAAGCTACGTGGCATGTCGAGCATGTCACCACAGGCTGACAGACACTGTACCCCCTATGAATGACACCAATTTGTTAGCCAGCTGTTAAACGTGATATGTTTGTCTGTATACTGTGACATCATAATTGGTGGGTGTAAGATGCTAGACAAGGTCAGGGTCATACTGGCCTGGGATACATGATCAGAGTGTTCCTCCATGTATCATGTCATGTGGTCCAGGGAGTAACGTCTGAGGTTTTACGCACCAGCATGGACAATGATGGTGCCAGTCCTGTACTTGCTTTGGAGTGACCTGACTGCATGTGTTATGTGGCAGATCCTGGCACCCGACAGACAGCCCAAAAATGACTATTCCCTTGTTTGGGCTAGTGAGTGGTACGTCAGTGTCTCTGACAATATGTATCACCTATTACAAGTGTATTAGATGTGTTGTTTAGCCCGAACGGCAGTGACTGTGTGGCACACTGATATTGTGAACTATGTGATATGTGGGTATTGTAGTGGGGTAGCAGTTGTGTGTGTGTCTGCTTTGGAGGTCTCTGCTGCTTAGCCAGAGTTCATTTACAGCATCTGTGTATGTCTATGTGTGATAATGTGGTTTGAGTGCTGTCGCTAGAGGATATGTGAGACTGATATGTGGTGTGTGTGGTTACTGTCACCACCTGATAGACTGTGCCAGTCATGGGTCGAGAGAGTGCAGCACCCTGTATGTCTATATAGGTGCATCTCACACATATATCTGAGTTTGTCGGGAGGAGGAGAGGGTTGTCTGTGTACATGAGGCAGATGTGACATTGTGTCAACATCACAATATTCACCAGCTGGACTGGGGAGTACACACAAAACCGACCCCTGGACATGCCAGGATATTATGATGACATACTCTGTAGCCTGATCACAAAGGATCAGTAGAGTATTAAGTGTGTAAAAGAGTATAACAGGGATTAGTGCTCAGGCTCGTTGGTGTTTTGTAAAGAGTAGCTGAGAAGGAGTAAAGACTGAATCATGACACCTCCTTCAGCTATGTCATAAATAGCGATGTACACCCATATATGTCCTGAGTCAGGGCCAGCTGTACCTGACTGACAATGCCGACATCCTGACAGACAGGCCCATATATACATACCCACCTCCCACTGACGATAGTCCATATCATCATACCAGGAGATATCACATGTAGAATGGATGAGCAGCTACCCCCAATGCCAAAAGCATGGCAGCAAGTGGAATACATTGATTCCCAATATGTGTCATGCATAAACTACAGAACAAACAGATCCTGCACCTGAACAGTCAGCTGAGCCTCACCCCCTACACAGGATGTGGAACCATTGAATGTGTTACAGCAACATATGGCACTCACCACAAGTGTTGGTGCACAGCACACCATGGGAAGTACAGTCCAGTACGCCTATGAAGTCTGATCTGCAAGGTCATGGAGTTCATCATGGTTGAAGTTATAAACAGAGCTATTGGAAGCTGACATACACACAACCCTACCAACTGTGGTATGTTCATGTGCAGATCATGGTTCCCAAACATGCTAGACTGTTTGCAAGGCAGCCACCCAGGACATACATCACTGAACACAGCTACACATGTCTCACATAGACTTTGAATAGCCCTTTATCAACATCCCAGACACATGTAGTAGCCACAAAACCAACAAGCTCTGCATAAATATGTGTTGACATATGATGGAATGTCAATGTGTCCACAGATAGATCACACAAGGTAAGGATTATGAGGTCTTGTTCAAGCTGTTGACACCTGCTGACCCACATGGACCATTCCTGGAATGGCATAAAACAAAGTGTACACACATCACCATGTCCAGTCTGATGATGTCACCATGCTATAAATACAGCAGGCGAAGGAAAGCCAACCAATCAAACAAACAGCACGCCGTGTTAATGCGTCTCTCTCTCTCTCTCTAATGTCATAACATAGTTAGGTAGGGGTTTGAATCCTGCAAACGCTGAGTGCGTGTGTGGGGGGGTGTAAGTGTGCAGTTTTTTTGAGAGGAGTGCCCTTTTTGGAGACTGGGAAAAGTCACTAAAAGAGGTACATTCCTCTTTGGAAAGTCTGATGATGTCACCATCCTACAAATAAAGCAGGAGAAGGAAAACTAGCCAGTAAAGCAAATAGCACGCCATGTTAATCCATCTTTCTCTAGTATCATAACATAGTTAGGTAGGGGTTTGAATCCTGCAAACACTGATTGTGTGTGGGTGTGTATGTGTGCAGTTTCCTTGGAGAGGAGTGCCCTTTTTGGAGACTGGGAAAACTCACTAAAAGAGGTACATTCCTCTTTGGAAAGTCTGATGATGTCACCATCCTACAAATACAGACAGAGAAGGGAAACTAGCCAATAAAGCAAATAGCGCCATGTTAATGTGTCTCTCACTAGTATCATAACATAGTTAGGTAGGGGTTTGAATCATGCAAACACTGACAGTGTGTGTGTCACTGTTGGTCAATGCGGTGTGGGTTTTGGTTTTACTATGGTAGGACATATTATGATTAAAACAGTAAGTGCATTGCACACATCAGGTATCTGCATGGCAAATATATGTGTGTACATGTCCCCTCAATCAGTACATAGGTGTGAAGCCTGCATACTACATGAATACATCTGTTTCCATTGACAGGTTGTGCCGCTGCTTCTCAGATTGTAGGTCACATATGTACGTATGTGACAAGGCCGTCCACTGTTGTGATCTGTGGCCAAGGTCATCTGTGCCACACACACCCATGACAGTTACTATAGAGTAGTGTGAGTGAGGGTATATGCCTGGGGTATATGTCAGACATGTTCATACACAACAACGACTGGCAATAATGGACAGTCTGTATAGGTGTACAACTGCCTTGTGGACATGCATTCAGGCCTCTAATGTCTTATGTGATACACCGAGGGACTCCACAATACCTATGGATATGTGGATACCAAGGGACACATGACATAACACGAGGCTGTATGTACACATTGGTACCCAACATACATGTTGAAGTCTACCATCGATGTGGTACTGACGGGATAGTATGTATAGTAAATGTGGATGAATATGCCATAGCTGGCTTACTATTATACAGCATGTATCAGACAACAGGTATCTGTCTGTATGATACCCTTGTGTAGGATATGCATCCCACCCAGGGAATGCATTGTAGGCCAATGCATGCATTTCCAGATGTGGATGGACACATCCCTAGTGTGTTTGCATGTAACTAAGGGGGCTATATGCCAAACATGTGTGGTCCCAGGAATGGGTGGTGGTCAATACCACTGGTTAGTGTTAGAGTAAAGTACCAGAAGGATCCAACTGTTACTGAATTCCCTACAACTGTGTGTCATTTGTCAGGACATCATCCAATGATTGCTTATAGTCATGCTGTTGAGGTTGTGTATACTACCAGACCGCAAATCATTGACAGATATTAACAGTATCACCCACAGCATAGTGTCAACCCATGTCATACACACATTTGGACCCATGTTAGTACATAACTGTAGTAGAATGCATACTGGCCATTGAAAGTTACTATGAGATGTTAACAATGTGTACAACAGGGTATGCCACACGTCCCATGTGTCCACCATGCATGTACATGCAGACAATGCGCACCCACCATGTTCACAGATGTACACTTGCTAATCTATACTGCAGACATCACACATGTACTGTCCACTAACACATGCTGGCAACACATTACACTTCAGCCAAGTGGCACATGGGTGGACAATACATACTCAGATCTAACAGTGGTGTAAACAATGCTACATTGACAATCAGAGCTTTGATGCATAATGCCTGCTTAGACATACCTACAAGGATGTCATTACACTTTCCTGTTGACAGCTTGCTAATATTGCTACACTGCTAAAATGTCACCATGTGCATCAGCACCATTTTAGCCTGTTCCTACATCAATGTTACAGATGACAGGAGGTGACACAGGTATCATCATATGCACAGGGTGTGTTATTGTTTGTCAGAGCCTGACATTGACCCATCCAATCGACATGTCTGTGTGTGTGTGTGTGTGTGTGTGTGTGTGTGTGTGTGTGTGTGTGTGTGTGTGTGTATGTGTGTGAGGGACAACAGTACAGCATGGGCCAATGTTGATGTAATGTGTGTGTGTATGTGTGAGCCCTAGTTGTTTGGTTAATGTGTGTGTGTCTGCATGCACACAGCTCCACCATGTGGCTGCCATATATGGTAGTTTGTGGGACAGCCACAGCCTGTACCTGCTAGGTTGTACAGATCACTGTCTCTGGCCATGGACACAGTACCTGTGCCTGGCAGGGGTGCTACGGACAGTATTGGGTACCAACCCCGACTGGGTACTGTCATTAGAGGCAGAGGTATGATGACTGGACCCATGTCCCTGCTGGGACTGGCCAAAGCCACGTGCATGTGGTCTACTGGGACAGTCAATGGACAGGCCAGCCCCGTACTGCCACTACGGGAGCGGCTGTGAAATGTGGGGCATCTGCGACCACTGCCAGCTGTTGCTGTTGCTGGCATGCATCCGCGTCGACACCGCAACCATCCAGCACGGTCCTGGCTCATTGAAGACATATTGTGGAGGGCATCTACTGTCTCCCCCCAACGTCTATCAATGACCTCGGTGTAATTCCGGATGGCACCGGCAAGGTCACGGATGCTGTCATTGATAGCGGTGTAATGGGCCCTCTGCGCCCTAAGTCCCTGTCTGGTGTACCGTTCCATACGTGCCTGAGCCTGCATTACAGACCAGAACATATTGGACATTGTAAGACCTATGAGGGCATGTCTGCCAAGGGCAATACAACCAGCGGTGCTCCCCCGAGAACCCCTGGACATCTGTCTATGTGGTACCATTCCAGGGATCCAGCTATGGCTGCTGTGAGGGGATGCAAGTGCCATGGGTACCATACTCTCCTGGTCAATGCCAACTGTATGCTGTCCCTCGGCTATGGCCATTGGTGATGAGGGATGTATTGACAGTATGAGTGTGCACATAGATGGGGTTGAACGCTGTGTACTGTCGATTGGCGGACCAACAACAGACCCTGTCAAACCTTCCTGTGCCAGAATACATGTCTCATCATCACCACTATTCATGGCAGTGGCTTCAGGTTCCCTGCTGCTTTCAGCCACCCCTAACTCAGCACCTGTGAGAGGAAGACAGGAAACACATTTTACAGTCTGCACATGATGCATGCACACATGCACACATGAACACATGCACACATGAACACATGAACACATGCACACATGAACACATGAACACATGCACACATGAACACATACACATATGCACACATGCACACATGAACACATATACACTCCTCACTACAGCACATACACACACACACACACATACACACACACACACACCAGCAATCCAACACATACTCTATAGTAGGTGAAGGTGGGTGTCAGTATCACAAAGCAAACAGTCACCACACACGTGTCAACATGCAGAATATGTGTTGCACAAGACCATGCAGTGCAAGTGTAGACACCCCTATTTCATGGCAGTGTAAATGGCTTTGATCCATCTGTGTAGTTGTTCAGTGATTGGCTACACCCTGGAACACAATGTGTACCTGGACACAACATTGCTATGCAAGTATTATCAGCTCTGCAATGCCCTGTGCACTATCACTCACAGGTATACATGCCATGGCTGCATGTGTTATCTGTGTGACACATAGATTTCCATGTCTGAGTACAGTGTCTGTGTCCATAGCAGATAATAGTGGGCACAGGGGTAGCACATGCATGCTATGTACACACATGGGATGAGTGGTGCATGTTGACGTGAAGGAATCCCAGTGCTCGACATGGCCAGTGTACAGTGGTTATGGTGAGTGTGGGACATATTGCAGATATGTCAGTGCCAGCCATGGCATGGCATGCTACATGACTGCAACATTAAACACCACACATACCCAATGTGTGTCATGTGACCAATACACCCACTAGCATTCCAGGACATATATGTGACACTTTATTCGGATGGTGACTGCTGTGCATATTGTGTATACTGGCATATGTAAGCACACACACAACATGCTATGCATATTGTGTATAGGTGCATATGTTTGCACACACACAACATTGAGGTGCACAGCAATGACTGCTATGAGTAGCACTGTGGTCACTGTAACTGGATGGGGTGTAGTACCCTGTGCCATCATCATCATACATCTTGTGGTCACTCACAGCTACTAATGTGTGCAAGACCACTGCTTATCATGCTGTACCTGAACTGCAGTGCAATGGCTACGTTCACAATTACACAACCACTTTGTACATGGGTGTGTGAGGTGCCCAATAGGGAGCATTGCCTAACATGACTGTGTTATGTGTTGAAGAGTGTTGCACAGCCCCATGATAGGCCTCTACCCCTGAGGTACATCATGTGTGTGTGCATGACATGTGGGATACTGAAGTGTGACCTTACAGTGGGTGTGTGGTAATGCCAATGCCAAATGTAGCATGTTTTCGTGTACTGGATATGATAAATGTGTTCTGTTGTGTACACTGTAGCAATTATGCATATCCAATGTGCAGTACAGTGTTGCCACAAATGTGTCTGCTGCTCTGTGGATTGCATGTGATTGAGGCAGCTACTGACCTTACTGAGCTGTTTAATGTCTCACAGCAAACATGCACAGTATGCATTATGTGTAGGTGTGTTACGTGTACATGGCCTACACCTCACCTATGACATGCACATGTCATTACCAATATTAAAGTGTTAACACACTCACCAGCATGTATCGTCTGCCCTGCTGTCACACCAGAGGGACCTACAAGAATATGACACAGTTTGACAGTGGCCACAACTGTGGCATTGCTACTGTGAGTGTGCTAAACTACAGTAGAACAACAATCAACAGTCACAGGTGTACAGATACTATTCCAAATATCAGTATTGCACACAATAGGCAACATAACTGCTGAACACACAGTACACATATCACATATGCATATTCTAACAATACAGGTAACAGTAGTCTACAGCTAGGGCATATTACCTGCACGCTACATGTCATCATGATGGGTGGCTCATGTGATGATACATGTGTGATGCTGTTGCTGCTGTAGGCCAGGAGCCACCATGCTTAGGAGCAGCTCCTCCACTCTGGTGAGGGGGGATGTATGGCAGCCCCACCACCTGTGGCAAGCTGTTGTCTATGGATATCAGACACACGCCGCTGGATATGTCTAATTAATCACTGTACCTGCTCATATGTCCGGTTATGCATGCCTATGTCATTTACCTGACGAACAAGATCTTGCCACAGTGCAGTACGCTCATGCTGGTGCTGGCTGGCCCTGGAAAACAGCAGTGTATAGTGCTGCACCAGGCTGTTGTGTATTTCCTGTTCCTCCGCAGCTGTATATGATGGATTGCGTTGATGAGCCATAATCCTGGAAGACAATTAAACGATATATGTGAGCAAGTCATGTGGCACACTTAACATTATTAAGTACAGATATCACTTAACTGCCATATATAGCATCTGTTTGTCTGTCAGAGGATACACACTTTCAATACCACATATCAGTGCTCAGCCCACAACTGGCTGACAGTGCCTGCCACACTCCATATAACAAACCAGTATACACCAGTACTTGGCACACTCTTTGGGATACAATGCACAACCTCGCCACGGGGGTATATATCAAGCTAATGCATGAAGAAATATGTCATCCAATGCAATGAATGTAAAGTACATTTACAGTATTACCAGTAAACCACCCTAGTCGTTGATGCCATACCCCTACGTAACATATGTGCATGGTTGTTAATATAGCTGGCATACTGCTGTAACAGAGTATACATGTTGCTAGGTACACACACATACCCTGTAACACACATGTGATTGCGGGCATGGTAAAGGCATCATTACACACACATCAGACATACATACAACACACAAATGTATGCCGACACAGATGAGCATTACCTGTGTACATTACAGTACTGTATGCCCCTACTTACAGATACCTATGCTTGAGGTATGTAATCTGTGCAGACTACAGGAAACACACAAGACAATGTTACCAGGAAATGTGAACATACACCATACTGTGCTGTTTAGGCCTACAACTTCAGGTAGTACAACAGTTCATATGTGAGCTGGATTCACCAGCAGTACCACTTACTGAGCATACATGTATTGCTTCAGCCTACAATGGGACACCACAGTCGTACACAAGGAACTACGTCACAAAATATGCCATCCTACTATGTCTGCATCCCAATAACTGACACATCTTTCTCTGGCCTCACACCTAGGACACAAACTACCATGACAGAAACAACCTCACACTAAGCTATCACACCTTTACAGACCTTGCACACATTCACTGTCACACTCATTCCAGCTCACATAGAAGGTATTGCACTGAGTACATGTGTGTGTGCATTGTGTCATAGGTAGGTAATACGCTATTGGCCCTAGGGCCTAGAGCAGCCTAGCCATATGCTACCCTGGCCTTTGACACATGTGTAATGTGATTACACTTGCTCCTGTCAACCGGATACACAGAGGTGACTCCCAGGGCATATTATCTATCTCCCAAACAATCATCAGGAGTATGTATGACATCTGCTAATGAGGAGCCTTGTTTGTTAATGCTGGGTGTTTTAGTCCAGAGTATGGCATATTTGTGGATAGGAACCTGTACCTCCAGCATGTGCTGTTTAGTGAGGTGGTCAGGAGTAGGGCCCTAGGTCATGTAGCCCAGAGGGATTGTGAGGTGTTGACATGGTGGTTGGCCGACTGCTATGGGTGTGACATACTTCTGTATGTCCAGCAGAGGTAACCTCTGGGTGGGCGGTATGCAACGCACTCTAGCTGTGGTTTTGTGAGTCAGTCTGCATAGGGCATGTGTTTGAGGGGAGTATTATTCTCTGTGAGGTATGGCTGTGGCCTTTCCACTTGCTGTAGTTGTCATCTGAGGTACATACCACATGGGGCATTGTGATGAGTAGAGGGGAACACTGACCTATATTTCCCTAGATGACACACCTTTTGTGATGACACTTACCACGTAGACAGATTACAAGACTAGTGTGGCACTGTGATTATCAAAGGGGAGGCTACTGTCCACCTGTGTCCCATGTTCCCTTCTGACACCTTCAGTGTTAGGCAGGCTACCACCTATGTGGTAGTTACTGGGTAAAGTGTTTTGGAATGGGGTATGGCACTGCAGTACCAACACTGGTGTTCAGTCCATGCCTTGGTCAACAGGCACCTGTTGCAGTACATATGACCCCGTGTCTCTCTCTCTCTCTCTCTCTATATATATATATATATATATATATATATATATATATATATATACATATCTATACATATATATACATATCTATACATAGCTATAGATATCTATACATATCTATACATATCCATATATATCTATATCTATATATATATATATATATATATATATATATATATATATATATATATATATATATCTATTTATATATCCATATCTATATATCCATATATATATATATATATATATATATATATATATATATATATATATATATATATATATATATATATATATATATATATATATATATATATATATATATATATACATGTATGCATCCATTGCTGTACATATAGATGCACATATAGGCACATATACTGCCCACCTTTCATGGTGGGGATGTCAATTATGCAACAGTTGTGAGACATACGGTTATGTAATAATATTGCACAGTGTTGTGCAGAATGCATTTTGCTGTCCTCAGGCCATATAGCTGTAGCAGGCCTCACTGCCTGTAGCTCAGTCCCACAGCGTTTAGCCACCACATGACATATACTGGCACTGCTTGCTGTCTGCAATGCCACACACTACAACCTACATACATATGTGCACATAGCAACCTTCAACAACATATATATGTCCAGCCTTCACTAACAGTTGCAGTATGTCCCTTGCCCTATGCACATGTGCATATACATATAGATACAGACTGCTGCCACATATGGATGATTCACAGTATGCAGAGTACCTTTCAGACACATCATTCGGATGCCAGCAAATACATATCTGTTACATACCTTACCTTTGTATTCCTCACTTCCATCTGTTGTAGCTGTTGAGTTGTTATTTTTTTTTTTGGTTTTGATTTCCTCTGTGTGTTGGTCTTTCTTTTCAGTGTCTGTCTCTTACAGCCTGTTTGTCTCTGTCTGTATGTCTCTCTGTCTGTCTGTCTCTCTCTCTCTCAGTTGGTGCAATGATATTATTGCATGTGTGGACAGCAAGTACAGGCTGCTTTTCTAGGTATCTGCACATGTGCATGTGATGGCCTCTGCACCAATTGGAGCCCACCATTTAGTAATTGCATGCAGCCTGCTGTGTGGTAATTGCAGTACTCACTGTGATTGCAGGACACTGCTATAAAATGCTAGGTTAGGTAGGCGTAGCCCTTTCAGTTCTGCAAGGTGGGGCCCATGCTTGTTTGCTGTGGACACTGTTGTCTCAGTCAGAAGGTTGGTATATGTCTCATATCTGAAGTTAGGGTTGTAGCCAGTGATATGCATGTTGTACTGAAACCTGACTGTTGCTTCTTCCAGTACACTCTTCTCAGTGTGTAGGTTTACTCACACCTCCTAATGCTAACACTGGATACATGGGAGTATGTACTTTCTTTTAGAATTAGAGAATTAACTGGCATACAACAGTAGTTATTGCAATGTGTTCCTATGGCTTTCCTATGTTCCCTTTACATTCACTCATTGTAATGCATGTTATATTTCTTACAGCACCAAGTTATTGTTTATCTGCTGTGGCTTAGTGGTACGTCATGCAGACTTATGAGTCCAAGGTGTGGGGTTTGAGACTGACAAGGGTATTTTATTTTGCTGCTGAGCAGTACAAGGGCCCTGTCATACACAGTGACTAAGGCACTTTTAAACAGTTGTAACCGGATTTGCGCGGGTTTGCACGACGCTTAGCGATGCTTAGCTAAGCACACACATGCGCACACTGGTGCAAACCCGCTTACTACTGTTTACAAGTGCTTTCTCTTGCTAAACCCTGCGCTCATTTCTTTGACAGAAAAGTAAATGGGGAGATAGGAATGTGGTGATAAAGAGTGCACAAAGAGGGGAAGACAGTAGGAAAACCAGCTCGGGATGTACAGGATGTGTGTGGGGAAGGTCCATAGCTGCCCGTTTCTTTGCCAGCAAATGCTGTGCATATGCAATACATTAGGAGTGAAATTTGAAACCTTCCACCCCTGAGAGTGGGGTGAGGACAACTAAGTATGTTGTACTACCAATTATGGATATCAGGCACATGCACTGTTTGTGAACAGCTATACTGTCATTAGTACGTTACTCACTTCTGAACAGTTTGTGGTTTGTTTGTGTTGACATTAGCACAGTCTGCTCAGGACAGCTGGACATATTTCAGTACTGTGTATGCCTACCTACACCCGTGGGTGTGCCTGACTACACAGGTATATGGTACTTTTGGGTAGGGGTGCAGAACTGCGGACAGCATTATTTATTATCGTGTGCTGTTTATCTTGCTGAACATGCAGAGTTGCTGTGTACCTGTTAGTCTATAAAGGCTAGTAGTCTGTCTCAGTAGCCCCCACCTGTGGACATATCCAGATGGTAGACAGAGGTTAGCTTAGTATATTTTGACTGTGCACCACACCAGTCTTTTCAGTACCTGAACAATGGCATTGTCACAGGTGGTTGCTAGCAGTACATGGCTACATCCTTTGATATTTCTGTGGTGTACTCCTACATAAGGGCATGCTTGTGGAATTCATTCTACAGCTATTTGCTGAGTGTGTAACAGCAGACAAGCTGATATGCCTGTGTGTTTCTGACACTTCCAGGCCTCAGATACTCTCAGGTAAATATTTGAACAGCCTCAGGGAAAGGTACATATAAGTGGGATACACCTGTGATATATTTCAGATATTTTGCTTTTGAGACTTTGGGGGATTCTGAGCATATGTATTACTACACCTATTCTGATGTGCAAGCAGTGTCTACTCTCACTTATTGACATTTTTCATTAAGTGAGATTCCCCACCTTTCTGCCTACTGTTAGTACATTTCACAGGGAGTCAGAGGGGCACAGCTAACATTTGTTTGCAAATCAGGGACATCCCAGTAAGTCAGTCACAGTTGGGAGGTCTGGCCTCTGACCTATTCAAATATGCCAGTGTTTATCCTGCTCTGATACTGTGTGGGGTTTGTAAGGTGCTACTGTAACATTATTCCCTACTAGCATGGCTGGTTCTCTTTTCACAGTCATGTCATGCAATTCCACAACACTTGCTGGTTAAGGGCCACAGAACATGATTTGTGTTATGCCATTCCTATTCTCCCTTTACATTCACTCATTGTAATGCATGATATATTTCTTTCAGCACCACATTATTGTATATCTGCTGTGGCTTAGTGGTACATCATGCAGTCTTGTGAGTCCAAGGTCTGGGGTTCGAGACTGACAGAGGTATTTTATTTTGCTGCTGAACAGTACAAGGGCCCTGCCATAGAGTGACTAAGGCACTTTTAAGCAGTTGTAAGTGGGTTTGTGTGGGTTTGAGCGATGCTTAGCGATGCTTAGCTAAGCGCACACATGGGCACACTGGTGCAAACCCGCTAACTACTGCTTAAAAGTGCTTACTCCCGCTAAGCCCCGCACTAATTTCTTTTAAAGAAAAGAAAATGGGGAGATAGGAAAGTGGTGAAAATAGGGTGCACAAAGAGGGACACACAGTAGGTAAACAAGCTCGGGATGTGTAGGACATGTGTAGGGAAGGTCCATAGCTGCCCATTTCTTTAACAGCAACAGCTGTGCATATACAATGAATTTGGAGTGAAATTTGAAACCATCCACCCCGGGAGAGGGGTGAGGACAACAAAGTATGTTGTACTGCCAATTCTAATTATCAGCTTACATGTTTGTCTGATGGACATGTGTGCAAAATGGGCAGCTATGTATGGGGCGTAATTATTTTGTGGGTACAGATTGCCCCTTTTTTTTTTTTTTTTCAGGTGAGAGTGGGAAGTGAGGTAGAGGAAGTAGGTATGTCCACGGAGGTAGGTTGGGAAGGTAAACAGACAAGACAGACAAGACGCATACAGGGGCGGTGTATGACACTTGGGGTGGGTGACACACTTGACGGGGTCGGATGTTTGGAAATCGCAAGCCCATGAGCCCACAGATGGTAACAGTGGAACTGAGATCCCCACCCATGGGCTGTCACCACTGAACCTTCACAGCCCCTAGGGTGGCTGTGCTGGGGGATGCGTAGGATGGGCAGGCTCACCCGTGAGACGCGCCACTCCCGCCTCAAGCTGGCGTAGGGGATCAGCGACTGAACGCTGGATCTCCCTATGCACCACAGCCCGGACCCTTTGAAGGGTGACAGGTGGCCCTTCTCTGCCCACGCTTGCATGGGGGGACAAGCCCCATCCCCTGCAATGCTTCCACCCAAAGGTGGCACAGGACAAATGGAGGAGGGGAGCCTGGGCTGGGCACTGTACCTGCTGGTACCAGGTGCACTCGCTGGCTGAGGAGGGACAGGTGGGTCTGCTGGTACCGGCCTTCCCATACGTTCTGTGATTAGGTGTGTTTAATTACAACATAAGCAAAACAGCATTCCAGATTAGTTGTAACAGCATGCAATAATATTCCCATTAACCCAACACACCAAGGGTACAACAGTTGAACAGCAAGCATAACACATGCATATATTGAACCACAGTGGTTATTCCAACAGCATGCAGGGATGTTTGGTAGCAACAACCATGATTGTGGTGTTTAAACAGGGCACATGCATCAATGTGAATGCAAATATTTATAGAACAATAGGACATATGTCCCAACAAATATTTAAGATTACACATACCCATTGAGGTGTGGAATTGCATGGTTTATGCGCATTCAGTAGGGTGTATAAAAAACCTCGGTTAACATCTTATAATGACCTTTTAGTCTACACTACATTCCTAGTGAATGCAAGTGTATATCCCCTACCGGTATTATTACACTTGCCACCATACATTAGGTTGTGTACTGGGTTTGGCTATTTCAATATATGCCTGACCTACATCTGACATACTAACTGTCCAGGATGCAGATGTTACTGCTACATATTTCTTGATTGCATTTATATTTCTTTATCTACATATCTGGGATGTTTTCACATGACATTTTCACTTCAATTTGTACAGAACCCTGCATTTCTTAACACATACTCACATTTCTGGGGAAAAATAACATGTTACACGTGTGCCAGGTTTACTTATTCATGCCAGCCAGTAACTGCCTGTTGTGGACTGTATATATGTTTCACAGCTACTAGTACTTCCATCACCCACTTTATATAGGACTGCACAACTCTGGGTTGCCAGCACCTTTTCAAACAGTACTGTTTGTAAACTGCAAGGGTACAACAACATTTCAGACTCTGTGACACAGACACTCTGGGTTTTAGACCTTTATTAATGACATTACACACTTTTTCACAGGCTCACACCTTTATTTGTTTTAACGGTGTATATGGCAGACATGTTCAAGACATATTATACCTTTATTAATAGGTTAGAACAATCTTTTTTCAGGCTCACTCACTTATTTTATATGACAGTGCCTACAGAGATATTATTCCAGACATATGTTACCTTTCTTAATGGGTTTCTATACTCTTTTTCTGCCTCTCTGACGTTTTTATCTGACAGTACATGCAAAGGACTTATTCAGGCAATTTTATGGCTGTATTATTGGACTACAACACTTTCTTTCATGTTCTCTCCCATATTTTATATAACAATACATGCAGAATAATCACTAACCTGCCTGGTGGCGCAGCCTTAGCAGCCTATCAGCATATGCTTGCTGATTCATAGCACGGTCACCTGCAGCTGTAAAGTAAATGAAGGGATATTGAGACATACCTATCCGTTATACATACTCCATTATCATTTCTTACATACTGCATTCCATGGCTACATACTCAGTTGTGGGGCATCCCGCATCGCATGGGCCTCATGTATCCATTGGTTCAGGTGGTCCTGCTTTCATCTCTTCAGGTCTGCATGGTGGTGACATACCTGCTCACAAGTCCGAGGAATGCCTGTGGCACTGGTGAGGTCACGAGCTAACCGGTTCCAAGCCTCTGCCTTGTACTCCGTCCCTTGGAACTGGCCCTGCAGGAGTCTTGACTCGTGACGGTGGACAAGGAGCCAAACCATGTATTTGGACTCCTTGATGCCCCAACATTGCACTCGGAAGCATGTTCCCTCTCCGACACCAGACATTCTAACTGCAGATGTGAGCTACAATCAGTTACGGCGTGTATTCCCGCCTGTGGGGCTTAAATATGCTGCATTTCCTGCATTTTTTTGTGATTGGCCATTTTGTAAAATTCTCAGCTGACTGCAGACCTGCTTAGTAATAGTTAAACTACCATTCATAAGTATATGAATGTTAATAGTGGCTGTTTCCCCTAGGTTGTCATGGTTTAGTGGTTCTGTACTTTGCTTCTGATGCACAGAGTCCTGGGTTCGAACCTTCTTATTAATTTTATTTTCATACTATCCAGACAGGCTAGGGGGTGTGGCTGCATTTAAGCAACTTTGCTCTATGTTGCTCCTCGGTGCCCTACGGTGCCCTGGTTGGCGTGGCGAGCACGTCCGGGCAAACACATTGCGCTGGGTAAAACGCCATTGAACTATGGGCAACTCTATTGCACTGGGTAAAGCGCTATGAAACAATGGGCAACTCTTGCACTAGGTAAAGCGCTATTAAACTGTGGGCACCTCTATTGCGCTAGGTAAAGCGCTATTAAACTACAGGCAACTCTATTGCGCTGGGTGAAGCGCTGCTTAACTGCAGGCAATTTAATATCAGGATCCTTTAAAATATTTATTTTCTTCACTGATACATTGGCCATTTCACTGCTTTTTAGTAATGTTTAAACATATTTGTCAGGTATTATTTCATATACTGATTTAAAAAATAAATATGAAGGGGAGGGGTGGGACTCGAACTGTGCATGCCTCTTCTTTGTGCGAACGCTCTACCATTACGCTATTGCTATTGGGTGTGATTTGCATTAACATTCTTTCTTATGCTCTTCCATGTCAGAATTGCTAACTCTAGCTAAATAATGGGCAAACCCGCACACACGCAAATACGGGCAGCTATTTTGGGGATTTAAAAAATATATTTAATGTTTTGCGTTTTAGAACTGTGATAGGGGTTTACAATATCAGGGAGTGTGGTGTTGGGTGCAGGGACATTTGAGCGGACTCGCTCTTGTGTGTGTGCTTTGTTTAGTTTTAAAACACTTGCAGGGGCGTGGACATTTAGACTGCTCGGCAGTCGGACACACCCCCTGCTTTCTTACACGGTCCGTGTAAGACATACGGTTGAGTCAGCGTGCCCTCCATGCATATTCATGGCATGCTGATGTCATACCGTTCAACTGCAGCCTCCGAGTAAGACTTATTACGTCTTACACGGAGGATTAGTGAATCCTGGGGTATATAAAACATCTGCATCATTTTATTAAATATATGCAGTATTATGATTTATTGTAAACTACCTATGGAATGCTGTCTTTAAAAAAATATTTATTTATGTGTGTATTATTTATTTACATTTGTTAACTAGGAATGCCCTACTTGAAAGTCCCATTTACTGAATAAGCTGCCTTTAGAATGCATTGTTCACTAATTTATTCAATAATTTATTCAATTATTTATTTGTTTGTTTGTTTGTTTTTACATTTGTCAGACTCACCCAGGAATTTCGAACTGGGAAGTTCCATTTTTGGCATCCCTACAAACTTTTCCAAAATAATACAGAAATATTACAGAAATTAATAAATAAAAAAAATTCAAAAGCAGTGACAGAATACCGAAAGTTATACAGATTAGTTTAATATATAACATATTAGCAACAATTACTATTCATAGCCATGTGGTGTTCTGATGTGGTTCATGCCTACTAATGTTACAATGTATTACACAAATGTTCATATCACTGGCATTCAGTTATGACAACCACAATGATCAATCACATACATGCTTTATAAACATTGTTTGTGATGTGAACTGTGTTATGTAATTGTTACACATATGCTGAAGACAACTAGTACTTCTAAATACTGAATTAAGCAATCTGTATGCACTGAAGACCAGTGATAACATGATTACTTTTATTGACTTAGAAATCCAAAGACACAAATGGGACCATTTCACCAAAAATTATCTGAATGAAATCTAGAATGCCAGCAAAACAAATACAGTTGTTGAAAACTTTGTTTGCAAGAAATGTTCTGTCTGAACAAATTGTTAGTGGTAGCTGTTCATATATGACTACAGACTTGCACAGGAAATTAAGGCATTTATTAACCCCCGGCTTTACTAATCTTCTGTGCAGGACTAATCTAGTCTTGCACGGAAGCAGCAGTTCAAGAGGAGGATGGCAGCACACCATGCATATTAATGAAGGCGTGCTGCCTGAACTCCTAATGCTATACGGAGCATGGACGAGTGCAGGGGGTGTGTCTGAGAGCAGAGCTCTCAGAATAAACATGCCCCTGCAAAGTAGAACAGAAGAATGTGTAAATAAATGAGTGACACTGCTCATAAGTGTCCGCATATCCCCACCAACAGTCCCCATGTGTTCAACAGCAACAGTACATTTAAATAAAATGAAGAAACCCTTTTAGTTATTTCTTTTAAAACCCCAAGTACAGCTAACCATAGGTGCACGGGTTTGCCCATCGCTTAGCTACGGTTAAAGCAGCTGAAGAGGATAACAAGAAATATATATGCAAATGACGAAGCACAACAATAGTGTAGTGGTTAGAGCATCCGCCTAATACACAGGCATTCCTGGTTCAAGTCCCACTGCTGCACATATCATTTTCCATGTGACATCTGTATATGAACATATTTTTACATATTTTTGCTGTATAACCTACATAACCTACATAATAACATTTAAATGTGAACTGGAGTACTGCACTAAATGCACATGTGAAGTGTCAGTGTCATAATGAAGAAGGCACTAGTAAGCAGGTTTAAGCACAAATAAGCAGTAGTAAGCACATATAATCACTAGTAAGTGTGTTTAAGTGCGTTTGCATGGAGGTAAGCATTGCCTAAACAGATTAAGCAAAGTAGAAGCTAACCAAGTGTAAGAAACTGTAACCTAAAGTTAGCAGTGCTGACCGTCGTGCAAACATGCGCAAACCCACTTACAACTGCTTTAAAGTGCCTTAATCACTCTGTATCTAATGGCCCATGTTCTGCCCAGCAACAAAATAAACTACCTCTGCAAGGCTTAAACTCAAGACCCTGTACACTATAGTCACAGTAGTTAACCACTAAGCCATCATAACAATAGATATGAATGAGGTATCAGTAAACTAATCCTCACCACAGGAAAATCAAACCAAACATGTAAACTGAAACCATGTACAGTGTGAAGTTGTATAACCTGCTACATAACATAAATATGTGAAGTGGAGTACTGCAGTAAGCATAGATTTGAGGTGTAATTGTAATAAAGTGTAGAAGTCACCAGGTCCCCATACAGTGTATGTACACATGTATCACGGATACCAGACACATATATAACCTGTAATGAATAATAAATCACTGCCAAAAGGCAAATATAGTGCTAGTTAACAATTAAGCAATACCAACCGCAGCACAGCTCAACTTAGTAAGTGTAAGCAATGTGTAGGGAAGCCAATTCAATCTGCCCAGTGGTATACCTCTTTAAACAATGCCAACCTTAGGTAAGCAGGTTTGCCCATAGCTTAGCCTTTTCAAAACCGGCCAATCACGGAAAAGTGCGGGAAATCGGCCCTACTTAAACCCAAGAGTGGGAATACAGCCCATAATTGGTTGTAGCTACCCCTTGCAGACACTATGACAGTAAGGGGAGAAGGAGTGCACTTCTGGGAGCAGTGCTGGAGCATCCAGGAGTCCAAGGTCATGGCTGGGCCCCTAGTTAAAGACCGTGCACAGAGACTTCTGCAGGACCAGTACCAGGGCTCCCAATATAAGGTGGAGGCCTGGGACCATCTCACCCGCGACCTCACCAGTGCCACTGGCATACCCCAAACTGGTGAGCAGGTCAGGCACCACTATACCAACCTGAAGTGGTGAAAGGGAGACCCCTTGGAGGAGTGGCTTCAAAAGGCTAGAACATCAGGGGATGTCCCAGCTGTGTGTAGGTATCAGTCCACTACCTTTTAATAATGGCCAGCTCAGGTATAACATGGATTATGTATGGCTAAATATTCCTCTTATGTCCCCCACAGCTGCAATGGATTGAGCCGCGAACCAGGAGGCCCACATCTGTCACCTGGTGCAGTTGCGACATGAGGCAGGTCAGTAATACTCATGCTTTTACTGTCATAGAAAATAAAAATAAAATTAGTAATAAAGTAATTGTTAGTATAAAACCTATATTGTTCAAGGCAAGTACTATATACACTAGAGAATACGGCAGGAAGAGTCTATCATTGTTAGTATGGCAATAAAAGTGTAATACCCTGGCAAAACAGGTCTAACAGCTGGACTGTATGTGTGTATTCTGGTATCATATGGTAATGTAGATTTGCAATCATGTAATACTACTGTAGTATTAAGCACTGTTACCCATACCATGCACCATAATGTGAATGTGTAGAAATGCCTGTATATGACAGTTGTAATCCCCAGAGGTCATTTAGTACAACTGAGAGACACATAGACAGTGAACAGGGGAAATACAGACAACAAAACCCAAATAGCACATGCAACTGAGATGTGAACTGTTGTTTTATTAGCACACACAGCCACGTTTGAATCCTGACAGTGATAGTAGTCTGCATACAGAATTATACAGCACGACTGTACAGATATGTCCAGACTGTCTATTAAAGGGGCCCATATCTAATGCCTATCAACATGTCCCCCTGGGAAATCAGTGGGATGATCCCAGACTCAAACAGGAAATACAACTGATTGTCACACATCTATGACAACAAACCTGGCACACTAGCAACTCCCCAATACCTTATGTGACTAAGAAGACACATATGTCCCATTCACACCCCAACCTGTTAAGCTGTGGTCAAAGTGTGTACAGTAACAGAGTGAGATGTATGTGCATAATACTAATGTGTAATCCGGAACCTTGTGTGGCAACAGTCTGGTAGTGCTAACAAGCATTGCTCCCACAGTTATGTTGGATATGAACACTGTGCTGCGAAATACAGACCAATATAACCTGTACTGGTACTGTCCACCCTGGTATTGTAGGGGATTGTGAGTGTTGCAGTTTCTCTGAATACAAAAGTATCAGTGGTCACTGTCGGCCACACTGTGCTACATAATATAACGGTGTAGGAAAGCATGTATATGTGTGTGTTAGGTCACTAAAGGTGGAAGACGGCAATAGTCTAGATATGTCCAGGCATAACAGCATGTGGTCAACACATGGCCAGAGTCTGTGCAGAAAGAGTTGGATAGGATAGTGCAGAACATCAACCCAGAATCCCACCATATGTGTACAAACAGTTAGTCAATGTTAACAAACATTCCCTCCACAGGTAAACCAGGTAAGAGGTCTATACTGCAGGTAAAACTGGTTCATGTGTAATGATGTTGACAGCCATATCAGTCTACAATATAGGTCTATAGGGTAGTGTAGTAACACTTGTAAGGTACAGATAACAGCACTGACTAGGAAAGTAATGTGGAGTATAGGAATATACTACTTGTTAACTGACAATGTTGTCTCCCCCCAACTTATCTTCAACAATAATCAACATACCCACCCCAACTGGTATGTACTGACTCTGATAATGGCCAATTGTTTGATAAATATTCTAGTGGTTCCCATGCATGTGCCATATTGAATTATTCCAACATTGTTGGCATGGTGCCATCTACGTACCTGCATGCTGTTCGTATTACCACTGTGGTCCCATATATGCATGTGTTCTGTTTGCTATGCAACTGTTTTGTATCTGGTGTCTGGATTAATGGGAATATCTATGCATGCTGTTATACCTAACCCTGGAATGTGTTGACTATAACTAACCCATATATGATGTTGAAATCTAAACACTATAGCACGCTTGGGAAGGCCCAGTGGACCCACCTGTCCCACCTCAGCTGGCCAAGGCACCGGGCACCAGCATGTCTGGGGCCCAACCCCGCACCTCCCTGTTCATTGGTCCTGCACCAGCTTCAGGTGGAACCACCTCAGGGGATGGGGCTTGCCCCCCCTGGGAGTAGGCAAGGACAGGCACCTGTCACCCGTGGCCAGGTCGGGTTCATGGTGCGTAGAGCGATCAACGACCAGGTCAGTGATCATCAATGCCAGCTTGAGGGACACGTGTCACAATTAGATAGTCAGCCTGGCTCTGCGGCTCAGCTGCCAGCACAGCCACCTTTAGGGCTGTGAAGGTGCAGTGGTGACTGCCCATGGGTGGGGACCTCAGTCCCACTGTTACCACTAGGGGGCTTGTGGAATTCCGATATCCCAACCCCCTCACCATCAAGGTGTTTACCCCCCACATGAGTCATATACTGCCCCTGTATGCGTCTTGTGTGTCTTTTCTGTTAACCTACCCAACCTACTTCCCCAAATATACCTACTACCCCTCCCCAACATCCCACACCCACCTGAAAAAAAGGGCAATCTGTTCCCACAAAAAACCTAGCCCCATACATAGCTGTCCATTTTGCACACATGTCCACTGGACACATGTAATCTGGTCTAATTGGTATCACAATGAATTACTGTTGTCCTCACCCCTCTCCTAGGGATTCAAGTGTCCAAATCTATCTCCAAATACAGTGTATATGCACAGCTGTTGCTATAGAAGAAATGGGTAGCTATGGACCTTCCCTACACCCTTCCTGCACATCCCTAGCTATTTTCCCTACTGCCTCTTTGTGCCCCTTTCTTCACCACTTTCCTATTAACCCCTTTTTCTTTTCTTAATGCCTACACAGGTTAAGCAATTCAGGAGCTAACTGACTATAAGAAACCATAACCGTAACTTAGCAGTGCTTACTGTCGTGCAAACCCACGCAAATCTGCTTACAACTGCTCAAAAGTGCCTTAATCGGACTGTATCCAATGACCCTTGTTCTGCCTAGCAACAAAATAAACAGCCTTTGCTAGGATCAAACCCAAGGCCCTGCACACAATAGGCTAAGCGATTTGCCACTAAGCCATCTCAGATATACATGCCCTTGATGTATTCACAAACATATCATCCAGCACAGTCATTCAACAGTACATTGACTGTATTCCAACATGTAGATGTATGTGTGTGAGTAAATATATTAATGTCTAAAAAGGTACAACATATTGATTGATATAAGTATATATATATATATATATATGAACATATAAACATGCCAATGCCTACATCTATAGATATGTATGTCCACATCTACATGTCTAAATATATACTGCAGGTTATATGTATGTATATACATATATATATATATATATATATATATATATATATATATATATATATATATATATATATATATAGGTATATACAGACATACATCTGTAGATAACAATGGGGAAACAACAAAACATATATGTCCTCATGCAACGTTAATGGGGTTGAGAGGCCCCACACAGTATACATCTGGTACGAATAGGTATACCCCCCCAGCCAAGCATGACCCCCTTGTAATACAGTACCAAGTGTTGCAGATCCCATAACCAGGACCAGACACGACATGGCCATCCCTAGGACACATATACACAGACACATATATGCAGATACAGGTATATATATATATATATATATATATATATATATATATATATATATATATATAGATAGATAGATATATAGATATATATGTAACTACACATGCACACACATAGATTTGTACAGTAATATATATATATATGTAGCATGTGCACACAATATGAAGCAGCCAGTATTCCTGCAGTCTCCACCTTACCAACTGTAGACTGTATGAGCCACCCATATGAATGACATTCATAGCCTGCAACTTACACCCACAGAGATATCAAAGGGTATAACACCACACACAGGTATGCATAAATGAATGTGAAGGCTTTATTTGTGTACTATGACAGTTGTATATGCCATGTCATATAGCTGTTTAGACACTGACATCCATATGAACAGTGTAATGCAACTGTGAAACAGTTATACTAAGACAGTAGTCTGGAAAGGTTGACATATGTTGCTGTCCAGGCCGAGGCCTTCAAGTAGTACAGTAGTAATGACAGACTGGGCCACAGCATACCAGACAATCAACAGTATGTAATGCAGATGTATAGGTCAGCAGCCTCTATCTACACTCTGTACACAATCCCTAGGGGGTACAGACCCCAGCTGACACAATGGGAAGTATCTGTTACATAACAAGGCATACCTGACACCATCACAATAACACTGACAAACAGAACATCCCGAATGGCAGGAGGCAGTAGGCCTGCATTTACCCAAGGTGGATTGTATGGTAAAGTACATCCAGATACCCTAAAACAGCTTATCCCAGATACCCACACATGTTGTAACAGCCTAGGTTAGTCATGGTGCACCCCCCTACACTCACTAATACTGGGCCATATACCACTGTTACATACACTGGCCCCTGGAGTGCATTAGGGCACACATGTATTGTGTAGGTGAAGTCCACACATATATGGCCCCAACCCCCCAGTATGTGTGGGGGACACAACAGCAGTGGAGTGATGGCAGGAATGACAGCATGACATACACACAGCCCACTACATAACAACCCCTGACAGCATGGCATATGTGCAAAGCCTGGTATGTAGGTTGAGGACAGAGGCTGGAACACAGGCACAAATGTGTAAAACTGTTGTCATACAATAAGCAAGATATGTATATGTGTATATATCTATATGGATATATGTATACTTATATAGACATATATGTTCACCATATGTCCTGCACATGGAGTGGAGCCCAACCTCAGCCCCAGTAGTCCCAACCTCTCAGTGCAAGGGGATGTCACGTATGTAGTGCAGGTATATTTGTAGACTATTGATACTGTAATAGGGATTGTCTTCACAGAAATTGTGTGTGTGGGAGGCCACATCTGCTGTTTACATGTGCGCCATTGGCTACCTACAGACATCCTACGGTCATCATAGTACAGTACCACTGCTAGAACAGTAACACCCCTGTAGACTACAGCTGTGATATGGCCAATATATGTAGACAGTCTGACACACATGAGTCAGTCCAGGGGTATACACAGAACCCCTTCATGCAAGACGTAAACCAGGCTTGTGAATGTGGATGGTAGCAGCCATGTAGATGGGTATAACACGTACATACTGGTATACATTTGCCCCCATAGGTTATACATTCATACAGCCCTGTCTTTCCTGCCACATAATAACCACTGGTACAGAGGTGCCATGGCCACATACTATCCACTAGTTACTGACATACATCTGAACAGCATCCCACTGCTTTGTCTGCCATACATGACTGTTATGGTGGCCAGGCAGCAGTATATCTGGCAAGTATCTGGACATGACATCTCACTGGATATGTACAGTAAGCTGCTAGGCATGTAACAAAGCATAGTGCAGGTTATAGGCATATTGACTCAACAGTGAGCTACATCTCCTATGTGGGAATACACATGTACCTGCATAGATAGCAGGCTCTACAGGCTTGTTGCATCACAGAGTAACAAACACCTGTGAGAAAGTACATTACCACAACTAATGTGAACACAGCCACAGCCACATATGGTAAGCTAGAGTACTATTACAGTATATGGACTATCTGATAAACACCATCCTCATATGAGCCACTCACACAACAACCCTACATATACTGGGCTGCTACAGAGTGTGGTCTGATGGCCATTTGTGGTTTGGGACATGTATGTGTTCGCCCCTACAAACATGTAGGCTGATAGGGTGACATACAGTGGAGCAGCATGTAACATCAAATAGAACAGGGCCAAAAACAATGACATCAACCACAGTCTCTACACAGGCCAAGGTACATATGCACTATACACACACTGTCGACAATTACCAGACTTACACATACCTCAGTACTGTACACACAACCACGGAATGCCCAGGCTATGTTCTCAAATATAACCTCTACTATACATAACATGTGTAGCAGTCTGATATCTGTCTGGCTTGTTATCAGATACTGTCATTGAATATGGTGTACAGAACATATGCACCCCCTACTGCATGACATATGTACAAAGGTTGACAGGGTTGTGGCTGGAGGCACAAACACAGGGCCAATATTGACATGTCGCTGTGATAACCTCATATATTTCCCGTCGTAACAGGGTTTGATGCAACATATGTCCTATGAAGGATATGACGTCAGTAACTCTCTCGGCTGTCCCCATCTACTGACTGCAATCCTCACACTACCTTCTGCAGTTGAGAGATATGTGTTCTGTGGGTAACACAAGGAACACAAGGCACCACACACTGCCCAGTCTGCAGATGACTCTACAGATGGGGATTCCTCATAAACATAGCACTGACATGACAAGTATTAAAACATATAGAACAGCCGTATCCACACACACATCCTGTTAAACCAATTGCAGTATAGCACTTACAGTCTGTAGTCAGGACAGGCACATCCCAGTCCTGTGTGTTGGCCTGTTTCCACAGTGTATGTTGTCAGAGGTAAGTCCCCAATCCATCTGTGATGCTGTTTGCCAAACAACAGATCTAGTTCCTGCTCACAGTGAATGAAAAGGCCCAACACCAACATGATGTTCCTAGATATTGGAGTGTGTTTCCATGCAATTGGCTATGGGAATGTTACCACAGCTGTTCCACATGAAATCAGCTAGAGGAGGGCTGCAATCTGTGCAGAGGCCATCAGCTGATCACGAGCATCACTGACAATACACATGCTGCTGCCTAAGCAAAGCAGGTGTAAGTCTCCACATCCACCAGAGAGGGAGTGAAAGAGGCAGACAGAGGCAAAGATAAGTCAGGGTGGGTTGGAAGAGTAAAAGGTAAGCATGTTTGTGTCACACACCTACCAGTCCAGGGTATCAAACCCATGACTGACTATGTAGTGATATCACATCTGTTATCCCTGCACGGTGGATATTGTGATTTATGCTAGGGGCACCATATAAGAAATAATAAAAACACACTCAACATCGAGTCCAGTTGTTACACACTCACAACCACCTCCACACAGAACACAAACAACAAACATCAATCCACACACACAACTGGAAATAGAACCCCTATCTAACTAGTTATTACACTACAGCACTATACCATTATAGAACACACCACAGAGATTACTGGAGTACTCTTTCCCCAAAGGTTTTTTCACAGTGAGTGACATCAGCAGGATTGCCAAAGTAGGGTGAGTGAATTGTAGTGAGTGTGACTAGCCACACATGCATTGCTCTCTACACAGGCATAGGAACAGACACAAAAGCATCCACAATCCCATGTATGAGAATAGAACCCCTACCAGAGTTCTATATCACACTACAGCATTACACTGTTATAGCACACAACACAGACATTGCTGGATTACTCTTTCCCCAAAAGTGTACTTCACAGTGATTGACATCAGCAGGATTGCCAAAGTAGGGCATTTGAATTGTATTGCGTGTTTGTTTGTTTGTGTCTTTCGGCTTTTCCTGGTTAGGGTCATCACAGTGGAACTCTGGTCTGCTAATGATTGGCAGTTGATTTTTATGTACCAGCTTGCCAGGCCTGACACACAACCTTTAACGAAGGTACACCCATTCACGCATGTCTCCATGCAGAAGACACTCTAGCTGAGAATTGAACCGGACAGCATCTTACTGTGAGGTGACAACGCTACCGCAGCACCACCACCGTGGGTATTTGAATTGTATTGAGTGTGACTAACCTAAATTGCCCTAATTAGTCTGTATGCATTGACTGCTGTTCTATATCACACTACAGCATTACGCTGTTATAGCACGCACCACAGACATTGCTGGAGTACTCTTTCCCCAAAGGTGTACTTCACAGTGATTGACATCAGCAGGATTGCCAAAGTAGGACATTTGAATTGTATTGAATGCGACTAACCTAAATTGCCCTAATTATTCTGTATGTGTTGACTGCTGTTCTGACCAGAGCAAAAGTAACCTGCCTTTGCAGATCATGAACCCAGGACCCTATACACTATAGTCACAGTAACTAACCACTAAGCCATCACAACAGACATGAGACTGGAGTTTCACCAAAGTAATCCCACCATAGGCTAATCAAACTGAACATGTGAAAGGAATGTATATACAGTTGTCCGTAAAAGACCTCTCCAAGGCCAACTGCATGCTGCTCAAGGCAGAAGTGACAGTGTTTGTGACACCCATGGAGACAGGAGCTGACAGTTCATCTGATGAATCCTGCACAAAGGGACTGTATGAGCACAGCCACTTGTGCATGATTTCTGACATCCCACATAGAACCACGACACTCACCTCCCACATAAGCAAGCCAGTCTGGTGGTCTCCTGCCATTAACAGAGTATACAACAGACGGTAGACACTGTTGAAAAATAAAGGATAATCCAAGGATGCAAACAACTCCCTTACCAGCCCCAGTAAGATGTTGAGATCCCTCATGGAATCCTCCAAAGCTGGTTATGTAACTAAAATTGCCACAGATTCCACAGACAACCACACAGCATTCTATAGTTATGTCCGAACTCTAACTTGCAATGCTCAGAAGTGCTCTGAGCTGCAACAGAATGGCATTACACAGACTGCTCCCTTGGAATGTGCCAATATCCTGGCACATTGATTTAGTGCCGCATTCACCCACTCTCACCCCCAAAAAGGCCCATGTTAATACGAAAAGAGTTCCATTGCCCAGTAATCATGGTCACACAGGCAGAAACTGCACTATCCACAGCAATGAATACAGCATCCATGGAACCAGATGACATCATGGGCTTTGTACTACATAAACTATAAAATGAAATGGCAACTCACCTAACTGTCATGTGTAATCATAACCTTGCATCAGGCCTGGTGCACATTGAGTGGTGCACAGCTGCAGTTATCCCACTCCACAAGGGGGGGATCCACCTGTGATCCCTGGAACTACCATCACATCAGTCTGACAAGCCTGATCTGCATGGCCATGGAATGCATTATCATGGATGTTTTGAACGCAGACATTGGCAACCCTCAAATACTGGACCCCACACAGATTGGGCTCATGGAGGGCCAATCTTGTCTCCTGAAACTAATTGACTTCTGTTACTCAGTCTGCATAGCTGTTGAAGAGGGTAAGGAAGTCCACAAAGCCTAAATGGACTTCGCCAAGACCTTCAACACCAGCCCCCAGTCTGGAAACATAGATTAACATACTAATCTGGCCATACATCCCTATGCCACTCGATGGTTTGCCACATGGCTTACTGACAAAACCCAAACTGTAGGTGTAACTGACTCCAAATCCATCCCCAGACAAGTGACAATTGGAGTACCCCAAAGTTCAGTCCTGGGACCACTGTTGTTTGGCATCTATATCTCTAGCGTACAGGCCAACAGAATGGGACTCTGGCTAACAAAGGTAACAGATGACTGCAAAATGGAAGTCATTATGAGCCTGACTGTACTGCATGATATGTTACTTATACCAGCCGGACATCATACAGGTGGGATGGAGTACTGTTAACATCTTGTGCCCTTGTTAAGGTCCTGGTTATGGGATCTGCAACAGTTGGTAGTGTATTGCAGGACAGATGTGTTTGGCTATGGGGGGGAATACCTATTCGTGCATGACGTATGTTGTTTGTGCCTGTCAACCCCATTAGTGGTGCATGTGGACATATATGTTTCTGCTATGTTTCCACTTTATCTACGGATGTATGTCCGTATATACCTATATAGATATAAATATCTGCTTACAAATATGTGTATATAAATATATATATATATATATATATATATATATATATATATATATATATATATATGTATATCTACATATATCAATATGTTGTATCTGTTTAGACATTAATATATTTTCACACACACATGCATCTACATGTTGGAGTGCATTCTCTGTACTGTTAAATGACTGGGCTGGATGATATGTTTGTGAATACAGCAGGGGTATGTATATCTAAGATGGCTTAGAGGTAAATAACTTTGGCTATGGTGTGTATGGTCCTGGGTTTGAGCCTAGCAGAGGTTGCTTATTTTGTTGCTAGGCAGAACAATGACCGAAGGATACAGAGTGATTAAGGCACTTTAAGCAGTTGTACGTGGGTTTGCATGGGTTTGCGCAGAGGTAAGTACTGCTAAAGTCTAGTTACAGTTTCTTATACTCAGTTACCTGCAGAATTACTTAACCTGTGTAGGCATTGCTTAGCTCCGTGCAAACCCATGCAAACCTGCTTACAACTGCTTTAAAGTGCCTTATTCACTGTGTATCCAACGGGCCGTGTTCTGCCCAACAACAAAATAAACAGCTCTTGCTAGGCTCAAACCAAAGATCCTGTACATCATAGACAAAGTGATTTCCCACTAAGCCATGACAGATACAAAGAGATTTGTTGTTTTCAGAAACGTATCATCCCGTCCAGTCATGCAACAGTACAGAGAATGTATAAGAACATCTAGATGTATGTGTGTAAATATATTAATATCTAAACAGATACAATATATCTAGATATGTATATATATATATATATATATATATATATATATATATATATATATATATTAATTTGTAAAACTATATACATATATATCAATATATATCCACATATATACATGCATATGCCTAAATCGACACATATATGTGCACCTATATGTCTACATATACACAGCATGTTACATATGTCTACGCAGATATATATCTATGTAGATATATACGGACATAGTTTTATATATATATATATATATATATATATATATATATATATATATATATATATATATATATATTAGCAGATATATAAATCTATAAAGGTATATATGGCCATACATCTGTAGATAGCAATGGCAGATTAACAAATACACATATGTCCACATGCACCATTAATGGGGTTGAGAGGCCCCACACACTATACATCTTGTACGAATAGGCACCCCCCCCACAGCCAAACACATGGCTGGCCTTGATGTCACTTGTATGGGTATGGCTTTGCACCCCAGCCTCTCAGCTAATTTACATCTGTTATCCCTGTATGGTTGACATTGTGATATATAGTAGGGCCACCATAAAAGTAATAAGCAAAACCCCCTTCACATTGCCCACAGGTGTCACATACTCACAACCACTTCTGCACAGAATATGAGTTACAAACACACACTTGTCATGTCTGGGAGTTGAATCCCTACCTAACTAGCTTATTATACTACAGCACTACGCAGTTATCATACTAGCCACAGACATTACTGAAGTACTTCTTCCCCAAAGGTGTATTTTACATTGAATGACATCAGCAGGATTACCAAAGAAGGCCATTTCAACTGTACTGTGAGTGACTAGCCTAAAATGCATTGCTCCCTACACAGACAGTGAGACACACACAAAACATCCACAACTGACATGTGTGGGTATAGAATCCCTGACTGAGGTCTATATCACACTACAGCATGGAGCTGTTATAGGACGCACCACAGGGGTTACTAGAGGAATTCTTCCCCAAAGGTGTATTTCACAATGAATGACATCAGCAGGGTGGCTATTGAATTCCTGACCAAGGCCTATATCACACTACAGCATGGAGCAGTTTTAGGTTGCAACACAGGGATTATTACAGACCTTTTTCCACAAAGTTGTATTTCACAATGAATGACATCAGCAGGATTGCCAAAGTAGGGCATTCGTAATGTACTGTGAGTGAGTAGACTATAATGCATTGCTCCATACACAGACATTGGAACACACACAAAACATCCAGAACTGCCATAGGTGGAGATGGAACCCTACCACAGTTCTAAATCACACTACAGCTGTACGCAGTTACAGGACGCACTACAGAGATTATTGAGCTACAACCTTCCCAGAGGTGTATTTTTAGGTGGGTGACATCAGCAGCCTTGCCAAAGCTGAGTATATGAATTCTAAGGAGTGTGAGTACCCTAAAAAGCATTATTTTCTACTCACTCAAAGACATAAGGTGACACACAGATTCACACACACAGTTGCCAAGTCTGGGGTTGGAACATCTATTTAACTACATTATCACACTACAGCAGTACACAGTTACAAGACACGCTATGGAGATTGTTGGGCTGCACATTTCCCAGAGGTGTATGTTTAGGTGAGTGACATCAGCAGCCTTGCCAGAGATGAGTATATGATGTGTACAGAGTGCGAGCAACCTAAAAAGCATTGCTTTCTACTCAGTCAGACACACACAGTTGCCAAATCTGGGGTTAGAACACTTATCTAACTAGTTTATCACACTACAGCAGTATGCAGTTACAGGATACACTACGGAGATTATTGGGCTGTAATTTTCTGGGAGGTGTATTTCTAGGTGAGTGACATCAGCAGCCTTGCCAAAGTTAAGTATATGAATTGTACGGAGTGTGAGTAGCCTAAAAAGTATTGTTCTTTACTCAGTCAGACACACACACACACACACACACACAACCTTGCCAGGTCTGGAGTTAGAACACCTACCTAACTTCTTTATTACACTACAGCAGGGCACTGTTACAGGATGCGCTACGGAGATTACTGGGCTGTAGTCTTCCCAGAGGTATATTTCTAGGTGAGTGACATCAGCAGCCTTGCCAAAGTCAAGTATATGAATTGTACGGCGTGTGAGTAGCCTAAAATGCATTGCTCTCTACTCAGTCAGACACACACACAGATTCATACACAAACACACTTGCCTGACCTGGGGCTTGAACACCTACCTAACTCCTTTATCACACTACAACAGTATGCAGTTACAGGACACGCTACAGAGATTAGGTTATTTCCTGGTGAGTGACATCAGCAGCCTTGCCAAAATTGAGTATATGAATTGTATGGAGTGTGAGTAGCCTAAAAAGCATTTCTCCCTCCACAGTCAGAGACAGACAGACACACACACACAAACACACACTCACGCAATTGCCAAGTCTGGGGTTAGAACTACTACCTAACTAGTTTATCACTACAGCAGTACACAGTTATGGGACGTGCCATGGAGATTACTGAGCTACAGCTCTCCCACAGGTGTATTACACATTGGATGACCTCATCAGGCTTGCCATAATACTGCTATGGGGAGGGCAGTGTGTGCATGGGCCATAACCCATTTGTGTAGGGGTTGACATGCCACATGTGGGCACACACAGGGTCATATGTCACAGGTACGTGTATACAGCTACTAGATGACTACTTCCTTGTACAGTCATGTTGCACAGCTGGCACGTGCACCACATAGTCTGTCATGCTGACAGATACTGGTGGCTAGTATCTGTAGTGAGTGACATCTGCACCTCATGTGTTTGGGGCCCTTTGGCTGTGTGCTGGGTGGGACAGGCCCGGATGGCTCCTTGTCACAGTCACCCTTTTCCACACATCTGTGTCTGTCTACCTTTGGCTTATTATAGTGTGTTGTCCTTACATATGTGTCTGTATTCCTATCCTCTATGTGTGAGAGGCAGGAGTGGTGCATACTGACATGTGCATGGCAGAAAACTGCTTTTAGTTAGAATGCTCATTTTAAGTTTATTTTCTTATTTCCCCCTGATCCCTTTTGCACGCTCCTGCCCTATGCTTAAACAGCCGAGCTCGGCGAAAAAAAAATATATGTTGATTTTTTTTTTTTTTTTTTAAACAGTTTGCAATGCCAATTGCCTTATAATTGGGCATTGGCATGCTTCCTCAATGATATGCAGCCTTTAATTGAAGCTGTCATAGCTCCATTTTGGAATTTGCAGAAATGTACTCTGTTACTAACCAAGTACATTTCTGCAGATTGCACTAGTCTTGCATGGACTATTGCAAGCTTCCTGGATTGCAGAATCACATCTTTTGCATGGATTTTTCCTGCAAATTAGGTGATTTGCATACCAGGGCTTAGTCCGTGCAGGATTAGTGCTGGAGCTCTCATGCACACCCCTGCCGGCTTTTCCTGGATCGCACGGCAGACATATTACCTGCGTGAGCTCCTGCACTCACCTTGCACTCTGTGCAAGCTTTTGAGAATCCGGGGGTAAGCAAAGTGCTATTATGTGTTTCATATATGCAGCAATCTCAAAATGAACTTGATGTAAAATATGTAAAAAGAGGTTTAAGAAAATTTCTGAAGACATATAGCTATGTCAAGCCATACAGCACAAGACAGACAATCTTCTGTCACCTTATCATATTACTGCACACACAGACAGGGCCAGTACATCAGCAATGCTGTTCCTCAGTCAGGAATGGCATTCCTAATGGGATTTGATGACACCAAATAAGACAATATTAGCTTGGCTCTGCAGAGTAGAGGGATAAACCTCCTGACCCAGATAGCCTGAGTATGTGTGTCTTGGGTTCTGGAAGAGCCAGACAAGGGGTGATGGAAGACAGGTTGACACTGTCTCACCCATTCTTGGCGGGAGAGAGAGAGAGAGAGAGAGAGAGAGAAGAGGTTCTGGTAGTAGGGTCGCCACCTTTTCAATTGCCCAAAATGGGACATTTTTTGTAGAAATGTGAGTTTTTGCAGGACAAAACATATTCAAGGCCAGTGCAAAGGACATAATTTCACTTTTTTTGCCAAAATAAAAGCTTATTCTTATAGCATTTTAGTTACTTATCCTATTCCTTATAACATTTAGGTGTTTCAGATGCAAAATAATTGTTTCATGCAAGTATTAAAGAGAACTTAAGAAATATTTGTTGTCCTAAAATCTCAGAACATCTGCCATTTTTTTTTTTTTTTTTGCAGGACACAAGTGCCCAAAGAGGGACTGTCCCTCGCAAAGAAGGATAGGTCGTATCTGGTAGGTTGATTCTAACCTTGTGAAGGAAAGCTTGCACTGAGACAAGAACAACTAATACCAGGGATATTGAGCATGGCAATGTCAAGCTGGTGAGGTTTCACCTCTGATGTGAGACTATGTATATGAGCATATATGGGGATGGTGCAGCATTTCCCATGGGGTTCACATCAGCCACCAGGGGCTGGAATTAGGGTTTAATGGGAAAAAAGTCCCAGAAATGATGGTCTGTAAAACACTAGCTGCAAGATGGAGGATTCACTATGTAGTTCTCAGGCCTGGGGACAATTACGGTTCGTCCTGAAACACAGATGGCTCTGATATGGGTAATGTCAAGACAACCCCTTAGGCCATTGGGACAAGACTAGTCCTTACTGAATAGGTGGGTGGGCTTCAGCAAAGACATTGTCTACTTCATGTCTCTCTGGATTATATCCCCCTTCAGCTAGCTCTTGCTCTGTGCAGGTAGGGCTCCCTTCATCAAGAACAAATGTGTTCAAGATCTCTAGGATGAGAGCTTGATGATCAACAGACATGGAGGGAAAACATACAGAACAATACTAAACAGTTTTAGCATAGGCCCAAAAGTCCTGTCCATGATTTATGAGAATACTATATGGCAACTAGATAGATTATTTCAATCTTGGAATCAGTTTATCAGTGATCACAGAATGGGGATTAGTTTCTTGTGTGGTACTCTAAGGAGAAGCATGTCCTTTAACACACTCCCATAAAATCTAAGTGCAAATTGTTTAATCGTTGGTGTTTATGTTATGTTAGACAATTGGACATTTTTAAATAGTGGAATATTTTGCATAAGTGAAGAATATAGGTAAAAACTGAAAAGAGCAAACAATGGGTCTGAAGGCTACTGAGATATTTGGTTCATTAGTTGACCTAATACCAGCTGTCCCACACAAAAGCTGAGGAACTGCAGAATACAATGCCATTACAAAGGTATCATCAGAGAGTTTCTCGGAAATATAAAAAGGATCATTTAGATGAAATGACTGCATTTGCCATCAATTTCTACTCCTATTTAAGCTAATGCATTCAGCCTTCTGTCCCAGTTCATCACAAATAGAATGCAAAGTTCACAGGCAAACCACTTTGATGCAATCCCTGCATTAACAAACTCTACAAAAAGAAACAAAACATGACCTTAAAAATAAGTTGAGAATTCCACTCTCTAAAAGCAAATTCAAAATAGTAAGAAAGAAATGAAGGTTAAGTCTGAAAACAAGCAAGGACATCAAAACCAGCAAGGACAAGCATGAGTTAAATGTTGCTACCACATCCAAAGATAATTCTAGAGCCTTCTTCAATTATGTTAAGAATCTCGGAACAATATCCAGCACTGTACCAAGTTGACTGATGGCACCAGCCACAAATGCCACAAATATACTTGCAGAAAAGATTAGCTCAAACTTCTCCCGTCCCCCCCCCAGGCTTTTTCTCCCACACAATCAAACCAGTCCTCCCCTTTTTCTCCACAGAGAAAGTATTAACTGCCTTTGTTAAACAAAGAACACTGGTTGCATGGGTTCAGATAAGATCACAGACTGTTTCCCATTAGTATGAAACACGGCTTCACTGACTCCCTTGTAGAACTATTTAACCACAGCCTGCCTGGTTATGTTTCTGAAGCCTGGATAAGAGCTGTGGTGGTCCCCCTCCACAACTGCAGCCGAGCCACTGACTCTATGAGCTACAGTCAAATTAACCTTACCAGCTTCATGTATAAATTGATAGACCCCCGGATTCATGAAACCTCCGTGTAAGACTTAATATGTCTTACTCAGAGGCTGCAGTTGAACGGTATGACGTCAGCATGCTATGAATATTCATGAGGGCACGCTGACTCAACCGTAAGTCTTACACGGACCGTGTAAGAAAGCAGGGGGCGTGTCGGACTGCCGAGCAGTCTAAATGTCCACGCCCCTGCAAGTGTTTCAAAAGTAAAAAAAAGCACACACACAAGAGCGAGTCCGCTCAAATGTCCCTGCACCCAACACTACACTCCCTGATATTGTAAACCCCTAACATAGTTCTAAAATGCAAAATATTAAATATATTTTTTTAAATTCCCAAAATAGCTGCCCGTATTTGCGAGTGTGTGCGCGGGTGTGCCCATTGCTTAGCTGCAGTTAGCAATTCAGACATGGAAGAGCATAAGAAAGAATGTTTATGCAAACCACACCAAATAGCAATAGCATAATGGTAGAGCATTTGCACAAAGAAGAGACATTCACGGTCCGAGTCCCACCACTCCCCTTCGTATTTATGTTTTAAATCAGTATATGAAATAATACCTGACAAATATGTTTAAACATTACTAAAAAGCAGTGAAATGGCCAATGTATCAGTGAAGAAAATAAATATTTTAAAGGATCCTGATATAAAATTGCCTGCAGTTAAGCAGCGCTTCACCCAGCGCAATATAGTTGCCCGTAGTTTAATAACGCTTTACCTAGCGCAATAGAGGTGCGCACAGTTTAACAGCACTTTACCCAGCGCAATAGAGTTGCCAAGAGTTGAATGGCGCTTTACCTAGCGCAATGTGTTTGCGCGGACGTGCGCACCGTGCCAACCAGGGCACCGTAGGGCACCGAGGAGCAACGTAGAGCAAAGTTGCTTAAATGCAGCCACACCCCCTAGCCTGTCTGGACAGTATGAAAAGAAAATGAATAACAAGGTTCGAACCCAGGACTCTGTGCATCAGAAGCAAAGTACAGAACCACTAAGCCATGACAACATAGGGGAAACATCCACTGTTAACATTCATATACTTACGAATGATAGTTTACCCATTACTAAGCAGGTCTGCAGTCAGCCGAGAATTTTACAAAATGGCCAATCACAAAAAAGTGCGGGAAATGCGGCATATTTAAGCCCCACAGGCGGGAATACATGCCATAACTGATTGTAGCTCACATCTGCAGTTAGAATATCTGGTGTCGGAGACGGAACACGCTTCCGAGCGCAACGTTGGGGCATCGAGGAGTTCAAATACATGGTGTGGCTCCTTGTCCACCATCATAAGACAAGACTCCTGCAGGGCCAGTTCCAAGGGACGAAGTACAAGGCAGAGGCTTGGAACCAGTTAGCTCGTGACCTCATCAGTGCCACAGGCATTCCACGGACTGGTGAGCAGGTCCGTCACCACCATGCAGACCTGAAGAGACGAAAGCAGGACCGCCTGAACCAGTAGATACAGGAGGCCCGTGGGATGCGGGATGCCCCACAACTGAGTATGTAGCCATGGAATGCAGTATGTAAGTATTGATAATGGAGTATGTATAACGGATAGGTATGTCTCAATACCCCCTCATTTACTTTACAGTTGCAGGTGACCGTGCTATAAATTAGCAAGCCTATGCTAATAGGCTGCTAAGGCTGCACCACCAGGCAGGTTAGTGATTATTCTGCATGTATTGTTATATAAAATATGGGAGAGAGCATGAAAGAAAGTGTTGTAGTCCAATAATACAGCCATAAAATTGCCTGAATAAGTCCTCTGCATGTACTGTCAGATAAAAACGTCAGAGAGGCAGAAAAAGAGTGTAGTAACCCATTAAAGAAAGGTAACATATGTCTGGAATAATATCTCTGCAGGCACTGTCATATAAAATAAGTGAGTGAGCCTGAAAGAAGAGTGTGTTAACCTATTAATAAAGGTATAATATGTCTTGGACATGTCTACCATATACACCGTTAAAACAAATAAAGGAGTGAGCCTGTGGAAAAGTGTGTAATGTCATTAATAAAGGTCTAAAACCCAGAGTGTGTCTGTGTCACAGAGTCTGAAATGTTATTGTATCCTTGCATTATACAAACAGTACTGTTTGAAAAGGTACTGGCAGCCCAGAGTTGTGCAGTCCCATATAAAGTGGGTGATGGAAGTGCTAGCAGCTGTGAAACATATATACAGTTCACAACAGTCATTTATTAGCTGGCATGAATAACTAAAGCTGGCACATGTGTAGCATGTTATATTTTCTCCAAAAATGTGAGTGTGTGTCAAGAAATGCAGGGTTCTGTATAAATCGAAGTGAAAATGTCATGTGAAAACATCCCAGATATGTAGATAAAGAAATATAAATGCAATCAAGGAATATGTAGCAGTAACATCTGCATCCTGGACAGTTAGTATGCCAGATATAGGTCAGGCATATATTGAACTAGCCAAACTCATTACACAACCTAATGTATGGTGGCAAGTGTAATAATACATGTAGGGGATAAACACTTGCAGTCATTAGGAATGTAGTGTAGATGAAAAGGTAATTAAAAGATGTTAACCGAGGTATTTTCTACACCCTCCTGTATGTGCATAAACCATGAAATTCCACACCTCAATGGGTATGCGGTACACTCAGTGGTGCAGCGATTAATGTTGTTGCCTCACAGCAAGAGGTTCTCCGGTTCGATTCTCGGCTGGGGTGCCTTCTGTGTGGAGTTTGCATGCTCTCCCTGTGTTCGCGTGGGTTTCCTCCGGGTACTCCAGTTTCCTTCCACATTCCAAAGACATGCATCTAGAGCATTTCTCCCTGGGCCTCCGCTGAAAACAGGGTCTGTGGAACCTAGTCGGACTTTCCCGGTCAACAAATGTAAAATAAAATAAACTTGTAATCTTAAATATTTGTTGGGACATATGTCCTACTGTTCTATAAATATTTGCATTCATGTTGATGCATGTGCCCTGTTTGAACACCACAATCATGGTGACCTGTTGCTACCAAACATCCCTGCATGCTGTTGGAATAACCACTGTGGTTCAATATATGCATGTGTTATGCTTGCTGTTCAACTGTTGTACCCTTGGTGTGTTGGGTTAATGGGAATATTATTGCATGCCGTTACAACTAATCTGGAATGTTGTTTTGCTTATGGTGTAATTAAACACACCTAATCACAGAACGTACGGGAAGGCCGGTCCCAGCGGACCCACCTGTCCCTCCTCAGCCGGCAAGTGCACCTGACACCAGCAGGTCCGGTGCCCAGCCCGGGCTCCCCTCCTCCGTTGGTCCTGTGCCACCTTTGGGTGGAAGTGCTGCAGGGGATGGGTCTCGTCCCCCCCATGCAAGTGTGGGCTGAGAAGGGCCACCTGTCACCCTTCGAAGGGTCCGGGCTATGGTGCATAGGGAGATCCAGCGTTCAGTCGCTGATCCCCTACGCCAGCTTGAGGCGAGAGTGGCATGTCTCACGAGTGAGCCTGCCTGTCCTACGCAGCCCCCAGCACAGCCACCCTCAGGGTTGTGAAGGTGAGTGGTGACTGCCCATGGGTGGGGATCTCAGTTCCACTGTTACCATCTGTGGGCTCATGTGCTTGCGATTTCCAAACAACCTTTCCCATCAATTGTGTTCACCCACCCCATGTGTCAAATTCTGTCCCTGTATGTGTCTTGTTTGTCTTGTCTGTTTACCTCCCCAACCTACCTCCCCAAATATACCTACATCCCCTACCTCACATTCCACTCTCACCTAAAAAATAAAATAAAAAAAGGACAATCTGTTCCCACAAAAAAATTACTGCCCATTTCACACACATGTCCACCGGACATGTAAACTGATAATTATAATTGGCAGTATGACATACTCTGTTGTCCTCACCCCTCTCTGGGGTGGGGGTTTGCAAATTTCACACCAAATTACGAACATATGCACAGCTGTTGCTGGTAAAGAAATGGGCAGCTATGGGCCTTCCCTTCTCCCTTCCTGCACATCCCAGCTGGTTTCCCTACTGTTTTTCCCTCTTTGTGCCCCCTTTTTCACCACTTTCCTATCTCCCCATTTTCTTTTCTTTCAAAGAAATTAGCGCGGGGGTTAGCAGGAGTAAGCACTTTTAAGTAGTAGTTAGCGGGGGTGCACGAGTGTGAGCTTGTGTGTGCTTAGCTAAGCATTGCTAAGCATCGTGCAAACCCATGCAAACCCACTTACAACTGCTTAAAAGTGCCTTAATCACCCTGTATGACAGGGCCCTTGTATTGCTCAGCAGCAAAATAAAATACAGCTGTCAGTCTCGAACCCCAGACCTTCGGCTCACCAATCTGCATGAAGTACCACTATACCACAGCAGATATACAATAACTTGGTGCTGAAAGAAATATATCATGCATTACAATGAGTGAATGTAAAGGGAGAATAGGAATGGCATAACACAAATCATGTTCTGTGGCCCTTAACCAGCAAGTGCTGTGGAATTGCATGACATGACTGTGAAAAGATAACCAGCCATGCTAGTAGGGAATAATGTTACAGTAGCACCTTACAAACCCCACACAGCATCAGAGCAGAATAAACACTGGCATATTTGAATAGGTCAGAGGCCAGACCTCCCAACTGTGACTGGTTTACAGGGATGTCCCTGATTTGCAAACAAATGTTAGCTGTACCCCTCAGACTCCCTGTGAAATGTAGTAACAGTAGGCAGGAAGGTGGGGAATCCCACTTAATGATAAATGTCAATAAGTGAGAGTAGACACTGCTTGCACGTCAGAAAAGGTGTAGTAATACATATGCTCAGAATCCCCCAAAGTCGCAACTGCAAAATATCTGAAATATATCACAGGTGTATCCCACTGATATGTACCTTTCCCTGAGGCTGTTCAAATATATACCTGAGAGTATCTGAGGCCTGGAATAGTCAGAAACACACAGGCATATCAGCCTGTCTGCTGTTACACACTCTGCAAATAGCTGTAGAATGAATTCCACAAGCATGCCCTTATGTAGGAGTACAACACAGAAATATCAAAGGATGTAGCCATGTACTGGGGGCAACCACCTGTGACAATGCCATTGTTCAGGTGCTGAAAAGACTGGTGTGGTGCATAGTCAATGAATACTAGGCTAACCTCTGTCTACCATCTCAATATGTCCACAGATGGGAGCTACTCAGACAGATTACTAGCCTTTATAGACTTACAGGTACACAGCAACTCTGCATGTTCAGCAAGATAAACATCACACGATAATAAATAATGCACTCTGCAGTTCTGCACCCCTACCCAAAGGTACTATATACCCGTGTAGTCAGGCACAACCAAGGGTGTAGGTAGGCATACACAGTAGTGAAATTTGTCCAGTTGCCCTGAGTAGACTGTGCTAATGTCAACACAAACAAACCACAAACTGTTCAGAAGTGAGTAGCGTATTAATTACAGTATAGCAGTTCACAAACCGTGCATGTGCCTGATATTCATAATTGGTAGTACAACATACTTAGTTGCCCTTACCCCTCTCTCAGGGGTGGAAGGTTTCAAATATCCCTCCTAATGTATTGCATATGCACAGCTGTTGCTGGTAAATAAATTGGCAGCTATGGAACTTCTCCACACCCATCCTGCACATCCCGAGCTGGTTTCCCTACTGTCTTCCCCTCTTTGTGCCCCCTTTATCACCACATTCCTATCTCCCCATTTACATTTCTGTCAAAGAAATGAGCACAGGGGTTAGCGGGAGTGAGCACTTGTAAACAGTAGTAAGCGGATTTGCACTAGTGTGCGCATGTGTGCACTTAGCTTAGCATTGCCAAGATATGATAAGCCAAGCTTAGCTTAGTATTGCTAAAATAAAATAAGCTAAGCTAAGCTTAGCTTAGCATTGCTAAGCATCGCGCAAACCCACACAAACCTGCTTACAACTGCTTAAAAGTGCCTTAGTCACTCTGTATGACAGGGCCCTTGTACTGCTCAGCAGCAAAATAAAATACCTTTGTCAGTCTCAAACCCCACACCTTGGACTCATCAGTCTGCATGACGCACCACTAAGTCATAGCAGATATACAATAACTTGGTGCTGAAAGAAATATAACATGCATTACAATGAGTGAATGTAAAGGGAAAATAGGAAAGCCATAGGAATACATTGCAATAACTACTGTTGTATGCCAGTTAATTCTGTAATTCGAAAAGAAAGTACATACTCCTATGTATCCAGTGTTAGCATTAGGAGGTGTGAGTAAACCTACACACTGAGAAGAGTGTACTGGAAGAAGCAACAGTCAGGTTTCAGTACAACATGCATTTCACAGGCTACAACCCAGCTTCAGATATGAGACATATACCAACCTTCTGACTGAGACAACAGTGTCCACAGCAAACAAGCATGGTCCCCACCTTGCAAAACTGAAAGGGATACACCTACCTAACCTATCATTTTATAGCAGTGTCCTGAAATCACAGTGAGAAATGCAATTACCACACAGCAGGCTGCATGCAATTACTAAATGGTGGGCACCAATTGGTGTAGAGGCCATCACATGCACATGTGCAGATACCTAGAAAAGCAGTCTGTATCTGCTGTCCATACATGCAATAATATCATTGGACCAACTGGGAGAGAGAGAGAGAGAGAGAGAGTGCGAGTGAGAGAGACAGACAGAGACAGACAGACATACAGATGGATGCAAACAGGCAGTAAGAGACAGACACTGAAAAGAAAGACACAGAGGAAACCAAAACCAAAACCAAAAAAAAAAAAAAATCAACACCTACAACAGACGGAGGTGAGGAATACAAAGGTAAGGTATGTAACAGATATGTATTTGCTGACCTCCGAATAATGTGTCTGAAGGGTACTCTACATACTGTGAATCATCCATATGTGGCAGCACTCCGTATCTATATGTACATGCACATTTGCATAGGGCAAGGGACATACTGCAACTGTTAGTGAAGGCTGGACATATGTATGTTGTTGAAGGCTATGTGCACATATGCATGTAGGTTGTAGTGTGTGGCATTGCAGACAGCAAGCTTTGCCAGTATATGTCATGTGGTGATTAAACGCTGTGGGACTGAGCTACAGGCAGTGAGGCCTGCTACAGCTATACGGCCTGAGGACAGCAGAATGCATTCTGCACAACATTGCGCAATAGTATTACATAACCGTATGTCTCACAACTGTTGCATAATTGACATCCCCAACATGAAAGGTGGGCAGTATATGTGCCTATATGTGCAGCTATATGTACAGCAATGGATGCTTAGATGTATATATATATATATATATATATATATATATATATATATATATATATATATATATATATATATATATATATATATATATATGTATATATATATATATATATATATATATATATATATATGGTTCTACCTGACATGGTCGACATCTCATATGACTGAAAGCTCACATGGTCGACAGTTCATCAGTTCATTTGATCAACATGTGCCCCCCCCTCCCCCCCTAACTATATATATCAACTCCAAGGTCGCACAACAATGGGGAGGGCGCCAATTACATGTCGACCAAATGAACTGTCGACCATGTGAGCTTTCAGTCAAATGAGCTGTCGACCATGTCAGGTAGAACCATATATATATATATATATATATATATATATATATATATATATATATATATATAGATATATATAGATATATACATATATAGATATATATAGATATATATAGATATATAGAATTATAGATATATAGATCTATATATAGATATATACATATATACATATATAGATAGATATAGATATATTTAGATATATATAGATATATATATGGATATATATAGATATATATGGATATATTTGGATAAATATAGATATCAATATATATGGATATATATAGATATACATAGATATATATGGATATATATGGATATATATAGATATATATAGATATATGTAGATATGTATGGATATGTATGGATATGGATAGATATGGATAGATATGTATAGATATCTATATATGTATATATATATATATATATATATATATATATATATATATATATATATCTAGAGAGAGAGAGAGAGGGAGACACGAGGTCATATGTACTGCAACAGGTGCCTGTTGTCCAAGGCATGGACTGAACACCAGTGTTGATTCCGCAGTGCCATACCCCATTCCAAAACACTTTACGCAGTAACTACCACATAGGTGGTAGCCTGCCTAACACTGAAGGTGTCAGAAGGGAATATGGGACATATTTCTTCATGCATTAGCTTGATATATACCCCCAGGGCGAGGTTGTGCATTGTATCCCAAACAGTGTGTCAACTACTGGTGTATACTGGTTTGTTATATGGAGTGTGGCAGGCACTGTCAGCCAGTTGTGGGCTGAGCACTGATATATGGTATTGAACGTGTGTATCCTCTGATAGACAGATAGATGTTATATATGGCAGTTAAGTGATATCTGTACTTCATAATGTTAAGTGTGCCACATGTCTTGCTCACACATATCGTTTAATTGTCTTCCAGGGTTATGGCTCATCAACACAATCCGTCGTATACAGCTGTGAAGGAGCAGGAAATACAGAACAGCCTGGTGCAGCACTATAACCTGCTTTTTTCCAGGGCTAGCCAGCACCAGCATGAGCGTACTGCACTGTGGCAAGATCTTGTTCACTGGGTAAATGACATAGGCATGCATAACCGGACATATGAGCAGGTACGCCATCACTGCAGTGATTTAATTAGACATGTCCGGTGGCATGCGTCTGATATCCATAGGCAACAGCTTGCCACAGGTGGTGGGGTGGCCATACACCCCCCCTCACCAGAGTGGAGGAGCTGCTCCTAAGGGTGATGGCTTCTGGCCTACAGCAGCAACAGCATCACACATGTGTCATCATGGAGGCCGGAGCCACCCAGCAGGATGACATGGAGCGTGCAGGTAATATGCCCCAGCTGTAGACTACCGTTACCTGTATTGTTAGAATATGCATATGTGAGATGTGTACTGTGTGTTTAGCAGTTGTGCTGCCTATCGTGTGCAATACTGATATTTGGAATAGTATCTGTACATCTGTGACTGTTGACTGTTGTTCCACTGTAGTTTAGCACACTCGCAGTAGCAATGCCACAGTTGTGGCCACTGACAAACTGTGTCATATTCTTGTAGGTCCCTCTGGTGTGACAGCAGGGCAAACGATACATGCTGGTGAGTATGTTGACACTTTAATATTGGTAATGAAATGTGCATGTCATAGGTGAGGTGTAAGCCATGTACACGTAACACACCTATGCATAATGCATGCTGTGCTTGTTTGCTGTGAGACATTAATCATCTCAGTAAAGTCAGTAGCTGCCTCAATCACATGTGATGCACAGTGCAGCAGACACAATTGTGGCAACACTGTACTGCACATTGGATGTGCATAGTTGCTACAGCTGTACACAACAGAACACGTTTATCGTACGCAGTACACGAAAACATGCTACATTTGGCATTACCACACACCCGCTGTAAGGTCATACTTCAGTATCCCACATGTCATGCACACACACATGATGTACCTCGGGGTAGAGGCCTATCATGGGGCTGTGCAACACTCTGCAACACATAACACAGTCATGTTAGGCAATGCTCCCTATTGGGCACATCACATACCCATGTACAAGGTGGCTGTGTAATTGTGAATGTAGCCATGGCACTGCAGTTCAGGTACAGCATGCTAGGTGGTGGTCTTGCACACATTAGTAGCTGTGAGTGATCACAAGATGCATGTTGATGATGGCACAGGGTACTACACCCCATCCAGTTACAGTGACCACAGTAGTACTCATAGCAGTCATTGCTTTGCACCTCAATGTTGTGTGTATGCAAACGTATGCAACTATACACAATATGCATAGCATGTTGTGTGTGCGCTTACATATGCCAGTATACACAATATGCACAGCAGTCGCCATCCAAACAAAGTGTCACACATATATCCTGGAATGCTAGTGGGTGTATAGGTCACTTGACACACATTGGGTATGTGTGGTGTTTAATGTTGCAGTCATGTAGCATGCCATGCCATGTCTGGCACTGACATATCTGCAATATGTCCCACACTCACCATAACTACTGTACACTGGCCATGTCGAGCATTGGGATTCCTTCACGTCAACATGCACCACTCATCCTGTGTGTGTACATAGCATGCATGTGCTACACCCGTGCCCACTATTATCTGCTATGGACACAGACACTGTACTCAGACATGGATATCTATGTGCCACATAGATAACACATGCAGCCATGGCATGTATACTTGTGAGTGATGGTGCACAGGGCATTGCAGAGCTGATAATACCTGCACAGCAATGTTGTGTCCATGTACACATTGCGTTCCAGGGTGTAGACAATCACTGAACAGCTACACAGTTGCATCAAAGCCATGTATACTGCCATTAAATAGGGGCATCTACACTTGCACTGCATGGTCTTGTGCAACACATATTCTGCATGCTGACACGTGTGTGGTGACTGTTTACCTTGTGATACTGACACCCACCTTCACCCACTATAGAGTATGTGTTGGATTGCTGGTGTGTGTGTGTATGTGCTGTAGTGAGGAGTGTATTAGTGTTCATGTGTGCATGTGTTCATGTGTTCATGTGTGCATGTGTGCATGTGTTCATATGTGCATGTGTGCATGTGTGCATGTGTGCATGTGTTCATGTGCAGACCGTAAAGTGTGTTTTCTGTCTTCCTCTCACAGATGCTGAGTTAGGGGTGGCCGAAAGCAGCAGGGAACCTGAAGCCACTGCTACGAATAGTCGTGATGATGAGACATGTATTTTGGCACAGGAAAGTTTGACAGGGTCTGTCCTTGGTCCGCCAATCGACAGTACACAGCTTTCAACCCCATCTATGTGCACACTCATACTGTCAATACATCCCTCACCACCAATGGCCATAGGCGAGGGACAGCATACAGTTGGCATTGACCAGGAGAGTGTGGTACCCATGGCACTTGCATCCCCTCACAGCAGCCATAGCCGTATTCTTGGAACGGTACCACATAGGCGGAGGTCCAGGGGTTCTCGGGGGAGCTCCGCTGGTCATATTGCCCCTGGCAGGCATACCCTCACAGGTCTTACAATGTCCAGTATGTTCCGGGCTGTAATGCAGGCTCAGGCACATATGGAACGGTACACCAGGCAGGGACTTAGGGCACAGACAGCACATTACACCGCTATCAATGATAGCATCAGTAACCTTGCTGGTGCCATCCGGACTTACACCAAGGTCATTGATAGACGTTGGGGGGAGACATTAGATGCCCTCCACAATATGTCTTCCATGAGCCAGGACCATGCGGGACGGTTGTGACGTCGATGCGGACGCATGCCAGCAACAGCAACAGCTGGCAGTGGTCACGGATGGCCCACAGTTCACAGCCGCTCCCGTAGTGGCAGTACCAGCCCCAGCAATGCTGGAGCTGGCCTGTCCATTGACCGTCCCAGTGGACCACGTGCACGTGGCTCTGGCCAGTCCCAGCAGGGACATGGGTCCAGTCGTCATACCTCTGCCTCTGATGACAGTACCCAGTCAGGGTTGGTACCCGATACTGTCCGTAACACCCCTGCCAGGCACAGGTACTGTGTCCATGGCCAGAGACAGTGATCTGTACAGCCTAGTAGGTACAATATGTGGCTGTCCCACAAACTACCGTATATGGCAGCCACATGGTGGAGCTGTGTGCATGCAGACACACACACATTAACCAAACAACTAGGGCTCACACATACACACACACATTACATCAACATTGGCCCATGCTGTACTGTTGTCCCTCACACACACACACACACACACACACACACACACACACACACACACACACACACACACACACACACACACACACACACACACACACACACACACACACACACACACACACACACACACACACACACACACACACACACACACAGAGACATGTCGATTGGATGGGTCAATGTCAGGCTCTGGAAAACAACAAAATGCCCTGTGCATATGATGATACCTGTGTCACCTCCTGTCATCTGTAACATTGACGGAGGAACAGGCGAACATGGTGCTGATGCACAGGGTGACACTATAGCAGTGTAGCAATATTAGCAAGTTGTCAACAGGAAAGTGTAATGACATCCTTGTAGGTATATCTGAGCAGACATTATGCATCAAAGCTCTGATTGTCAATGTAGCATTGTTTACACCACTGTTAGGTATGAGTATGTATTGCCCACCCATGTTCCACTTGGCTGAAGTGTAATGTGTTGCCAGCATGTGTTAGTGAGTGGACAGTATGTGTGTGATGTGTGCAGTACAGATTAGCAAGTGTACATCTGTGAACATGGTGGGTGCGCACTGTCTGCATGTACGTGCATAGTGGACACATGGGACGTGTGGCATACCCTGTTGTACACATTGTTAACATCTCATAGTATCTTTCAATGGCCAGTATGCATTCTACTACAGTTATGTACTAACATGGGTAGACATGTATGTATGACATGGGTTGACACTATGCTGTGCACGATACCATTAATATCTGTCAATGATTTATGGTCTGGTAGTATACACAACCTCAACAGCATGACTATAAGCTATCATTGGATGATATCCTGACAAATGACACACAGTCGTAGGGAAGTCAGTAACAGTTGGATCCTTCCAGTGCTACACTATAACCCTAACCAGTGGTAATGACCGCCACCCATTCCTGTGACCACACCTGTCTGGCATATAGCCCCCCTTAGGTACATGCAAACACACTAGGGATGTGTCCATCCAAATCTGGAAATGCATGCATTGGCCTACAATGCATTCCCTGGATGGGATGAACATCCTGCACAAGGGTATCATACAGACAGATACCTGTTGTCTGATACATGCTGTATAGCAGTAAGCCAACTATGGCATAGTCATCCACATGTATTATACATACTATCCCGTCAGTACCACATAGGTGGTAGCCCTCAACATGTATGTTGAGTACCAATGTGTACATACAGCCTCATGTTATGTCATGTGTCCCTTGGTATCCACATATCCATAGGTATTGTGGAGTCCCAAGGTGTATCACATAAGACATTAGAGGCCTGAATGCATATCCACAAGGCAGTTGTACACCTATAAAGACTGTCCATTATTGGCAGTCGTTGTTGTGTATGAACATGTCTGACATATACCCCATGCATATACCCTCACTCACACTACTCTTAAGTAACTGTCATGGGTGTGTGTGGCACAGATGACCTTGGCCACAGATCACGACAGTGGACGGCCTTGTCACATACATACATATGTAACCGACGATCTGAGAAGCAGCGGCACAACCTGTCAATGGAAACAAATGTATTCATGTAGTATGCAGGCTTCACACCTATGTACTGATTGAGGGGACATGTACACATATATATTTGCCATGCAGATAACTGATGTGTGCAATGCACTTACTGTTGTAATCATAATATGTCATACCATAGTAAAAGCAAAACCCACACTGCATTGACCAACAGTGACACATACACACAGCATTTGCAGGATTCAAAAACCTACCTAACTATGTTATGATACTAGAAAGAAATGCATTAACACGGCACGCTATTTGCTTTACTGGGTGGTTTCCCTTCTCCATCTGTATTTTTTGGATGGTGACATCATCAGTCTTTCCAAAGAGGAATGTACTTTTTTAGTGTGTTTTCCCAGTCTCCAAAAAGGGCACTCCTTTCAAAGACAATTGCACACATACACACACACCCCCCACACAGTCAGTGTTTGCAGGATTCAAACCCCGACCTAACTATGTTAGGGTACAAGAAAGAGAGATGCATTAACACTGTGCGCTATTTGCTTTACTGGGTGGTTTCTCTTCTCCATCTGTATTTTTAGGATGGTGACATCATCAGTCTTTCCAAAGAGGAATGTACCTCTTTTATTGTGTTTTCCCAGTCTCCAAAAAGGGCACTCCTTTCAAAGACAATTGCACACATACACACAGACTCAGTGTTTTCAGGATTCAAACCCCTACTTAACTATGTTATGATACTAGAGAGAGACGCATTAACATGGCGCACTATTTGCTTTACTGGCTGGTTTCCCTTCTCCTGCTGTATTTATAGGATGGTAACATCATCCGACTGGACATGGTAATGTGTGTACACATTGTTTTATGCCATTCCAAGAATGGTCCATGTGGGTCGTCGGGTGTCAACAGCTTGAACAGGAACTCATAATCCTTACCTTGTGTGATCTATCTGTGGACACATTGACATTCCTTCATATGTCAACACATATTTATGCACATCTTGTTGGTTTTTTGGGTACTACATGTGTCTGGGATGTTGATAAAGGGCTATTCAAAGTCTATGTGAGACATGTGTAGTTGTGTTCAGTGATGTATGTCCTGGGTGGCTGCCTTGCAAACAGTCTAGCATGTTTGGGAACCATGATCCGCACATGAACATACGTACATACAGACAAACATATCGCGTTTAACAGTTGGCTAACAAATTGGTGTCATTCATAGGGGATACAGTGTCTGTCAGCCTGTGGTGACATGCTCAACATGCCACATAGCTTCACTCTATGGACAGCTTGCACCTGTCACCCTTGGACCTTCGAATGCTGGCTAAGGCTCTTGCTACCACCATAGTGCATTTGTTGAGCACGGCTCAAAAGACAAACCCACCTCCATAGACATTACAGGTTCAATGACACTAAGGGTAATGCTGCTCAACACCAGATGTGTTACCCTCATACTGCGGCCACTCAGGACTCTCCTCAGTATGGAGGATAGCGATATCTGTGCACTAACAGATGCCTAGTTCAGGCTCACATATGCACACCAGCACTACCAGGTTATGTTTCATACCATGCTTTCTGACCACAGGACTTGGAACGGATAACACAACTAGGGGGAGTATCGATATACATTACAGATACACACACCTCCAGGTTAGTAGCACTGCACAAAGCATCACAGACCATACATATACAACTACCATTGTGCAAAACTGCCTTTCAGTTTGTTGCCTGCTACAGACCACCCTCCCATACTCAGGAACCACACTCGGCATTCCTGGGAACAGTGGAGAATATGAAGGTCTCCACAAACACCATTATATTGGGTGACTTCAAATACACAAATATTGACTGGGGATACTACTCAAGCCCCAACACCCTCGCCCTACAGTCGCTACAATTTGTAAATTCATATGCTATGGCACAACCAGTCACCATAGCCACAAGGGGGAATACATATTGGACCTGATCATCACCAACATGGGGACTCTATGTTCCACACCAGTGATATACCCCTCATTGGTAAGGTCAGAACATACATATATCTCACTGGACATACATAAACCCTCCACACACCCATCCTGGGTAATCTTGGTGAACTTCTCATGAGCCAATGTCTCACTTCACCAAAGCAAGGTGGTATCCTTCAGAGACCCTGAGACAGTGGCAAATACGGCTCCGACTGCTGAATCCTTTACATACACATTACATGGACACCTAGAGCACAATCCCAGATGGGGAAAGCATCTGTGATCTGTACTAGCAGACAGCTATGATCACTCATGAACTTATCTAAGGGCTGCTTCTCATAGACAATTGCACCAGACATGTAGGACTATCACAAGGGCTTCTTCAGTTATGTCAGGAACCTGGGTCGACACTCACTGATATGCTGTGAGTTACTGCATACTGACTAAACTTACCCTGAACCCACTGGCATTGCCAACATCCTGGCAAACAGGTTCAGTGCAGATGTCTCCCACCCATCCCCCCTAGGGAGCAACTATCCATCCTAACAGAGTGTAACCTCCCTGACATCACACAGTAACAGGTGAGTGCTGCCATCCCCAAAGCATACATCACAGCATCAATGGGACCAGATGGTGTCCCGGCATGCATCTGACATGAGCTTCATGACAGATGTAACCCTCACATTACATCACTATGCAATATCGGAGTTACTACAGGATATGTACCCACAGAATGGCATACAGCGACAGTGGTCCCACTCCACAGAATTGGTGTCACAATGGACCACAGACAATATTGCCCTATAAGCCTAACTACCCTGTTCTGCAAAGCTATGGAGCGTATTGTCATGGGTCTCTTACACATAGACATCGGGAACCTACAGACACTGTGTCCTACACATTTCAGTGTTGTTGTGGGCAGATCTTGCTTCTTGAACATGTTTGTATTCTTTAGACGGTTAACAGGTCCATCGACATAGGGACAGTTGTCCACACAGCCTACCTGAACCTTGCAAACCCCTTCCACACAATAACACACTGGGCCATTATGCATAGGCTCACCAGCATCGATATGGACACATATTTCACATGATGGATTGCTACCTGGATCAGGGATAGCACCCACATGTTCAGAATTGCAGGTGCCATGCCTGACTATACACCGGTTACACATGGCATCCCACTCGGCTCGGTCCTGGGACCTCTCTTGTTCAGTATATATTTGTCTGATGTACAGGCTACCACAGGGGGAATATGGCTGACCTTGTTCGCACTTTACTGCAAACTGGGTGCCATAATCAACTTTCCAGCTGCCACATGCATACTCAAACAGTGTCTCACAGAGATGGATGACTGGTGCCTGAGCCATGGCCTACAGCTCAATGCCATTAGTTACATAGTCATCCCCTTTGGGAATAGCAACATGCCCACACATTACCACATAGGTAGTACTCCATTACATACGGTAGGAGTTGTTAGATGATTGGGGACATGACTTGTTTGTACTGTCGCCTTTGACATGCACGTTGCCAAAGTGGTTGGACAGACCTTCTATATAAGCCACCTTATCCCATATGGTTTCACATCTAGATCGAGTGAGGTCATTGTGCCCCTATACTCATCACAACCATGCTTGGTTACAATGCCACATTTGGGGTGTACCTTACCCAACACCTGCAGCAACTGTACTGGCCACAGAAGTTCCTCATCAAGCAGATGTAGGGACTCACACGGATGACCTGCACAGTTCGGTTGCAGTAACTCCAGCTATACTCAGTCGCTTACCACCTACTCGGATATGATGTGTGCCTGTTGTTTACAGAAATACCCAACCCAGAATAACTGGACATGCTCCACCTCAGGATGTCCAACTTCCTTGGAGCTACACACTCCAGGGACATATACCTCAGCACAGATGTTAATAGGACATGCTGGAAGGACAGATTCTTATCCCAGGGCCTCCACTCACTCCAGATTGTGATCACAGTTTCACATAGGCAGAGCCACCCACTGACCACCTACAGGGGACATCTTGATGGCTGTATGGGTGATCGTATGTTTACCCCTGAGATATCGTCTGTGTCCCTGCTAGACAGAGGCACACTAGCCTAGACATACATGGGCTATCTTGTGTGACCTACTATTCACTGGCACAGTGTAGTAATCTGACAGGGTTGCAAAAGCCAAACACACTCTGGCTAGGCTTGTACATGCCCTAGGGCAGATAGCCTAGTATCGACCTCTGAACCTATGCTTATGTTCGGGATGCACAATATTTATTGCTGATACTGTTTGCAGGTCTTTATCGTCTTTGCTTTCCCAGTTTCTATGAACAACTTAGGTATACTCAACTGGAATAAATAAATAAATCTGTAGAACATATTTGATTATGACAGGGTTCCACTATATTATATATGTGTCTGTTGTCATGTAACTGTGTGTACAGGGTGGATTGCTGGATAGTGAGAGGATCCTGGGTTACACATGCAACTGCCAGATATGTGTGGCCAACTGCTGTACTCAGACATGGCCTAAGTGTGTGAGCATGCCCAGTTCAGGCTTTCCATATTTTGTTGCCTGACATTTGTCTCATTTATCCAAGTGTGTGAGCATGCCCAGTGTGACCTTGCAGTATGTTGCGATCTGAGGTCCACTACATTTGTGGATGTGTGTGAACATGACCAATATTAACATTTATACTGTGTGTGTGTGTTGGAAGTCAAGTTCTGTTCTTACTGCAGGACTCACCTTTGTGTCATAACTCAACAGGGATTATGTTGTGCCTGCAAGGTTTCCATGAGATACTTTGCATAGACTTATCAACATTCCTTCATACTGGCTGACCACTGTAATACTGTCATGGTTTAGTGGTTCAGTACTTTAACTATAGTGCACATTATCCTGGGTTCGAGGCCCATCACTGCTTTATATTTTCATACTGAGCAGACAAGACTGCTTAAGGGCCAGTTAAGCAAATATGAGCATGTTGGCTTTTGTTCAGCTATGCCCTACTTAGACCAGGCTTGTACAGCATTGCTGAATATTCACCAACTTTGCTGGACGTTGCCCAATATTACTCAACATTGACCACAGTTGCACTAGTTGGTGTGTGCGATTCTGTTTGCATATACTACATGGTGGTAAATGCTGTTTAGCACTGCTTTAAATTGCTTAGCACATGGCAATCATGCTTCAGGTGGTGCTGCAGGGCTGCCTATGTCATATGCACATACTACACTCCTGTATATGTTTGAAAGCAGGTAGTGTCAACTTAGGCATCCCTTTTACTATATGTGCAAGTCAGAGAGAGGTATCATTTCCAGAGTTCCTACTGAGCCAGTGTATGTGCTATGCGTTGCCTCTTTGCCAAGGCCAAAGCATATTGGGCACACCTCCTTCTGCCTACTGGGGCAGGCTCAGGTTGTTCCTCCTCCGAGTCACGCTCTGCCTGTGATGATCTTGGCAATGGTGGGAGGCTGTTTGGCCCAGGCCTATGCTGGTCCTGCTGCAGCTGTTTTAGCAGGATCATATTATGCAGCATAGCACATACCATGACAATTTGGATACATGTAGTTGGTGAGTACTGCAAGGCTCCACCATATGTGTCCAGACACTGGAACCGTGACTTGAGAAGCCCAAACACATGCTCAATTACATTTCGTGTTTATGCGTGTGCCTCATTATGGCGTTTCTGTTCAGGTGTGCGTGCGTTTCTGATGGGTGTCATCAGCCACGGCTCCAGTGCATAGCCAGCATCCCCCACTAGGTGACAATGTGGGATGTCCCCATTGGCAAATGTCTGGTACAGCTGCATCAGATGCCAGATATGGGAATCATGGTAGCTTCCAGGGCAGCCAGCACACACATTCAGTATTATGCCCTGGGCATCACACATGACCTGGCAGTTGATGGAGGGGAAGCCCTTGCGGTTGAAGTAGACCCTACCTCGCTCACTGGCTGGTGCTTTGATGCATATGTGCGTGCAGTCTATTGCACCCACTACCTCAGGGTATTCCGCTATTTGCTGGAAGAGACGCATATTGCTGGCCAATACCTCACGGGAATTGGGGAAATATACATGATCACCGACATGTGCTGACATGGCATCCAGGAGCTGGTGCAGTACCCTGGATGCTGATGCCTGTGATATCCCCATCATATCACCCATTGGTCTCTGGAAGTTACCTGTTGCTAATATTCTTAGGCCAACACATACCTTGGTTTCCACTGGGATGGGTTCCCCTCTGTTGCTTCTGTGTGTGAGGCGTGGCCTGCACAGCTCAGCAATTTGCTGCAGGAGGTCTCTGTCCACTCTGTAGTGCTCCACTATCTCCAGCACATGTAGCCCCTGGTAGGTTACCCTGGGCCTGTACACTCTTCTGCGTCTCCTCACTGTGGGTTGTCCAGCAGCATTTCCATTGTCACCGCCCTCAGCATGTTGCATATGTCGCCTTATAACAGCAATGGCAGCCCCTAACATTTCTTTGTCTTAGTAAAGATTCTCAGTTTTCACTTCTATTAGCTTACTGCAGTGTCTTTTGTGAGAAACATAATGGACTGTTGTTTGCAGAGATTTAAGTGCTAGGCTGGACTGGGCTAGTGTACTGCCTGTGTAATTGCCTGATTCTGATTGTTTTCACCTTCTAGCTCTGCTAGTACTCCCTGGTAGCTTCCTACTATTTGTTGTGCTTCCTATTTCCTTTCAGTTTCCTCGGGGGGGGCAGTGCCACGCACACAAGCGCAAACACGCTCACAGCAGCTCACACATGCACACACATGCTTACATGGACTACAACTTGCATATTCAGGTTAAAATGCGCGCACACCAGCACAAACGCGCTTACAACACTTTAAACTACCTTATACATGCTTACTCCGGCTTAAACGCATGCACGCTTAACACGCACGCACACTGTCTTACTCGGGTTTACAGGCACGCACACGCATGCATACCCACTCAGCAAGAAACTTTTGTGTTATTCATGGCATACACCTTCCATTTCTTGCCTTTACCTAGCCTACCTGTTGACACACCTCTTTCAATGATGTGTAAATGACAGCTGACACATGCCACTCTGCTCCAATGAGCTTCCCTTCTTTCATACATACCCCACTCATGATGTCACCTATATTCTTCTCTGTTACTCCCCTTATCCTACTCCTACACTCCACTGACTGTGCTCATTTGCTAATTAAACCTGCAATTCACTATCCTAACCCTCCTTTGCATACTCATCACAACCATGCTTGGTTACAATGCCACATTTGGGGTGTACCTTACCCAACACCTGCAGCAACTGTACTGGCCACAGAAGTTCCTCATCAAGCAGATGTAGGGACTCACACGGATGACCTGCACAGTTCGGTTGCAGTAACTCCAGCTATACTCAGTCGCTTACCACCTACTCGGATATGATGTGTGCCTGTTGTTTACAGAAATACCCAACCCAGAATAACTGGACATGCTCCACCTCAGGATGTCCAACTTCCTTGGAGCTACACACTCCAGGGACATATACCTCAGCACAGATGTTAATAGGACATGCTGGAAGGACAGATTCTTATCCCAGGGCCTCCACTCACTCCAGATTGTGATCACAGTTTCACATAGGCAGAGCCACCCACTGACCACCTACAGGGGACATCTTGATGGCTGTATGGGTGATCGTATGTTTACCCCTGAGATATCGTCTGTGTCCCTGCTAGACAGAGGCACACTAGCCTAGACATACATGGGCTATCTTGTGTGACCTACTATTCACTGGCACAGTGTAGTAATCTGACAGGGTTGCAAAAGCCAAACACACTCTGGCTAGGCTTGTACATGCCCTAGGGCAGATAGCCTAGTATCGACCTCTGAACCTATGCTTATGTTCGGGATGCACAATATTTATTGCTGATACTGTTTGCAGGTCTTTATCGTCTTTGCTTTCCCAGTTTCTATGAACAACTTAGGTATACTCAACTGGAATAAATAAATAAATCTGCAGAACATATTTGATTATGACAGGGTTCCACTATATTATATATGTGTCTGTTGTCATGTAACTGTGTGTACAGGGTGGATTGCTGGATAGTGAGAGGATCCTGGGTTACACATGCAACTGCCAGATATGTGTGGCCAACTGCTGTACTCAGACATGGCCTAAGTGTGTGAGCATGCCCAGTTCAGGCTTTCCATATTTTGTTGCCTGACATTTGTCTCATTTATCCAAGTGTGTGAGCATGCCCAGTGTGACCTTGCAGTATGTTGCGATCTGAGGTCCACTACATTTGTGGATGTGTGTGAACATGACCAATATTAACATTTATACTGTGTGTGTGTGTGTTGGAAGTCAAGTTCTGTTCTTACTGCAGGACTCACCTTTGTGTCATAACTCAACAGGGATTATGTTGTGCCTGCAAGGTTTCCATGAGATACTTTGCATAGACTTATCAACATTCCTTCATACTGGCTGACCACTGTAATACTGTCATGGTTTAGTGGTTCAGTACTTTAACTATAGTGCACATTATCCTGGGTTCGAGGCCCATCACTGCTTTATATTTTCATACTGAGCAGACAAGACTGCTTAAGGGCCAGTTAAGCAAATATGAGCATGTTGGCTTTTGTTCAGCTATGCCCTACTTAGACCAGGCTTGTACAGCATTGCTGAATATTCACCAACTTTGCTGGACGTTGCCCAATATTACTCAACATTGACCACAGTTGCACTAGTTGGTGTGTGCGATTCTGTTTGCATATACTACATGGTGGTAAATGCTGTTTAGCACTGCTTTAAATTGCTTAGCACATGGCAATCATGCTTCAGGTGGTGCTGCAGGGCTGCCTATGTCATATGCACATACTACACTCCCTGTATATGTTTGAAAGCAGGTAGTGTCAACTTAGGCATCCCTTTTACTATATGTGCAAGTCAGAGAGAGGTATCATTTCCAGAGTTCCTACTGAGCCAGTGTATGTGCTATGCGTTGCCTCTTTGCCAAGGCCAAAGCATATTGGGCACACCTCCTTCTGCCTACTGGGGCAGGCTCAGGTTGTTCCTCCTCCGAGTCACGCTCTGCCTGTGATGATCTTGGCAATGGTGGGAGGCTGTTTGGCCCAGGCCTATGCTGGTCCTGCTGCAGCTGTTTTAGCAGGATCATATTATGCAGCATAGCACATACCATGACAATTTGGATACATGTAGTTGGTGAGTACTGCAAGGCTCCACCAGATGTGTCCAGGCACTGGAACCGTGACTTGAGCAGCCCAAACACATGCTCAATTACATTTCGTGTTTGTGCGTGTGCCTCATTATGGCGTTTCTGTTCAGGTGTGCGTGCGTTTCTGATGGGTGTCATCAGCCACGGCTCCAGTGCATAGCCAGCATCCCCCACTAGGTGACAATGTGGGATGTCCCCATTGGCAAATGTCTGGTACAGCTGCATCAGATGCCAGATATGGGAATCATGGTAGCTTCCAGGGCAGCCAGCACACACATTCAGTATTATGCCCTGGGCATCACACATGACCTGGCAGTTGATGGAGGGGAAGCCCTTGCGGTTGAAGTAGACCCTACCCCGCTCGCTGGCTGGTGCTTTGATGCATATGTGTGTGCAGTCTATTGCACCCACTACCTCAGGGTATTCCGCTATTTGCTGGAAGAGACGCATATTGCTGGCCAATACCTCACGGGAATTGGGGAAATATACATGATCACCGACATGTGCTGACATGGCATCCAGGAGCTGGTGCAGTACCCTGGATGCTGATGCCTGTGATATCCCCATCATATCACCCATTGGTCTCTGGAAGTTACCTGTTGCTAATATTCTTAGGCCAACACATACCTTGGTTTCCACTGGGATGCGTTCCCCTCTGTTGCTTCTGTGTGTGAGGTGTGGCCTGCACAGCTCAGCAATTTGCTGCAGGAGGTCTCTGTCCACTCTGTAGTGCTCCACTATCTCCAGCACATGTAGCCCCTGGTAGGTTACCCTGGGCCTGTACACTCTTCTGCGTCTCCTCACTGTGGGTTGTCCAGCAGCATTTCCATTGTCACCGCCCTCAGCATGTTGCATATGTCGCCTTATAACAGCAATGGCAGCCCCTAACATTTCTTTGTCTTAGTAAAGATTTTCAGTTTTCACTTCTATTAGCTTACTGCAGTGTCTCTTGTGAGAAACATAATGGACTGTTGTTTGCAGAGATTTAAGTGCTAGGCTGGACTGGGCTAGTGTACTGCCTGTGTAATTGCCTGATTCTGATTGTTTTCACCTTCTAGCTCTGCTAGTACTCCCTGGTAGCTTCCTACTATTTGTTGTGCTTCCTATTTCCTTTCAGTTTCCTCAGGGGGGGGGGCAGTGCCACGCACACAAGCGCAAACACGCTCACAGCAGCTCACACATGCACACACATGCTTACATGGACTACAACTTGCATATTCAGGCTAAAATGCACGCACACCAGCACAAACGCGCTTACAACACTTTAAACTACCTTATACATGCTTACTCCGGCTTAAACGCATGCACGCTTAACACGCACGCACACTGTCTTACTCGGGTTTACAGGCACGCACACGCATGCATACCCGCTCAGCAAGAAACTTTTGTGTTATTCATGGCATACACCTTCCATTTCTTGCCTTTACCTAGCCTACCTGTTGACACACCTCTTTCAATGATGTGTAAATGACAGCTGACACATGCCACTCTGCTCCAATGAGCTTCCCTTCTTTCATACATACCCCACTCATGATGTCACCTATATTCTACTCTGTTACTCCCCTTATCCTACTCCTACACTCCACTGACTGTGCTCATTTGCTAATTAAACCTGCAATTCACTATCCTAACCCTCCTTTGCATAGGACTGCCTACTAATGCTTGGTTACATCTCTTAGACTGTGCTTCCCCCCTTAGCAACCTCTACTCTGTGGCCATGTTGTCTTCAGCCTGCCATTCCCTTGCATTGTAAACTAACAATTTAAATAAAATCCACATTTGTGGGTTTTAATTTTAATTTTTCTGGTTTTTAGAGCGCAGCCCGTTTGTGCGGCGCTGTGCTGCACTTAAACATCGGAAATCGGAGAAAAAAATAAATTATTATTTTTTTCATATTGCATCAGGAAACATTGTCATTGGCTGTATATTTGGCCATTGGCATGCTTCCTGTACTGGATGCAACCTTTATTTGGAGCTGTCATGGCTCCGATTTGCTATTTGCAGAACGGTACTCAGTTGTCAACTGAGTACATTTCTGCAGATAACACTGCTCTTACTCAGACAGGTTTGGGTTTCCTGAATCGCAAATCTATCTCATTTGCATGCCTTTCGCTTGCAATTGAGGTAATTTGCATAACCCGGCCCTGTCCATGTAAGAGACATTTTAAGAGCACTCTTGCACGCCCCTGCAGGCTGTTCCTGGATCGCTCGTCAGACATGATGGCTGCATGGAGTCTTACTCTACTCTTAGACTCCGTGCAAGCCATCGTGAATCCAGCCCAGAATGTATCATCATCATCAAATTCATAAATAAGCATATTGGCAGCTCACAATTTCTCAGTCAAGCTAAGTTTCTCCATGTAAGGCTGATCCTGGCTATTTAACTTGTTTAATTTCCTTAGACAGTCATAGAGGAACTTAATAAAGGCAGATTAATGCATGCTATGGTGCCACCTACAAGGATTTGGGAAGGCATTTGAAATTAACTCACATTCTGTGATCATTGATAAACTGATTATGCTAAATACTAACCCCTAACTGGCTAGCAAACTGGTTAACTGACAATGTTTAATTCTAGAGTAAATGGCATCCTGTCCTCAAAAAAAATTGTCTCCAGTTGCATACCCAGGGGTTTCATTCTGGGACCACTGTTGTTTGATGTATATGTCATGGACATCAAAGTAATCTGACAGACTGCATTTGCTGATGGCTGCAAACTCAGAGCTGTCATTAACACACCAAACACCATCCATCTCCTTATCACTACAAATTTACCATGTCCAGGCCATGGGCTAAATCACTATGATAAAAAAACATATAATTTTCCTCCTCCAGAAACAAGACTACCCCTGCAACTCCCACATAAATGATATGCCCTTCAAAGTGGACATTATCATTAAAGACCTGAGCACATTTGTGGAGAATAAACTATCCTTTAACCACTATGTATTAACTGTGGTTAAAAATTCTTTTACCAACCCAGCTAATTACTGAAAGAATCTCCTCCACATTAAAAGAAGTTATATTCCTCTTCTGTTCTGCCCTTACTATACCCATAACTGAATATAATCCCACTTTTGGCATTTATCTGAAAATGATGAAAATGAAAAACCCCAAGCAAAAAAACAGCCCACTGCATGAAGATATATCCAAAAGACTTTACTGGGGGTCTCCAAGAGCCACAAGACTGATCTTGCTGATAAAAATCAGCTTCATCAGATTATTGTTTATTATGTCATTAATGACACAGAATCATATATGTTTCCTTTTCTTTATTTGCTGACCTTGATAATGCAATATTCAGTAAGTGATGTAAATGAAAGTAGGGATGTGACTGGCTTTTCATCTGCTTTTCTTTCTATATGATACCACTTCTAGGACTGTGTGAAGTGGGGGCAGGGACAGATTTAACAATGGGTGAAAAGGGGAGGCAGAATAAAAGAAAAGTCAGGTAAAGTAATTTAAAAGTAATGGATGGAGGCATTTTATATAACAAGTTGCTTAAAACTAATGTATTCACTTAAATTGAGTCAGGCTCTGGGGCATGTGATTCATAGGTTCATAGGTTCATAGGTTCATACTAGGCTATCTGCCCTAGGGCATTTATAAGCCTAGCCAGAGTGTGTGTGGCTTTCACCACCCCTTAGGATGAGAATACTATACCCATTAGTTTGCTGTGCCTCTGTCCAGCAGTGACACAGAGATGATTCCCGGGGTAAACCTACGATCTCCCATCCACTCGTCAAGATTTCTCTTGAACAGAGTCAGTGAGGGGCTCTGCCTCACATGGACTGGGATTCTGTTCCATAGTGTAGGGAGTCTCTGGGTGATGAATCTGTCCCTCCAGCATGTCCTATTTATATCCGTGTTGAGGTTTAAGTCTCTTGCTCGCGTGGCTCTGGTGGATTTGGATTTTTTGAGGTGGAGCATGTCCATTAATTCCGGGTTGGACATGGCCTTGTATGTCAGGCACAGATCACCTCTGAGCAGACGGCATGCGACTGAATAGAGCTGGAGTTTCTTCAGTCGGGCATCGTATGACATATGTTTGAGCCTTTATCCTTTTGGTGAGGAACCTTTGGGGTCTTTCCAACTGTTGCAGGTGTCGGGTAAGGTACATTCAATGGGCGTTGTACTCAATCATTGGTCTGATAAGTGAAGAGTACAGGGTACAATGACCTCTCCTGATCTGGATGTGAATCCCTTCATGATCAGGTAGGCAATGTAGAAGGTCTTCCTAACCACTTTGGCAATGTGAGTGTCAAAGAGAGGTTACTGTCAACTTGGGTCCCCAGGTCCCTGATAACTTCTTCCGTGTTTAATGGATTACCACCTATGTGGTAATTAGGGTTACCTTGTTTTTCCCAAAGGGTATGACTATACATTTTTTGGCATTTAGCTTAAAGCCATGGCTCTGGCACCAGTTATCCATTTCTATGAGACCTCTCTGGAGGATGTCTGTGTCTGATGGAGTGTCAATTATGGTGCCCAGTTTGCAGTCATCTGCAAATTTTGTCAGCCACAATCCCCCTATGTTTGCCTGCACTTCAGAAAAATAAATGCCAAACAAGAGGGGGCCCAGGACTGAGCCCTGTGGGACACCGCTCGTGACCGGCTTAGAGTCTGACATGGCACCAGCAACTCTAACCCTGTGTGTTCTGTCCTTGAGCCAGTTTTGGTTGTACTTGAGGAAAAGCATACACAGAAAAGACTGTCTTATCTGTGTGTGTATTTCCCATCAATAATTTTTGAGAAACTGGGAGAGATCATGCTAAATGAAAAAAATATATATTTTCCATAACTGTAGGATTTGCTAAAGGCTATTTGTGACCATAAATTATTAAACTGTTCCAGACAGTAGGGGGAATATGAGTGAGATTCACAGGGAAGCACAAATGGGTACTTCCTATCAGTTATGCATAGCATGTACAGTTTGTGGGTGTTACTGCAAGGAAAGTTCTAGAAATAATTATAAAAATATATTAATGTGACAAATCTTATATTTTACAATGATAATAATACAAAAGGCAACATGTGGACTTGGAAACATGCTATAAAATGCAGCAACTGTGTGCAAACCCATTTAAAAAAAGCAGTATGGCATGAACACAGGTATTACCAATTTCCCATTCAAATACTAAACATGTATGACCCTGCTTAGCTTTTAAGATCAGGCTTAGGTAATAGGAACATTAATTTTTCTATTATGTTTACAAATTATAGGTGTTCATGGAAAGCAATTGGATATAGTGCAGAAAAAAAATCAAAGCTTTTTCAACTGAACACTGAATTTGTACCCATTTGAACACTGAATACTTGATTAAAGTGTAGCTATCATTCTAAGTCTTTTGGATTAAGCACTTGGGCTTCAGACCAGTTGTTTTACATTAGGAAGGTTTGTGGCAAGCACTGTGGTGGCAGGACAGGTAGCTTTCATCCTTCTAAGTTGGGAACTGCTGATTGAGAGCCCAGTGTCCAAGTGTATTAGTTCTGGTTTAGGCACTTGGGCTTCAGGCCAGTTATTTTACATTAAGAAGGTTCGTGGTCTGCACTCTTGTGGGAGAAGAGGCTGGACTCTGCCCTTTTGAGCTGGGAATTTCTGGTTAAAGGTTTATAGTGCCTGAATATTTGAACTGTATCTTACTGAAATTGGTACACCTTGTTTGCTCTAGCATAGACTAGATCCAGGCCTGCTGAATCTAGCTTTGTTTATATGCTTGTTGTTTGTTTGCTTGTTATTTCCCTGGAAGCTAATTCTACCTAATACGTGGCTTCTCAGTGCTTCTGTGGATCACTAGTGATATCTGCATTGCTTACTGTACTTATTTCCTTGTTTCACTTGAAAGAAAGTTACTGTTTGTCGTTTTTGCATTTAGTTACTTGTAACACATTGCACTCAAGTTACCTGGGACTTGCTCACTAAAGCAATTATATAAGTCAGCACTAAAAATTAAAAGCACTACACCCTCACTCCCCACTGGCCCTTGTTTTCAATTATTAAGGAATTCCCAATATTATTCTAGCATGTCCAAAGGTCAGTTGTCAATCTCCTCTCCGGTCCAGCTGGTGAATCTGGGAATCTTGAGGCAATGTTATAACTGCCTCATGTACACAGACAACCCTCTCCTCCTCCCACATAACACAAATACTTGCGAGAGATGCAGCTATTTAGCCAAACTGGAGGCTGAGCTCTCTCAACTCAGGACTGGCAAGACCAGACAGGAGGAGAAGGCAACTACAGACACCACAAAACCAGCCTCACATAATGCTACCACACCACTGAATCAAACACATAAACACACAAAGACATACTCGGAGGCTCTGAGTAAAATTTACCTAAACAGCAGAGGCCTCCAAAGCAGACACCCAAACAACTGCTACCTCAAGACACCCCACAAGCAACACATAAACCACAAAAGCAGTGTGCAAAGCAGTCACAGCCCTTAAGGCCAAATACAACACCAAACATACTTGTCATAGGTGACTCCATAGTCAGACACACTGACGTCCCACTCACCAGGCTGAACAAGGAGAGGGTCACAGTAAGCTGCCTATCGGGGGCTAGAATCCACCACATAACACAAGCACTCGGGTCACTCCACGGCAAGTACAAATATGACACAGTCATTGTCCATGCTGGTGTGAACGACCTGAGATGTACCTCCCTGGACTACATGAAAAGAGACATAGAGGAGCTCTCTGATTATGTAGCCCAGGCAGGTATGACACTGACCCTGAGCAGTATCCTTCCTTCACCAAGAATGATGCCACAATATAGAGACAAGATGATCAGCTTTAACAATTGGCTTAATGTCTGGTGTCATTCAAAGGGGATCCAGTGTCTGTCTGCCTGGGATGACATGCTTGACAAGCCACGCTGCCCAAGGGACGGCTTGCACCTGTCACCCTGGGATTCTGGATATTGGCTAAGGCTCTTGCCACCCCATAGTGCCTTTTTTAGGCAAGGCTCAAATTCTAAACCTACCACCCTAGAAAACAAAAATGGGAAGAAACTGGGGGTAATGCTGCTCAATGCCAGAAGTCTAAATCTCAAAATGCACGCACTCGAGGCCCTTCTCAGTATGGAGAACATCGATGTCTGTGCTGTAACTGAAACCTGGTTCAAGGCTCCTGAGAGCACACCGGCACTATTAGGTTTTACCTCATATCATGCGTTCTGGCCCCAAAACCCGGACCACACCACAAAAGGAGGGGGCGTATCCATATTCATAAAGGATACCCACACCTCCAGGTTGGTGGCAACGCACGAAGCTTTGGAAACCATCCAGGTGCAACTAACCATAGGCAAAACTGCTCTACAAATTGTAGCATGCTACAGGCCACCCTCTCAAACTCAGGAACCCCACACAGCCTTCCTGAAGACACTGGAGGGTATAAATGTATCTCCAAACACCATCATATTGGGTGACTTCAACTACCCAAATATAGACTGGGAACATTACTCAAGCCCTAACTTTCTAGCCCAACGGTTCCTGGAGTTCATAAATTCAAATGCCATGGAACAGCTAGTCACTGTTCCCACGAGAGGAGAAAATATACTAGATCTCATTATCACAAACATGGGGACAAAATGCTCCACACCGGAAGTATATCCCTCATTGGTGAGATCTGATCATAAACTAATCTCACTGGAAATCCACATCCCGCCCCCACCCCAAACAAAAAAGACCACAGTGAAGAACTTCTCTAAAGCAAACTTCACACTACACAAGACTGGTGTGGTATCCTTCAAGGCCCCTGAGACAGTGGAAACCACAACCCAAGCTGTGGAAGCTCTTACAAATGCCTTCTATGAACACCTCCAGGACTGCATGGATCAGGCAATCCCAAATAAAACCAAGACTCTTTCCACAAAGGGCAAACGTCCAGTCTGGTGGACCCCAGCCATTAACAAACTTTACAATAAGAGGAGAAAGCTATTACATGATAGAACAAAATCCATAAAAGGAAGTCACCCCTGATCATTATTAGTAAAAAATATGAGCACTCATAAAATCAACTAAGGCCAATTTTGAGAGAAAAATTGCCATGGATTCAAAGGACAATCATAAGGCCTTTTTCAGCTATGTTAGGAACCTGGGTGGAAACTCCCAGATATGCTCAGAATTAGTCCAAAATGATACAAAATCACTGAACCCACAGACATTGCCAACATACTGGCAGACAGGTTCAGTGCAAACTTCACCCCTCTCCCCTAAAGGAGAGATAACTATCCCAGCAGAGTGTAGCCTCCCAGACATCTCAAATGCGCAGGTGAAAGCTGCTCTCTCTAAAGCTAAAAACACAGCATCAATGGGACCGGATGGTGTCCCCGGCTGTGTGCTACACGAGCTAAATGAGGAATTAAACCCACACATAAGGCAGCTGTTTAATCTCAGCCTTACCACAGGATATGTGCCCAAGGAGTGGCGTACGGCAACTGTGGTCCCACTCCACAAAGGCGGTGCCTCTACGGACCCTGGTAATTACCACCCCATAAGCTTAACAAGTCTAGTCTGCAAAGCTATGGAGAGGATCATAATGGAGCTCATAAACAAAGATATAGGGGACTTGCAGACATTGGACCCGACCCAGTTTGGCTTTGTCAAGGGCAGATCATGACTTTTGAATTTGGTCGACTTCTTCGAAACAGTCACCAAGGCCATTGATGAGAGAAAGACAGTCCATACAGCCTACCTTGACCTTGCAAAGGCCTTCGACACAATACCCCACTCGGGTATTGTAGAAAAACTTACCAGCTTAAATGTAAACCCATATGTCACAAGATGGGTTGCAAACTGGCTTAAGGACAGAACCCACAGGGTTAGAGTTGCTGGCGCTATGTCAGACTCCACGCCGGTCACAAGTGGTGTCCCACAGGGCTCGGTCCTTGGCCCCCTATTGTTCGGCATCTACTTCTCAGAAGTACAGGCCAACATGGGAGGACTCTGGCTGACAAAGTTTGCAGACGACTGCAAACTGGGCCCCATAGTGGAAAGTGCATCGGACATGGATATCCTTCAGAAGGGACTCACGGAAACAGATGGCTGGTGCCAGAGCCATGGCCTGAAGTTAAACGCCAAAAAATGTATAGTCATACCCTTTGGGAAAAACAAGGTAACCCCAAGCTACCATATAGGTGGCAATCCACTAAGCACAGAAGAGGTTATCAGGGACCTGGGGACCCAGGTTGACAGTGGCCTTTCTTTTGACACTCACATTGCTAAAGTGGTTAGAAATACCTTCTACATTGCCCACCTGATCATGAAGGGATTCACATCCAGATCTAGTGAGGTCATTGTTCCCCTGTACTCTTCACTTATCAGACCAATGATTGAGTACAATGCCCCATTCGGGATGTATCTCACCCGACATCTGCAGCAATTGGGGAGACCCCAAAAGTTCCTCACCAAAAGGATAAAGGGACTCCAAAATCTGTCATATGCTGCCAGATTGAAGAAACTCCAGCTCTATTCAGTTGCATACCGTCTGCTCAGAGGTGACATGTGCCTGACATACAAGGCCATGTCCAACCCGGAATTAATGGACATGCTCCACCTCAAAAAATCCAAATCCACCAAAACCACTAGAGCAAGCGACTTAAACCTTAGCACGGATATAAATAGGACATGCTGGAGGGATAGATTTATCACTCAGAGACTCCCTATGCTGTGGAATAAAATCCCGATCCATGTGAGGCAGAGCACCTCGCTGGCTCTGTTCAAGAGAAATCTTGACCTGTGGATGGGAGATCATAGGTTTATCCCGGGAATCATCTCTGTGTCACTGCTGGACAGAGGCACAACAAACTAATGGGCACAGTATTTTTTCATATAAGGGGTGGCGTAAGCCACAAAAATTTGGGCTAGGCTTATAAATGCCTTAGGGCAGATAGCCTAGTATAAACCTATGAACCTATGAACCTATGAACCTATGAACAGAGAAATCAAAGTTCATTTTATCACACCAGAGTGTTGGATTGTTTTATTTTTTTATGTGAAATACATTTTTCCATGAAACTGCATGTGATACTATTTCATGCAATATATTTGAATGGCACATATACTTATATATATATCTACATATATATATATATATACAGGGGATATAAAAAGTTTACACACCCGTTAAAATGCCAGGTTTTTGTGATACAAAAAATTAGATCACAATAAATCATTTCAAAACATTTCCCATATTTAATGTGACCTATAACCTGTACAATTCAAATGAAAAACAAACAAATCTGTCAGGAGAAAAATATAAAAAATAAAAAAACATGCAATATGCTGATTGCATAAGTGTGCACACCCTTAAACTAATACTTTGTTGAAACACCTTTTGATTTAATTACAGCATTCAGTCTTCTTGGGTATACACCTGCCATTAATTAAAATCAATGCCATCAATCAAAACTGACACTGATAAATAAAGGAGATGATGGTGTCACAATGTCTCCATTGGGGTGCTTCCTCTACAAAGGATATAACCTGGTAATTGTCCCCAACCAAGTGTAGCCACAGAGCACCTGAGGAAATTCACTCAGAGGCTGTATTCAGGAGGAGAGTATGCACTTGTGATAAAGAATTAGTAATAATATACCAAAATGATAGCAAAAGTGTTTGTGTCTTCAAATGTGTACTGCTGAACAAAACAGCAATGGCAAAAGACATAATTTATGATAACAAAATTGGGCTTAAGGATGTTAGTGCAAAGACAACAATGTCAAACTTTACTAAGAGATGGGTGCTACTGACCCTTGTGTAAATAATTTAGAAAGTGTTTTGCCTGCACAATGGTATATGCATAGATGTGCATGGTATGCCATTCATGAAGCAGAAGTCTGTGAATAAAGTACTCCATGGTATTTCCAGTTTTGGTGAATCTGTTAATGTTTTACTGTGAATGTATGCTTAGTGGAAATACCAAAGTGATTTGTAGTATCTAGTATAAAATCCATCTAAGGATGGTACCGCCTGAGATATCATCCTAACAAACCTATGATCTTTCTGCTTCATATACATCGTTATAGTTTCTGATTTTAAACTAGGTGTAAAGTCAGACTCAACCATAAATAAATCATCCTGATTAGACTTTTGCAATAAAAACTAAGATATAATATATGACACACTTAAGAAACAGAGTGGGATACTATTTTTAATGACTTTTATAACTCAGTCAGGATAGTATTAATGAGCTCTATGGTATTATTACGCCTTCACAAATAAAGATATGTAAGAAACAAATATATGTGCACATTCAATAAAAAACCTTGGAGGAATCATAAAATTAATAAGATGTACAACAAAAAGATATGTAATACATGGCTTTCTGCAATTACTTTAATCATAAAACATCTAGATTATATATAATACAGACACTACTCACTTTTCATACCAATGTTCCTAACATAACTAAGAACTCAGTTTGGTTTCACAGGCTGAAAGCAATACCAAAGCATTCTATGATTACATCAAAAAATTGAAATGGTAATATGAGGAGAACATGATATCAGTAAAAAGCCAGCCACAGGACATAGCAAATGTGTTTGAGGAAATATTTTGTGCAAACATTACAATAAGCAAAGAAATTGTGCAAACATTACAATAAGCAAATAAATATGAAAGAGTACTGTAGACACCAGAGGGAAGTAGCCATTACATAACTGGTGTCACAATTAAAATTAAAAACTCAAGTTCACTGAGACCAGGCAACATATTTTGTGGTTTCCTATACTAAATGAAGGAAACCAGAACTACCCCCCCCCCCATCAATAATATTAAACAATCCATTAACATGTGGAAACATCCCTGTTCTATATCAATAGGCGTTAGGGGTATTAATTCACAATGGAGAGTCACATCAGACCCAAACAATTTTAGATCCATCAGCCTGACCAGTGTTCTAGGTAAAATGGTGAGAGTCATAATGGAGCATATTCAAAATGCTTATTTCTGTTACATATGAAACAATATAGGTTTGCGAAGGGGACATCTTAACTTGTTAATATTTCGAATGATTTTGGCAGTCTTTGAAGAGGTATCAGTAGCATTTGATCAAGGCTGGACAGTGCATAACCTCTTCACCAATCTTGAGCTTGCTAAGGTTTTCAACATTATTACATATAATAAGGGATATATGGCAACTTAAAAGCAATAAAATACTCATTATCATCATAAATGCTCATTCTAAAGATCTAAACCTTTTATGCAGCATTAGCACAATGGTTTGGAGGACAGGTATATCTTACAGAGGATACCGCTGCTCTGGAACAGACACCCCATCCACATAAAGCAAAGTTGATCCTTGTTCTTTTTCAAGCACAACTTGGATCTATGGATGGGAAGCAGTATATTTACCACAGGAATGCCCCTTGTACTACTAATGGGCAGAGGCAGCTACTAATTGCTTTATCCCATGCATGGGTCCCCTCAAATTATCTATGGTATGATCCCAGTTATTCTTATTAGGGGTAATATATAATTATTGACCATGGGATGGGTAAGAACACTCTCTAGCCAAATGGGACAGGTTAGTTTGAGCACAGGAATGGAAGCTGTCTAAGCTTAAAATAGCCTAGTGCTTATCTATGAACCCATGAACATATAAACTTCTATTTATACATAATTCAGTGGGTAAAACATTGATTAAGAAACAGGGCACAACATCTCGGGGTGTTTATCCGATGTCACCAGTCTTCCCCAATAGTGCTTGTACTGTGGCTACTTTTTTTAGAACTTTTCTTACTTAAAAAATTGGGACTAGGCCCACAGATAAAAAGAAATGCTCATGACTGCCAATTGGCTTACACAATTCCAGCAACAAAAGATCTTGAAGTCCAAGATGATGTACAAAAATAGTCGTCTGCTGCAGTAGCAATGATCTTACTTTTTATGTCAGCAACTGTAGCATCATGAAACTTGGCAGAAAGGGCACAAATTATATTGACAAAATAAATGACTAAATCATAAATAAATGCCATCACTAAAGATCAACTAACAATAGTAACTTATTTGACAAGACCTCCAAAGCTGGAGAAGCATATTGTATAACTCATGTATTTCTAAAATGCTTGTCTACTCACTCCAAGATGATCATTGTGCCACTTCATACATCACTGATCAATCCCATAATTGAATACAATGTTTTATTTTATAGCTTTCCAATAAACCATGTGAAACAACTCAAAAAGGTATAATTATTCCTTACCAAAAATTATAGGTTTGGAAAACCTGAACCATCTAGGAATGCATCTGGAAAAGTGATTACATTCTGTTTGATATAGGTTACTTACAGGTGACCTCTGACTATCTATAAAGCAATGTCTGGTCAACTTCTACTTGAAAACTTATGAAGGAATGACATGCAGGGGCAGTTGACACTGGGCTAAGGAGCCTAATACTTAAAATAAATATTACAGCAGACATATTATGCAAAGCATTTCAGGATTATGGAATAAGCTTCTCGTTGCAATGAAAAATCAGTCATTAAGTTCCTTCAAAAAACAATCATGACACAAATATTGTATGTAGAAAATAACAGCACAGAGTTATGGCAATTAAGCTTCTTGAAAGCCAGAAAGTTGTAAGTTTATCAATCAAATGTTGCACTTGAATCAAACTTTGCAAAAGAAATACAGGCAAGCTGATTTCAGAAAACCATTCTAGGTTGGTTTTGCTGAACCTGTTTTTGAGGTAGCAGAAGAACTAGGAGGAATCATCAAAACCAACCTCAAATGCTTTTCTGTGTTTCTTTTGCAAAAATTTCACTCTTCTCCTTGTTTTTTTTTTACTTTTTAGAGCGACTGAATAAAAAGTATTCATTTAATTTTTTTTTTATATTTTTTATTTTATTCCTTTTTAGTTTTTAAGTAAAATATGTGACCCCCCTGTGGTTCTGTCATGTTCCTTGATAAACACAGAATGAAGGCAATTAGCTAGACAGTGGAAAAAAAGGTGAGGAAAAGCTTATCATTTGTTCCACTGTCTTGCAAGGAATGTGACAGAACCACAGAGGAGCTTATTTAATTGAGGAAAATGTATATTGTCACACTGACTTATTCTGTCAGTGGTGTTGTATTTTTATACTTTTGGGTCTCAGAGTGTGTGTGTGTGTGTGTGTGTGTGTGTGTGTGTGTGTGTGTGTGTGTGTAGGAAATGATGTAGAAATGTGCGAGAGAGTGTGTTTGTGTGTGTGTTATTAAGGCAGCTCATAGCAGAGTGTATCCCACTCTGTCCCTCTGTGGATTTGTCACGTCTTTGTGGGTGTGTCCCTTGTCGACGAGAAGCTCAGCATTTTTTCCACTGTCTCATGAGAGAATGACAGAACCACACAGGGACAGAGCCACAAAGGCAATTTCAATAAAAAAACATAATAATAATAATAATAATAATAATAATAATAATAATAAAAAACTGCTTTCTACTGAAATTTGTCTAACAGTTCTTCACCAGAAGAGAAGGACATGGATGCTGGCATATTACCCTGATCTCTTCCCCCATCTGACTCACATCATCATCATGTGTTTGCCCATTTCCTTCACAGACAGTTATTTTACTAAATCATCCGTGCCTCTAAATAACTTCTTATATTTCTTAAGTAATAATTTATCTTTCTAACAACATGAAATGCTTATTGTTTTGACATATCCATTTCCTAAATCTGCAGTGTTGCAGAAATTACTAATGTCTGCATGTGTTCCACTCAACATTGATACACAATTCTGTTGCTTTTGTTTGTGTTCAGTAATCATTTGCAACAACTTTAATGTGAAGTCCATGAAAATTTCTTCCCACTTCAATTTTAAGTCCTTTCTAATAATGCGAAAAGCAAATGGTGGAAATTTAGTTATGCAGTAACCCCTTGGAGAGGTCCTAAAATGTACAGAATTCAATAAAGTTTCTTTATTTCATAATACAGGGCCGGATTCACGATGGCTTGCACGGAGTCTAAGAGTAGAGTAAAACTCCATGCAGCCATCATGTCCGACGAGCGATCCAGGAACAGCCTGTAGGGGCATGCAAGAGAGCTCCTAAAACAGCTCTTACACGGACAGGACAGGGATATGCAAATTACCTCAATTGCAGGTGAAAGGCACGCAAATGAGGTAGAGTTGCGATTCAGGAAACCCATACCTGTCCGAGAAAGAGCAGTGTTATTTACAGAAATGTACTCAGTTGACAACTGAGTACCGTTCTGCAAATAGCAAAACGGAGCTGTGACAGCTCCAAATAAAGGTTGCATCCAGTGCAGGAAACATGCCAATGGCCAAATATACGGCCATTGGAAATGTTTCCTGATGCAATATAAAAATAAAAATAAATTACTAAGCAGTTGAACACACCCAAAGCCGATTTATTCACCAACAATAGCGTAAGCAAAGTACAAACTAAGCTTTCGGTGAGCTCAGTGTCTCACCTTAATCAGACAACATTTACAAGCCAGCTAGCGTAATTATATACTAATTCTTAATTGATTAATTACATTCAATTACACAAAAACTTATTCAAATAAAGGAATATATTTCTCATATTTTAAAAAAACATTTTAAAAACCATCCTTTAATCACTGGTTAAAACATTTCAACAAATAATATACTGATTTACAATATTAAAAACCACACTTATAAAAACCTTTTATAAAAACTTCTTAAAAACCACTTTGTGTCAAGAAAACTTTATGTTGAGTGAGCTTAGAATTTATCTTACTCAATTGACTCACACTACTTTAAATCAAAACACCAATTGCACATGTTAATGATGTATATGTGTAACACATGTTAAATGATAGAACTACAATAATGTTCCATCAAAAAACTTTTTTGAAATAAAACCAAATAAATCACTTACACATACCTTGAAAAAAATAAGCCTAAAAGCCTAAAAGTTAAATACTCTAGGCTTGTTGTACTTTAAATAAGCCTTATACCTTCCTGTTACTAAAATAATTTTATCTTCAGATAAGCAGATAACCCCTAAAATGCTCATCTTTTATTAGATAACAATTTCAAAACAGGAGCAATAGAGACATACTCATTTAAACCTGGGCTAATATATGCCCATGTACGTAGCTGCCAATAAAGTTCATTTACCTCTAAATAAACCTGCCAAGGACCACTTAAGTTGTCAACAAAAGACTTTCCTAAAACTGTAAATTTAAAACAATGTCCTGGACAGGCATTAATATGCCTGGCAAGAGCATTGTTCGCATCCTGTTTAGCTATAGCGTGGGTGTGCTCGTAAATGCGCTGCCTAAATTTTCTTTTCGTTTTTCCAATATAAAATGCAGTACATTTTTGACATATAGCCACATAAACCACTCCAATAGACTCACAGCTAAATTTCCCCATTATTTTGTATTCTGTGTCTCTAATTCTAACCTTTGAGTCAGTAAAAATGTACTTGCATTGATTGCAAGTACCACATTTCCTTGTTCCTACAGAACGTTGAGTTAAACTCTTAGATTTTAATTCAAGCAGGCCTTTTAGGTTTTGCCCTCTTCTGAAAGTGATTTTTGGACAGTCTCCTAACCTGCTGGTCAAAAATGTATCTTCAGTAATAAGTGCCCAACATTTGTTAAGCACCTTCCTGATTTCAAAATGATCAGCAGAGTAGGTGCAAAAAAATCTCACACAGGACTCAGATAGGTTGGCCTTTTCACGGCTCAGTGTAGATGGGGAACCAGTAGGAACTTCCAAAACATTGTTTTCAATATACAAAAAGGGTTTATAAAAACCCACCCTTCTTTTAGTAATAACTTCTGTTTTAATATCCAGAAGTAACGAACCAGGGTAGCCTCTATTGCTAAACATACTACTCAAGTGTTCGCATTCTTGCAAAAAGTCTTCAAACTCAGAGACCATTCTAGCAGCTCTAACCATCTGGCCTTTAACTATGGCCTTCTTTTGGTAACTAGGATGGGAGCTCGTAAAATGCAAAAACGCGTTTGAGTAAGTAGGCTTACGGTAAATCAAACTCCTATACTTAGAATTCACCACGTCTTTTTTAATGAGGATATCCAGAAAATTAATACTGGATTCCTGCAAGTTGTATGTAAACTCTAAGAAAGACGCCTTATTTGTAAGTGAATCTAAAAATGTAGGTATTTCTGAAGGAGAAGCTTTCCATATGAAAAACATGTCATCCTGGTACGTAGTGTACCAGGTGACATAAGACATAAAGTAGGGATCAGTGAATAAAAAATTCTTTTCCCAGTAAGCTAATACACCATTAGCAAAACTCCCACCACAAGGTGATCCCATCGCTACTCCTGATTTCTGAAGGTAGATACTATCATTAAAAGACATGAAGTTGTTACTTAATACTATTTCTAATAGAGTCTCAACCACATAAATCACATTGTCGTCCACTTTTCTTTCAAATAAAAATTCGCGTATCCATTGGATACCCAACATTTGTGGTATGACTGTATATAAGTCCTTAATGTCAACCGTCAAAAACCAGGAGTCAGCTTGGAAGGGGATCTTGCTAATTTCTTTGAGGAAACACCAAGAGTCCTTGCAAATATGAACTTCTTGAGAAATTAAAGGTCTTAAAATGCTATCTATGTATTTGGCACAAGCAATAGTAATGGAACCACGCCCGTCTACTATAGGACGAAAGGGTGGTTGCTCCAAAGACTTATGAGTTTTTGGAATGCCAAATAAGACTGGCAGCCTAGGAGCTAAAACATTCAAGTAATGGTACAAGTCAAGGTACAACTGTGTTCAACTGCTTAGTAATTTGTTTTTCTCTAGTCTGTGGTCTTTTGGTACGTCTATAAAAATAAAAATATTTTTTTTCGCCGATTTCCGACGTTTAAGCGCAATGTCACGCAAATGGGCTGCGCTCTAAAACCCAAAATACTAAAAATTAAAACCCACAAATGTGGAATTTATAGAAATTGTAATTTACAATGCAAGGGAAAGGCAGGCTGAAGACAACATGGCCACCGAGTAGCGGTTGCTAAGGGGGGAAGCTCACTCTAAGACATGTAACCAAGCATTAGTAGGCAATCCTATGTAAATGAGTGTTAGGATAGTGAATCACAAGTTTACATAGCAAATGAGGACAGTCAGTGGAGTGTAGGAGTAGGATATGGGGAGTAACAGAGTAGAAGATTGGTGACATCACAAGGGGGGGTATGTATGAAAGAAGTGAAGCTCATTGGAGCAGAGTGGCATGTGTCAGCTGTCATTTATACATCATGGAAAGAGGTGTGTCAACAGGCAGGCTAGGGAAAGGCAAGAAATGGAAGGTGTATGCCGTGGACAACACCAAAGTTTCTTGCTGAGCAGGTATGCACGTGTGTGTGCACGTGTAAACCCGAGTAAGACAGTGTGTGCACGTGTAAGCGTGAGTGCGCGCGTTTAAGCCGGAGTAAGCATGTATAAGGCTGTTTAAGGAATTGTAAGAGCGTTTGCGCTGGTGTGTGCGCATTTTAACCCGAATAAGCAAGTTTTAGTCCGTGTAAGCATGTGCGCGTGCGTGTTAGCAGCTGTGCACGTGTTTGCGCTTGTGTGCACGGCGCTCCCCCCGAGGAAACAGAAAGGAAAAAGGAAGCACAACAAATAGTAGGAAGCTACCAGGGAGTACTAGCAGAGCTAGCAGGTGAAAACAATCAGAATCAGGCAATTACACAGGCAGTACACTAGCCCAGCCCAGCCTAGCACTTAAAACTCTGCAAACAACACTCCATTATGTTTCTCACAAGAGACACTGCAGTAAGCTAATAGAAGTGAAAACTGAAAAAGCTTTACTGAGACAAAGAAATGTTAGGGGCTGCCATTGCTGTTATAAGGCGACGTATGCAACATGCTGAGGGTGGTGACAATGGAAATGCTGCAGGACCACCCACAGTGAGGAGACAGAGAAGAGTGTACAGGCCCAGGGTAACCTACCAGGGGCTACATGAGCTGGAGATGGTGGAGTGCTATAGAGTGGACAGAGACCTCCTGCAGCAAATAGTTGAGCTGTGCACACCACGCCTCACACACAGAACCAACAGAGGGGAACCCATCCCAGTGGAAACCAAGGTATGTGTTGGCCTAAGAATACCTTCCAGAGACCAGCTGGTGATATGATGGGGATATCACAGGCATCAGCATCCAGGGTACTACACCAGTTTCTGGATGCCATGTCAGCACATGTCGGTGATCATGTATATTTCCCCAATTCCCGTGAGGTATTGGCCAGCAATATGCGTCTCTTCCAGCAAATAGTGGAATATCCTGAGGTAGTGGGTGCAATAGACTGCATGCACATACGCATCAAAGCACCAGCCGGTGAGCGGGGTAGGGTCTACTTCAACCGCAAGGGCTTCCCCTCCATCAACTGCCAGGTCGTGTGTGATGTCCAGGGCATAATACTGAATGTGTGTGCAGGCTGCCCTGGAAGCTACCATAATTTGCATATCTGGCATCTGACACAGCTGTACCAGACATTTGCCAATGGGGACATCCCACATGGTCACCTAGTGGGCGATGCTGGCTATGCACAGGAGCCGTGGCTGATGACACCCATCAGAAATGCACACACACCTGAACAGGAAAGCCATAATGAGGCACACACACACACACACAAACACGTAATGTAATAGAGCATGTGTTTGGGCTGCTCAAGTCATGGTTCCGGTGCCTGGACACATCTGGTGGAGCCTTGCAGTACTCACCAACTACATGTACCCAAATTTTCATGGTATGTGCTATGCTACATAATATGATCCTGCGAAAACAGCTGCAGCAGGACCAGCATAGGCCTGGGCCAAACAGCCCCCCACCATTGCCAAGGCCATCACAGGCAGAGCGTGACTCGGAGGAGGAACAACCAGAGCCTGCCCCAGTAGGCAGAAGGAGGCGTGCCCAGTATGCTTTGGCCTTGGCAAAGAGGCAATGCATAGCACATACACTGGCTCAGTAGGAACTCTGGAAATGATTCCTCTCTCCGACTCGCACATAAAGTAAAAGGGATGCCTAAGTTGACACTACCTGCTTCCAAACATGTGCAGGGAGTGTAGTATGTGCATCCGACATAGGCAGCCCTGAAGCACCACCTAAGGCATGAATGCCATGTGTTAAGCAATATAAAGCAGTGCTAAACAGCAATTACCACCATGTAGTATATGCAAACAAAACCGCACACACCAACTAGCACAACTGTGGTCAATGTTCAGTAATATTGGGCAACGTCCAGCAATGTTGATGAATATTGAGCAATGTCGGACAAGTCTGGTCTAAGCAGGGCATAGCTGAACAAAAGCCAACATGCTCATATTTGCTTAACAGGTCCTTAAGCAGTCTGGTCTGCTCAATATGAAAATATAAAGCAGTGATGGGCCTCGAACCCAGAACACTGTGCACTATAGCCAAATTACTGAACCACTAAACCATGACAGTATTGCAGTGGTCCATCTGTATGACAGAATGTTGATAAGTCTATGCAAAGTATTCCATGGAAACCCTGCAGGCACAGCATAATCCTTGTTGAGTTATGACACAAAGGTGAGTCCTGCAGTGAGAACATAACCTGACTTCCAACACACACAGTATAAATGTTAATATTGGTCATGTTCGCGCACATCAACAAATGTATTGGAACTCAGATAGCAACATACTGAAGGGTCACACTGGGCATGCTCACACACTTGAATAAATGAGACAAATGTCAGGTAACAAAACATGGAATGGCAGAACTGGGCATGCTCACACACTTAGGCCATGTCTGAGTACAGCAGTGGGCCACGCATATCTGGCAGTTGCATGTGTTAACCCAGGAACCTGTCACTATACAGCAATCCACCCTGTTCACACAGTTATATGACAACAGACACATCTATAATATAGTGGAACCCTGTCATAATCAAATATGTTCTGCAGATACTGAAGTTGTTCATGGAAACTGGTAAAGCAAAGATGATAAAGACCTGCAAACAGTATCAGCAATAAACATTGTGCATCTTGAACATTAGCATAGGTTCAGAGGTTGATACTAGGCTATCTGCCCTAGGGCATGTACAAGCCTAGCCAGAGTGTGTTTGGCATTTGCAACCCTGTCAGATTACTACACTGTGTGTGTGAATAGTAGGTCACACAAGATAACCCATGTACGTTTAGGCTAGTGTGCCTCTGTCTAGCAGGGACACAGAAGATATCCCAGGGGTAAATATACGATCACCCATACAGTCATCAAGATGTCTCCAGTAGGTGGTCAGTGGGTGGCTCTGCCTATGTGAAACTGGGATTACATTCTGTAGTGAGTGGAGCCTCTGGGATAAGAATCTGTCCCTCCACAATGTCCTATTAACATCTGTGCTGAGGTATACGTCCCTGGAGTGTGTAGCTCCAAGGGAGTTGGATATCCTGAGGTGCAGCATGTCCAGTAATTCTGGGTTGGGTATATCTGTAAACAACAGGCACACATCATATCTGAGTAGGTGATAAGCGACTGAGTAGAGCTGGAGTTACTGCATCTGAACTATGCAGGGCATCTGTGTGAGTCCCTAGATCTGCTTGGTGAGGACCTTCCGTGGTCAGTACAGTTGCTGCAGGTTTCAGGTAAGGTACACCCCAAATGTGGCATTGTAACCAAGCATGGATGTGATGAGTATAGGGGTACAATGACCTCACTTGATCTAGATGTGAAACCATATGGGATAAGGTGGCCCACATAGAAGGTGTGTCCAACCACTTTGGCAATGTGAATGTTAAAGGCGACAGTATGAACAAGTCATGTCCCCAAACCCCTAACAACTCCTACTATATGTAATGGAGTACTACCTATGTGGTAATGTGTGGGCATGTTGTTACTCTCAAAGGGGATGACTATACAACTAATGGCATTTAGCTGTAGGCCATGGCTCAGGCACCAGCCATCCATCTCTCTGAGACCCTGATTGAGTATGCATGTGGCAGCTGGAGAGTTGATCATGGCACCCAGTTTGCAGTCAAGTGCAAACATGTTCAGCCATATTCCCCCTGTGGTAGCCTGTGCGTAAGACAAATATATACTGAACAAGAGAGGTCCCAGGACCAAGCCGTGTGGGATGCCATGTGTAACTGGTGTATAGTCAGATATAGCACCTGCAATTCTGACCATGTGGGTGCTATCCCTGATCTAGGTATCAATCCATCATGTGAGATATGTGTCCATATTGACGCTAGTGAGCCTATGCATAATGGCCCAGTGGGTTATTGTGTTGAAGGGTTTTGCAAGGTTCAGGTAGGCTGTGTGGACAGCCATCCCTATGTTGATGGACCTGTTAGCCATTTAAAGAATACAAACAGGCTCAAGAGGCAAGATCTGCCCACAACAATGCTGAAATGTGTAGGAGACAGTGTCTGTAGATTCCCGATGTCTATGTGTATGAGTCCTATGACAATATGCTCCATAGCTTTGCAGAAAAGGCTACTCCATAGCTTTGCAGAAAAGGCTACATAGGCTTATAGGGCAATATTGTCTGTGGTCCATTGTGGCACCAACTCTGTGGAGCGGGACCACTGTCACAGTACGCCATTCCTTGGGTACATATCCTGTGGTAACTCCGATATTGAACAGTGATATAATGTGAGGGTTGCATCTGTCATGATGCTCGTGTATGATGCAGGCTGGGACACCATCTGGTCACATTGATACTGTGATGTACGCTGTGGGGAGGGCAGCACTCACCTGTTACTGTGTGATGTCAGGGAGGTTATACTCTGTTGGGATGGATAGTTGCTCCTTAGGGGGGATGGGTGGGAGACATCTGCACTGAACCTGTTTGCCAGGATGTAGGCAATGCCAGTGGGTTCAGGGTAGGTTTAGTCAGTATGCAGTAACTCACAGCATATCAGTGAGTGTCCACCCAGGTTCCTGACATAACTGAAGAAGGCCGTGTGATAGTCCTACATGTCTGTTGCAATTGTCTGGTAGAAGCAGCCCTTAGAAAAGTCCATGAATGATTGTAGCTGTCTGCTAGTACAGATCACAGATGCCTTCCCAGTCTGGGATTGTGCTCTATCATGTAGTAGCTTCCTCTTGATGTTGTACAGCTTATTAATGGTTGGGGTCTACCAGACAGGTCCCCTGCCATTGTAGTAGTGGGTCCTGTTGTTATTTGGGATAACACAATCCATGCAGTCCACTAGGTGTCCATAGAATGTGTATGTAAAGGTTGCAGCAGTGTGAGCCATATATGCCACTGTCTCAGGATCTCTGAAGGATACCACCTTGCTTCGGTGAATTGAGATGTTGGCTCATGAGAAGTTCACCAAGATTACCCAGGATGGGTGTGTGGAGGGTATATGTATGTCCTGTGAGATACATGTATGTTCTGACCTTACCAATGATGGGTATATCGCTGGTGTGGAACATAGAGTCCCCATGTTGGTGATGATCAGGTCCAATATGTTTTCCCCCCTGTGGCTGTGCTAACTGGTTGTGCCATAGCATTATGAGCCCACAAATTGTAGAGACTGTTGGGTGAGGGTGTCGGGGCTTGAGTAGTATCCCCAGTCAATATTTGTGTATATGAAGTCACACAATATAATGGTGTTTGTGGAGACCTTCATATTCTCCATAGTTCCCACGAAAGCCAAGTGTTGTTCCTGAGTTTGGGAGTGTGTTCTGTAGCAGGTAACAAACTGAAAGGCAGTATTGCACTATGATAGTTGTATATGTATGGTCTGTGATGCTTTGTGCAGTGCTACTAACCTGGAGATGTGTGTATCTATGATGTATATGGATACTCCCCCTAATTGTGTTTTCTGTTCCAAGTCTTGTTGTCAGACAGCATGGTATGAAACATAACCTGGTAATGCTGGTGTGCATAAGCGAGCCTGAACCAGGTGTCTGTCGGTGCACAGATATTGCTATCCTCCATACTGAGGAGAGTCCTGAGTGGCCACAATATGAGGTTAACACAACTGTTGTTGAGCAGCATTACCCTTAGTTTCATTTAACCTGTAATGTCTATGGAGGTGGGTTTGTCTTCTGAGCCCTGCTTAGAAAAGGCACTATGGTGGTAGCAAGAGCCTTAGCCAGCATTCCAAAGTCCAAGGGTGACAGGTGCAAGCTGTCCATAGTGAAGCTACGTGGCATGTTGAGCATGTCACAATATGCTGACAGACACTGTATCCCCTATGAATGAAACAAATTTGTTAGGCAACTGTTAAATGTGATATGTGTGTCCGTATACTGTGACATCATAATTGGTGGGTGTAAGATGCTAGACAAGGTCAGGGTCATACTGGCCTGGGCTATATGATCAGAGTGTTCCTCCATGTATCATGTCATGTGGTCCAGGGAGTAACGTCTGAGGTTATACACACCAGCATGGACAATGATGGTGCCAGTGCTGTACATGCTCTGGAGTGACCTGACTGCCTGTGTTATGCGGCAGATCCTGGCACCCAACAGACAGCCCAAAGTGACTATTCCCTTGTTAGGACTGGTGAGTGGTACGTCAGTGTGTCTGACAATAAGTGTCGCCTATTACAGGTGTATTAGGTGTGTTGTTTAGCCCGAAGGGCAGTGACTGCGTGGCACACTGACATTGTGAACATTGTGATATGTGGGTATTGTAGTGGGGTAGCAGGTGTGTGTGTGTCTGCTTTGGAGGTCTCTGCTGCTTAGGTAGAGTACATTTACAGCATCCGAGTATGTCTATGTGTGCTAATGTGGTTTGAGTGCTGTTGCTAGAGGATATGTGAGACTGATATGTGGTGTGTGTGTGGTTACCTTCACCACCTGATAGACTGTGCCAGTCATGGGTCGAGAGAGTTCAACTCCCTGTATGTCTATATAGGTGCATCTCACACATATATCTGAGTTTGTCAGGAGGAGGAGAGGGTTGTCTGTGTACACGAGGCAGATGTGACATTGTGTCAATATCACAATATCCACCAGCTGGACTGAAGGGTACACATAAAACCGACTCCTGGACATGCCAAGATATTATCATGACATACTCTGTAGCCTGATCACAAAGGATCAGTAGGGTGTTAAGCATGTAAAAGAGTATAACAGGGATTAGGGCTCATGTTCGTTGGTGTTCTGTAAAGAGTAGCTGAGAAGGAGTCCAGACTGAATCATGACACTTCCTTCAGCTATGTAATAAATATCAATGTACACCCATATATGTCCTGAGTCAGGGCCAACTGTACTTGAGTGACAATGCTGACATCATGACAGACAGGCCCATATGTACATACCCATCCCCCACTGACAATAGTCCACATCAACATACCAGAAGATATCACATGTAGAATGGATGAGCAGCTACCCCCACTGCCAAAAGCATGGCAGCAGGTGGAATACATTGATTCCCAATATGTGTCATGCACAAACTACAGAACAAACAGATCATGCACCTGAACAGTCAGCTGAGCCTCACCCCCTACACAGGATGTGGAACTGTTGAATGTGTCACAGCTTCATATGGCACTCCCCACAAGTGTTGGTGCACAACACACCATGGGAAGTCAAGTCCAGTATACCTATGAGGTCTGATCTGCAAGGTCATGGAGTCCATCATGGTTGCAGTCATAAACAGAGCTATTGGAAGCTGACATACACACAACCCTACCAACTGTGGTATGTTCATGTGTGGAGCATGGTTCCCAAACATGCTAGACTGTTTGCAAGGCAACCACCCAGGACATACATCAATGAACACATCTACACATGTGTCACATAGACATTGAATAGCCCTTTATCAACATCCCATACACATGTAGTATCAACAAAATCAACAAGTTGTGCATAAATATGTGTTGACATATGACGGAATGTCAATGTGTCCACAGATAGATCACACAAGGTAAGGATTCTGAGGTCTTGTTCAAGCTGTTGACACCTGCTAACCCACATGGACCATTCCTGGAATGGCATAAAACAAAGTGTACACACATCACCATGTCCAGTCTGATGATGTCACCATCCTATAAATACAGCAGGAGAAGAGAAACCAGCCAATAACGCAAATAGCGCGCCGTGTTACTGCACCTCTTTCCAGTATCATAACATAGTTAGGTAGGGGTTTGAATCTTGCAAACTGTATGTGTGTGGGGGGTGGGTATGTGTGCAAGTTTCCTTTGAGAGATGTTCCCTTTTTGGAGACTGTGAAAACTCACTAAAAGAGGTACATTCCTCTTTGGAAAGTTTGATGATGTCACCATCCTACAAATACAGCAGGGGAAGGGAAACCAGCCAATGAAGCAAATAGCGCGCCGTGGTAATGTGTCTTGCACTAGTATCATAACATAGTTAGGTAGGGGATTGAATCCTGCAAACAGTGTGTGTGTGGGTGGGGGTGTATGTATGCAATTGTCTTTGAAAGGAGTGTCCTTTTTGTAGACTGTGAAAACACATTAAAAGAGGTACATTCCTCTTTGGAAAGTCTGATGTCACCATCCTACAAATACAGCAGGAGAAAAGAAATCAACCAGTAAAGCAAATAGAATACAGTGTTAATGTGTCTCTCCCTAGTATCATAACATAGTTAGGTAGGGGTTTGAATCCTGCAAACCGTGTGTGTGTGTATGCAATTGTCTTTGAAAGGAGTGTCCTTTTTGGAGACTGTAAAAACACACTAAAAGAGGTACATTCCGCTTTGTAAAGTCTGATGATGTCACCATCATACAAATACAGCAGGAGAAGAGAAACCAGCCAGTAAAGCAAATAACACGCCGTGTTAATGCATCTTTCACTAGTGTCATAATATAGTTAGGTAGGGATTTGAATCCTACAAACAGTGCGTGTTGGGGGGGGTGTATGTGTGCAATTGTCTTTGAAAGAAGTGTCCTGTCTGGAGACTGTGAAAACACACTAAAAGAGGTACATTCCTCTTTATAAAGTCTGATGATGTCACCATCCTATAAATACAGCAGAAGAAGGGAAATCAACCAGTAAAGCAAATAGCACGCTGTGTTAATGCATCTCTCTCTCTGGTATCATAACATAGTTAGATAGGGGATTGAATCCTGCAAACAGTGTGTGGAGGGGTGTGTATGTGTGCAGTTGTCTTTGAAAGGAGTGTCATTTCTGGAGACTGTGAAAACACACTAAAAGAGGTACATTCCTCTTTGGAAAGTTTGATGATGTCACCATCCTACAAATACAGCAGGAAAAGGGAAGCTAGCCAGTAAAGCAAATAGCACGCCATGTTAATGCATCTCTCTCTAGTATCATAACATAGTTAGGTAGGGGTTTGAATCCTGCAAATGCAGACTGTGTGTGTATCACTGTTGGTCAATGCAGTGCGGGTTTTGCTTTTACCATGGTATGACATAGTATGATGACAACAGTAAGTGCATTGCACACATCAGGTATCTGCATGGCAAATATATATGTGTACATGTCCCCTCAATCAGTACATAGGTGTGAAGCATGCATACTACATGAATACATTTGTTTCCATTGACAGGTTGTGCCGCTGCTTCTCAGATCATAGGTCACATATGCATGTATGTGGCATGGTCGTCCACTGTCGTGTTCTGTGGCCAAGGTCATCTGTGGCACACACACCCATGACAGTTACTTAAGAGTAGAGTGAGTGAGGGTATATGCCTGAGGTATATGTCAGACATGGTCATACACAACAAAGTCTGCCAAGAATGGACAGTCTTTATAGGTGTACGACTACCTTGTGGATATGCATTCAGGCCTCTAATGTCTTATGTGATACACCTTGGGACTCCACAATACCTATGGATATGTGGATATCAAGGGACACATGACATAACATGGGTCTGTATGTACAAAATGGTACCCAACATGCATGTTGAGGGCTACCACCTGTGTGGTACTGACGGGATAGTATGTATAGTACATGAGGATGACTATGCCATAGTCGGCTTACGGCTATACAGCATGTATCAGACAACAGGTATCTGTCTGTATGATACCCTTGTGTAGGATATGCGTCCCATCCAGGGAATGCATTGCAGGCCAATCCATGCATTCCCAGATTTTGATGGACACATCCCTAGTGTGTCTGCATGTACCTAAGGGGCTATATGACATACAGGTGTGGTCAAAGTAATGGGTGGTGGTCATTACCACTGGTTAGTGTTATAGTGTAGCACCGGAAGGATCCAATTGATACTGGGTTCCCTACTACTGTGTGTCATTTGTCAGGACATCATCCAATGATTGCTTATAGTCATGCTGTTGAGGTTGTGTATACTACCAGACTGCAAATCATTGACATATATTAATGGTATCACCCACAGCGCAGTGTCAACCCATGTCATACACACGTCTACCCATGTTAGTACATAACTGTAGTAGAATGCATACTGGCCATTGAAAGATGCTATGAGATGTTAACAATGTGTACAACAGGGTATACCACGTCCCATGTGTCCACTATGCATGTACATCCAAACAGTGCACACCCAACATGTTCACAGATGTACACTTGCTAATCTGTACTGCACACATCACACCCATACTGTCCACTCACTAACACATGCTGGCAACACATCACACATCAGCCAAGTGGCACATGGGTGGATAATACATACTCAGACCTAACAGTGGTGTAAACAATGCTACATTGACAATCAGAGCTTTGATGCATAATGTCTGCTCAGATATACCTACAAGGATGTAGTTACACTTCCTTATTGACAACTTTCTATTATTGCTACACTGCTATAGTGTCACCCTGTGCATCAGCACCATGTTAGCCTGTCCCTCCGTCAATAATGCAGATGACAGGAGGCGGCACAGGTATCATCATATGCACAGGGTGTTTTGTTGTTTGCCAGAGCCTGACATTGACCCATCCAATTGACATGTCTGTGTGTATGTGTGTGTGTGTGTGTGTGTGTGTGTGTGTGTGTGTGTGTGTGTGTGTGTGTGTGTGTGTGAGGGACAAAAGTACAGCATGGGCCAATGTTGATGTAATGTGTGCGTGTATGTGTGAGCCCTAGTTGTTTGCTTAATGTGTGCGTGACTGCATGCACACAGCTCCACCATGTGGCTGCCATATATGGTGGTTTGTGGGACAGCCACAGACTGTACCTGCTAGGCTGTACAAATCACTGTCTCTGGCCATGGAACAGTACCTGTGCCTGGCAGGGGTGCTACGGACAGTATCGGGTACCAACCCTGACTGGGTACTGTCATCAGAGGCAGAGGCATGAGAACTGGACCCATGTCCCTGCTGGGACTGGCCAGAGCCATGTGCACGTGGTCTATTGGGATGGTCAATGGACAGGCCAGCACCAGCATTGCTGGGGCTTGGTACTGCCACTACGGGAGTGGCTGTGAACTGTGGGCCGTCTGCGACCACTGTCAGCTGTTGCTGTTGCTGGCATGCATCAGCATCAACGTCGCAACCATCCCGCATGGTCCTGGCTCAAGGAAGACATGTTGTGGAGGGCATCTATTGTCTCCACCCAGCATCTATCAATGACCTTGGTGTAGGTCCAGATGGCACCGGCAAGGTCACAGATGCTGTCATTGATAGCAGTGTAATGTGTCCTCTGCACCCTAAGTCCCTGCCTGGTGTACCATTCCATACGTGCCTGAGGCTGCATTACAGCCCAGAACATAGTGGTCATTGTAAGACCTGTGAGGGCACGCCTGCCAGGGGTAATATGACCAGTGGTGCTCCCCCGAGAACCCCTGGACCTCCGCCTATGTGGTACCGTTCTGGGTCTATGGCTATGGCTGCTATGAGGGGATGCAAGTTCCATGGGTACCACACTCTCATGGGCAATGCCAACTGTATACTGTCCCTCGCCTATGGCCATTGGTGGTGAGGGATGTAATGGCAGTATGAGTGTGCGCATAGATGGGGTTGAACGCTGTGTACTGTCGATTGGTGGACCAACAACAGACCCTGTGAAATTTCCCTGTGCCAAAATACATGTGTCATCATCACCACTATCCGTGGCAGTGGCTTCATGTCACCTGCTGCTTTCGCCAACCCCTAACTCAGCACCTGTGAGTGGAAGACAGGAAACACACTTTACGGTCTGCACATGCACACATGCACACATGCACACAGGAACACATGCGCACTCCTCACTACAGCAGATACACACACACAACAGCAATCCAAAACATACTCAATAGTGGTTGAAAGTGGGTGACAGTATCACAAGGCAAACAGCAACGTCACACGTGTCAGCATGCAGAATAAGTGTTGATCAAGTCCATGCAGTGTGAGTGTAGACAGCCATAGTTAATGACAGTGTACATGGCTATGGTGCATGTGTGTACATGTTCAGTGATTGCCTACACCCTGGAACACAATGTGTACAAGGACATGACATTTCTGTGCAAGTATTATAAGTTCTGCAATGTCCTGTGCACCATCACTCACAGGTATACAAACCATGGCTGCATGTGTTATCTGTGTGTCACATGGATTTCCATGTCTGATTGCAGTGTCTGCGTCTGTAGCAGATAATTGTGGACACAGGTGTAGCACATGCATGCTATGAACACACACGGGATGAGTGGTGCATGTGTACATGATGGAATACCAATCCTGGACATGGCCATTGTAACTGTATGGGGTGTAGTACCATTAGCCATCATCATCATGCATCATGTGGTCACTCAAGGCCACTAAAGTGTGCTAGACCACCACCTAGCATGCTGTACCTGAACCACAGTGCCGTGGCTAAGTTCACAATTGCACAGCCACGTTGCACAAGGGTGTGTGAGGTGCCCAATAGGGAGCATTGCCTAACATGACTGTGTTATGTGTTGAAGAGTGTTGCACAGCCCCATGCTAGGCCCCTACCCCTCAGGTATAATATGTGTGGTGTGTGGTTGACATGTGGGATACTGAAGTGTGACCTGGCAGCGGGTGTCCGGTTACAACATGTGTAGCATGTTGAGGTGTACTGCGTATGACAAACATGTTATGTTGTGTACATGTGTGTCAACTATGCCTATCCAATGTGCAGTACAGTGATGCCACATTTGTGTCTGATGCTCTGTGCATTGCATGTGATTGAGGCAGCTACTGACTTTACTGAGATGTTTAACGTCTCACAGCAAACATGCACAGCATGCATTATGCGTAGGTGTGTTATGTGTACATGGCCTACACCTCACCTATGACATGCACATTTCAATACCAACTTTAAAGTGATAACACACTCACCAGCATGTGTCGTCTGCCCTGCTGTCACACCAGAGGGACCTACAAGAATATGACACAGTTTGTCAGTGGCCACAACTGTGGCATTGCTACTGTGAGTGTGCTAAACTACAGTAGAACAACAGGCATAGGTGTACAGATACTATTCACAATATCAGTATTGCACACAATAGGCAGCACAACTGCTAAACACAGTACACATCTCACATATACATAATCTAACAATACAGGTAACAGTAGTCTACAGCTAGGGCATGTTACCTGCACGCTCCATGTCACCATGCTGGGTGGCTCCGGCCTCCATGATGACACATGTGTGATGTTGTTGCTACTGTAGGCCCGGAGCCACCACACGTAGGAGCAGTTCCTCCACTCTGGTGAGGGGGGGGGATGTATGGCCATCCCACCACATGTGGCAAGCTGTTGTCTATGGATATCAGATGCATGCCGCCAGACATGTCTAATTAAATCACTACAGTGATGGCGTACCTGCTCCTAGGTCCGGTTATGCATGCCTATGTCATTTACCCAATGAACAAGGTCTTTCCACAGTGCCGTACACTCCTGCTGGTGCTGGCTGGCCCTGGAAAACAGCAGGGTATAGTGCTGAACCAGGCTGTGGTGGATTTCCTGTTCCTCTGTGGCTGTGTAAGAGGGATTCCTTTGATAAGCCATTAGCCTGGAAGACAAGTAAACGATATATGTGAGCAAGTCATGTGGCACACTTAATATTATACAGTACAGATATCAGTTAACTGCCATATATAGCATCTGTTCATCTGTCAGAGAATACACACATTCAATACCACATATCAGTGCTCAGCCCACAACTGGCTGACAGTGCCTGCCACACTCCATATAACAAACCAGTATACACCAGTACTCGGCACAGTGTTTGGGATCCAATGCACAGCCTTGCCACGGGGGTATATATCAGGCTAATGCATGAAGAAATATGTCATCCATTGCAATGAATGTAAAGTACAGTTACAGCATAACCAGTAACCCACCCTAGTCTTTGATGCCATACCCCTACCTAACATATGTGCACAGTTGTTAATATAGCTGGCATACTGCTGTAACAGAGTATACATGTTGCTAGGTACACATGCAAACCCTGCAACACACATGCGATTGCGGACAAAGTACAGGCATCATTACACACGCATCAAACATTCATACAACACACAAATGTATGCTGACACAGATGAGCATTTCCTGTGTACCTTACAGTACTGTGTGCCCCTACTTGCAGATACCTATGCCTGAAGTATGTAATCTGTGCAGACTACAGGAAACACACAAGACAGTGTTACCAGGGAATGTGAACATATACCATACTGTGCTGTCCATATATATCTGTATATATCTCTCTCTATATATATATATCTATATATGTATATATCTATATATCTATATATATCTATATATGTATATATCTATATATCTACATATCTATATATCTATATATATATCTATATATGTATCTAGATATATATATATATATATATATATATATATATATATATATATATATATACATATATGTATATATACATATAATATATATATATATATATATATATATATATATATATATATATATATATATATATATATATATATATATATATACATATATACATATATATATATATATATATATATATATATATATATATATATATATATATATATATATACATACTTGTAAACATCCATTGCTGTACATATACATGCACATATAGGCACATATACTGCCCACCTTTCATGGTGGGAATATCAATTATGAAACAGTTGTGAGACATACAATTATGTAATAATATTGCACAGTGTTGTGCAGAATGCATTTCGCTGTCCTCAGGCCGTATAGCTGTAGCAGACCTCACTCTCTGTAACTCAGTCCCACAGCATTTAACCACCACATGACATATACCTGCACTGCTTGCTGTTGTCAATACCACACACTACAACCTACATAGATATGTGCACATAGCAACCTTCAAATACATATATATGTCCAGCCTTCACTAACAGTTGCAGTATGTCCCTTGCCCTATGCACATCTGCATATACATATAGATACAGACTGCTACCACATATGGAGGGTTCACAGTATGTAGAGTACCCTTCAGACACATCATTTGGATGCCAGCAAATACATCTCTGTTACATACCTTACCTTTGTATTTCTCACCTCTGTCTGTTGTACCTGTTGACGTTTTTTTTTTGTTGTTGGTTGGTGTCTCCAACTGCCTCTGTTTGTTTGTTTTTTTTTGGTTGGTTGGTGTCTCCAACTGCCTCTGTTTGTTTTATTTATTTATTTTTTTTGGTTGGTGTCTCCAACTGCCTCTGTTTGTTTTTTTTTTTTTTTATTCTGGTTGGTGTCTTCAACTGCCATCTGTTTGTTTGTCTGTCTGTCTCTCTCACTCTCTCTCTCTCCAGTTGCTGCAATGATATTATTGCATGTGTGGACAGCAAGTACAGGCTGCTTTTGTAGGTATCTGCACATGTACATTTGAAGGCCTCTGCACCAATTGGTGCACAACATTTAGTCATTGCATGCAGCCTGCTGTGTGGTAATTGCATTTCTCACTGTGATTTCAGGACACTGCTATAAAATGATAGGTTAGGTAGGCATAGGCCTTTCAGTTTTGCAAGGTAGGGACCATGCTTGTTTGCTGTGGACACTGTTGTGTCAGTCAGAAGGTTGGTATATGTCTCATATCTGAAGATGGGTTGTAGTCAGTGAAATGCATGTTGTACCGAAACCTGACTGTTGCTTCTTCCAGTACACTCTTCTCAGTGTGTAAGTTTACTCACACCTCCTAATGCTAACACTGGATACATGGGAGTATGTACTTTCTTTTGGAATTAGGGAATTAACTGCCATACAACAGTAGTTATTGCAATGTATTCCTATGGCTTTCCTATTTTCCCTTTGCATTCACTCCTTGTAATGCATGTTATATTTCTTTCAGCACCAAGTTATTGTATATCTGCTGTGGCTTAGTCGTACATCATGCAGACTGGTGAGTCCAAGATGTGGGGTTTGAGACTAACTGGGGTATTTTATTTTGCTGCTGAGCAGTGCAAGGGCCTTGTCATACAGAGTGACTAAGGCACTTTTAAGCAGTTGTGAGCGGGTTTGCGCGGGTTTGTGCAACGCTTAGCGATGGTAAGCTACGCTTAGCGATGCTAAGCTATGCTTAGCTTACCTTATTGTATTTTAGCAATACTAAGCTAAGCTTAGCTTAGCTCATTTTATGTTAGCAATACTAAGCTAAGCTTGGCGTAGCTTATCACATCTTAGCAATGCTAAGCTAAGCGCACACATGCGCACACTGGTGCAAACCCACTTACTACTGTTTACAAGTGCTCACTCCCGCTAACCCCCGCGCTCATGTCTTTGACATAAAAGTGAATGAGGAGATAGGAATGTGGTGATAAAGGGTGCACGAAGAGGGGAAGACAGTATGGAAACCAGCTTGGGATGTACACGATGGATGTGGAGAAGGTCCATAGCTGCCCATTTCTTTACCAGCAACAGCTGTGCATATGCAATACATTAGGAGGGATATTTGAAACCTCCCACCCCTGAGAGAGGGGTGAGGACAACTAATTATGTTGTACTATCAATTATGAATATCAGGCACATGCACTGTTTGTGAACTGTTATACTGTCATTAGTACGTTACTCACTTCTGAACAGTTTGTGGTTTGTGTTGACATTAGCACATTCTGCTCAGGACAACTGGACATATTTCTGTACTGTGTATGCCTACCTACACCCTTGGTTGTGCCTGACTACACGGGTATATAGTACCTTTGGGTAGGGGTGCAGAACTGCAGAGTGCATTATTTATTATTGTGTGATGTTTATCTTACTGAACATGCAGAGTTGCTGTGTACCTGTAAGTCTATGAAGGCTTGTAGTCAGTTTGAGTAGCTCCCACCTGTGGACATATCCAGATGGTAGACAGAGGTCAGCCTAGTATTCTTTGACTGTGCACCACAGCAGTCTTTTCAGCACCTGAACAATGGCATTGTCACAGGTGGTTGCTAGCAGTACATGGCTACATCCTTTGATATTTCTGTGTTGTACTTCTACATAAGGGCATGCTTGTGGGATTCATTCTACAGCTATTTGCACAGTGTGTAACAGCAGACAAGCTGATATGCCAGTGTGTTTCTGACTCTTCCAGGCCTCAGATACTCGCACGTATATATTTGAACAGCCTCAGGGAAAGGTACATATAACTGGGTTACACCTGTGATATAGTTCAGACATTTTGCAGTTCAGACTTTGGGGGATTCAGAGCATATGTATTACTACACATTTTCTGATGTGCAAGCGGTGTCTACTCTCACTTATTGACATTTGTCATTAAGTGAGATTCAACACTTGTCTGCCTACTGTTAGTACATTTCACAGGGAGTCAGAGGGGCACAGCTAACATTTGTTTACAAATCAGGGTCATTACTGTAGATCAGTCAGTGTTGGGAGGTCTGGTCTATGACCTGTGCAAATATGCCAGTGTTTATCCTGCTCTGATACTGTGTGGGATTTGTAAGCTGCTACTGTAACCTTATTCCCTACTAGCATGGCTGATTCTCTTTTCACAGTCATGTCATGCAATTCCACAACACCTGCTGGTTAAGGCCCACTGAACAAGATTTGTGTTATGCCATTCCTATTTTCCTTTTACATTCACTCATGGTAATGCATGATATATTGCTTTCAGCACTGAGTTATTGTATATCTGCTGTGGTGTAGTGGTACTTCATGCAGACTGGTGTGTCCAAGGTCCCGGGTTCGAGACTGACAAGAGTATTTTATTTTGCTGCTGAGCAGCACAAGGGCCTTGTCATACAGAGTGACTAAGGGACTTTTAAGAAGTTGTAAGCGGGTTTGCGTGGGTTTGCATGACGCTTAGCAATCCTTAGCTAAGCGCACACAAGCTCACACCCGCGCACCCCCGCTAACTACTGCTTAAAAGTGCTTACTCCCACCAACCCCCACGCTAATTTGTTTTAAAGAAAAAAATATGGGGAGATAGGAAAGTGGTGAAAAAGGGGGCACAAAGAGGGAAAGACAGTAGAGAAACCTGCTCAGGATGTGCAGGATGGCTGTAGGGAAGGTCCATAGCTGCCCATTTCTTTACCAGCAACAGCTGTGCATATGTATGAAATTTGGTGTGAAATTTGAAACCTTCCACCCCTGAGAGAGGGGTGAGGACAAGAAAATATGTTGTACTGCCAATTAGAATTATCAGTTTACATGTCCAGTGGACATGTGTGCGAACTGGGCAGCTATGTATGGGGCGTAATTTTTTTGTGGGAATAGATTGCCCTTTTTTTAATTTTTTTTTTCAGGTGAGAGTGGAATGTGAGGTAGAGGAAGTAGGTATATTTGGGGAGGTAGGTTGGGGAGGTAAACAGACAAGACAAACAAGACACATACAGGGGCAGAGTTTGACACATGGGGTGGGTGAACACAATTGATGGGGAAGGATTTTGGAAATCGTATGAGCCCACAGATGGTAACAGTGGAACTGAGATCCCCACCCATGGGCAGTCACCACTGCACCTTCACAGCCCCGAGGGTGGCTGTGCTGTGGGCTGAGTAGGATGGGCAGTCTCACCCAAGAGATGCTCCACTCTCACCTCAAGCTGGCATAGGGGATCAGCGACTGAATGCTGGATCTCCCTACGCACAACAGCCCGGACCCTTCGAAGGGTGACAGGTGGCCCTTCTCCACCCATGCTTGCATGGGGGGTGAGCCCCATCCCCTGCAGCACTTCCACTCGAAGGTGGCACAAGACCAATGGAGGAGGGGAGCCTGGGCTGGGCACCGGAGCTGCTGGTGCCAGGTGCACTCACCAACTGAGGAGGGACAGGTGGGTCCGCTGGGACCGGCCTTACCATACGTTCTGTGATTAGGTGTGTTTAATTACAACATAAATAACAGCATTCCAGGTTAGTTGCAACAGCATGCAGTAATATTCCCATTAACCCAACACACCAAGGTTCCAACAGTTGAACAGCAAGCATAACACATGCATATATTGAACGACAGTGGATATTCCAACAGCATGCAGGGATGTTTGGTAGCAACAGGCCACCATGAACGTGGTGTTTGAACAGGGCACATGCATCAACATCAATGCAAATATTTACAAAACAATAGGACATATGTCCCAACAAATATTTAAGGTTACACATATCCATTGAGATGTGGAATTGCATGGTTTATGCACATACGGTAGAGTGTAGAAAAAAAACTCAGTTAACATCTTATAATGACCTTTTAGTCTACACTACATTCCCAGTGACTGCAGTTGTATATCCCCTACCTGTATTATTACACTTGCCACCATACATTAGGTTGTGTCATGGGTTTGGCTAGTTCAATATATGCTTGACCCATATCTGACATACTAACTGTCCTGGATTCAGGTGTTACTGCTACATATTTCTTGTTTGCATTTATATTTCTTTATCTACATATCTGGGATGTTTTCACATGACATTTTCACTTTAATTTGTACAGAACCCTACATTTCTTAACACACACTCACATTTCTGGTGAATAATTACATGCTACATGTGTGCCAGGTTTACTTATTCATGCCAGCCAGTAAATGACTATTGTTGACTGTATATACGTTTCAAAGCTACTAGCACTTCCATCACCCATTTTATATGGGACTGCATAACTCTGGATTGCCAGCACATTTTCAAACAGTACTATTTGTAGAATGCAAGGGTACAACAACTTTTCAGACTCTGTGACACAGACACACTCTGGGTTTTAGACCGTTATTAATGACACTGCACACTTTTCCACAGGCTCACTCCTTTATTTGTTTTAACGGTGTTTATGGCAGACATGTTCAAGACATATTATACCTTTATTAATAGGTTAGAACAAACTTTTTTCAGGCTCACTCACTTGTGTTATATGACAGTGCCTGAAGGGATATTATTCCAGACATATGTTACCTTTCTCAATGGGTTACTACACTCTTTTTCTGCCTCTCTGATGTTTTTATCTGACAGAACATGCAGAGAATGTATTCAGGCAATTCTATGGCTGTTTTATTGAACTACAACACTTTCTTTCATGCTCTCTCCCATATTTTATATAACAATACATGCAGAATAATCACTAATCTGCCTGGTGGCACAACCTTAGCAGCCTATCAGCATAGGCTTGCTGATTCGCAGCACGGTCACCTGCAGCTGTAAAGTAAATGAAGGGATATTAAGACATACCTATCCACTATACATACTCCATTATCAGTTCTTACATACTGCATTCCATGGCTACATATTCAGTTGTGGGGCATTCTGTATCCCACTGGCCTCCTGTATCCACTGGTTCAGGTGGTCCTGCTTTCGTCTCTTCAGGTCTGCATGGTGGTGACGGACCTGCTCACCAGTCCGGGGAACACCTATGGCACTGGTGAGGTCACGAGCTAACCGGTTCCAAGCCTCTGCCTTGTACTCCATCCCTCAGAACTGGCCCTGCAGGAGTCTTGTCTCGTGATGGTGGGCAAGGAGCCAAACCATGTATTTGGACTCCTCGATGCCCCAACGTTGCGCTCAGAAACGTGAACCCTCTCCTGCACCTGCCATTCTGACTGCAAATGTGAGCTACAATCAGTTATGGTGAGTATTCCTGCCTATGGGGCTTAAATATGCCGCATTTCCCACACTTTTTTGTGATTGGCCATTTTGTAAAATTCTCGGCTGACTACAGACCTGCTTAGTAATGGTTAAACTACCATTCGTAAGTTTATGAATGTTAATAGTGACTGCTTCCCCTATGCTGTCATGGCTTAGTGGTTCTGTACTTTGATTATGATGTAAAGGGCCCTGGGTTCGAACCTTGTCATTCTTTTATTTTAATACTGTCTAGACAGGCTAAGGGGTGTGGCTGCGTTTAAGCAACTTAGCTCTATGTTGCTCTCCAGTGCCCTACGGTGGCCTGGTTAGCGCGGCACATATGTCCACGCAAACACATTGCGCTGGGTAAAGCGCTACTCTATTGCGCTGGGTAAAGCGTTATTACACCATGGGCAACTCTGTTTAGTTGGATAAAGCACTATTAAACTATGGGCACCTCTGTTTAGCTGGGTAAAGTTCTATTAAACTATGGGCAACTCTGTTTAGCTGGATACAGCGCTATTAAACTATGGGTACCTCTGTTTAGCTGTGTAAAATGTTGCTTAACACCAGGCTATCTGGGTCCTTTATAAATATATATTTTGTTCACTGATACATTGGCCATGTCACTGCTTTTAATAAAATTTTAATCAAATATGTCTGGTATTATTTCAAATACTGATTTAAAACATAAATAAGAAGGTGAGTGGTGGGACTCGAACCATGAATGCCTTCTCTTTGTGCATACGCTCTACCATTATGCTATTGCAATTTGGCGTGATTTGCATAAACATTCTTTCTTATGCTCTTCCATGTCAGAATTGCTAACTTCAGCTAAGCAATGGGCACACCCGCGCACACATGCGCAAATACGGGCAGCTATATCGTGGATTTAAAAAATATATATATAATTATTTACTTTATATAAGTGTGATGGGGGTTTACAGTGTCAGGGAGTGTGGTGTTGGGTGCAAGTACATTTGAGCGAACTCACTCTTGTGTGTTGACATTTTGCTTTTTATAACCTTGCAGGGGCGTGCACATTTAGACTGCTCAGCAGTCGGACACGCCCCCTGCTTTCCTACTCAGTCCGTGTAAGAGTTACGGTTGAGTCAGCGTGCCCTCATGAATATTCATGGCACGCTGACGTCAAACCGTTCAACTGCAGCCTCCAAGTAAGACTTATTAAGTCTTACACGGAGGATTAGTGAATCCGGGGGACAGTCTATGTAGTTCTTTTCCTAAAAGTTTACTGGAGTGCTCTCAAACTCAAATGACTCCAGGGACAAATGAGAGTGAGACCACCAAGCCAAGGACTAGACAAGTGAAGAAAAAAAATTCTCTATACATTCACATGCCCTTCATAAAGATCCCCAAAACTGCAGTACAGCACAAGAATTAGTATATGCATACACACGCACACTCAGACGAACACACACATGCACACATGCACACGTACACAGGCACATATAAAAAAGGACACAAACACACACACACACACACACACACACACACACACACACACACACACACACACACACACACACACACACACACAGACACACACACACACACACACACACACATATGCAAACACAAAAATGCACACATGTGTAAGAACGTATGCACGCACACACACACACACACACACACACACACACACACACACACACACACACCACACACACACATGCACACACATACACACACACACCAACACACACGCACAGAAGTACATACACTTGCACACTCAAAAACACACATCCTCACACACACACATACGCACTCATACTCTGTCGCATACAAACACATGCAAAAAAATCATACTCTCTCTCACACACACACATGCATGTAAGGACTCCTGCATATTTAATTTACCAAATGTGTCACACCTCTTATAGTGAGGTGTGAATCCCACTATCCAAAACAAGCAGCAGTATGAGGTACCACTGCTAGGCAGCAAGTCTTGTACTGTTACTTCCTGCAACTGAAAACAAACCAATAGCAGTAGCTCTTAAAATCTAAGTCTGTGTGGTGTTCCCGGAAGGCCTTCTCTCACTCTATCTCTCTTCCTCTCCCTCTCTCTATCTCTGTCCTTTTCTCTCTCTCTCTGATTGACTCACTAATCAATGCAATTAGAGAAAGGAGCATGCTACCTGCAATCTGATCTACAAAGACAAGCATTTGTCAATGTGGTTCAGACTGCAACCTGTATGGACTTTTCTTTTTTTTTTTTTTTTTTTTTTTTTTTGTTAAGGTTTGTGATCTCTGGTTTACTGTATTCTTGTAAAACTCTTTAATCATTCCTTATGCCTCAGGCAATTCAGGCAAAAAGAAATGTCAGCACCAGAGATTTTGTGGTTAGCATTCATTACATTATGCTTTGTTGCAAATCATATACCTCTATCATTCTTACATAAACAATTTGGAGTCTTCTGTTATCAAATAGATTTGTCAATACTGAGTTTCTCTACTTAATATACACTTTAAACAAATTTTAGCAAAAATAATAAACACAGTCATATGCTATAAATTAATATGTTTTTTATCACTTCAGCCACAATATAACTTTCAATAGTTGTGGCAATCAAAATAGTATACTTTTATAATCATACCTTCAGTTAACTATTTCTTAAGTTAAACAATGAAATTATTTCACTTTCTAATAATCCTTCAGTCTGAAATATGGCACATTACCATACAAGGAGTTTATGAAGAAATCAGACAGACCAGGAGTAGAGGTGACAGGATTATGCAGATGAAACATGGCCAAATAACAGGACACAGTGGACAGCAGGAAATGAAATATGATCAGATAAAAACTGATGACCAGTGGGGTACAGAAAGGGCTAATAATTTGGTTAGTATTTATTTTAAATGATAGCACAGCAATACTAGAATTCAACAAAGTTGGCCTTTTTAATGGCAAAATGTTAAGCAAAAAGGCTGATGTAGCAAAAGCATTGTAAGGAAAGGAGAGATCTAGCAATATGGAAGGAATGGTCCAAAACATGGCAGCCTAAATTCAGTGTAGAAAATCAAAATGAATGACGATGGAAAGTAAGAACTGTGAAAAGGAGCATGCAACTGAGGGTGAGTAGTACTACAACAACAAAAGGGGGAACTGACCTGGTACATTCATATAAGAGGATGTAAAGGTAACAAATGTTAGAAGTAGAATATTGTGCTGCATAAAAAGAAACATTGCTAGAAGACAACGACAACAGCCCTCTTTTGTTTTTTGCATACAACAGATAGATCTGATCTAGAAAGAGTGTGATGTTATATGTAGTATGTCCTGACACCAAAATAACATGTATTACTTATGTATTCATTCAGAAATGCATTTATTCACTCATTTAGTCATTAATTTATTTATTTGCTTTGCTGGAAGCTTTACCACTACAACCCGTAGAGATGAGATTTTGCTTTCTGCTCTACTGTAATATTATGACATCAGTTAAAAATGTGGTCACAATCTGTGGGGTCAATTATTTCTGTTAACTAAAACTAGCATCTTGTTATATTCATAGCAGGTCTATATTAGAACATCAAAGTTTCAGAACTTCGAATGTTCTAATATCGACCCCTATTCAACGAAAGCGGAAAATATCGAAGCAAGAGACAAACAATTTTTTTCATAGGGAAAGAATTTGGTTGTCCATTTCTGTTGCTTCAGTATTTTCAGCACTGTGGTGGAAAGTTATGGGTCAGGTTCAGGTAAGTGTGCGATTAAGTGAGGGTTAGGTTAGTTAGGGTTAGGGTGCGGGTTAGGTATGTGTGCGATTGTGTGGATGTGAGGGTTAGGGTGGGTTAGGTGAGTTAGGGTTAGGGAGCAGGTCAGGTAAGTGTGTGATTGTGTGGACGTGAGGGTTAGGGTGGGGTTGGTGAGTTAGGGTTAGGGCACGGGTGAGGTGAGTGTGTGATAGTGACGGACCTTAGGGTAAGGGTTTGGGTTAAGGTAAGTGGATAGTTTGCAGTGTGTGTATAGTTTAGTGTAAGGTTAGGTGTAAGATTTTAGGTGTATGTGTGTGGAATGCTGTTTGTTTGGTGTGCTTGTGTTGTGCGTATGTGTTTTGGAACAGCAATTTGCTGTTCTGTATGTTCGATGTTTTTAGCTTTTGCTGAATAGGGGTCGATATTAGAACATTTGAAGTTTTGAAACTTCGATGTTCTAATATAGACCCATTCATGGCAGCTGAATAGAGTATATTGGTAAGGATATGGAGAGAACAGAAACAGACTGAGGAACAATAAATATACCACAAGAGTTTAATGTACACTGTTTTTAAGAAAGGAGGCAAAGGGAAGAAGAAATGTCACAGCAAATAAGTGCCTCAGAAGAAACTACAGAGTCCAGGTCATTTCTTGACATCAGTAAAAAGAGAAGTTCTAGAAAAAGAAGGCAGTGTCAGAAAATACAGCATAGATGGTTGAGGCAGGATTCATGAAAAATTGTATTTTAATGGAAACAATGGTGGATGATTAGAATAGTTCTTGCAAGTGATGGGGAAAATATGCTGCTTGCTAGGCAGGAACTTGAGGTTATCCTATATCTAACAAAAGTCAGATTAAGTGAACCAAGGTGCCATCATCTACTCTAAACTTTGTCTTTGTATGTTTATGCATTATGGATCCAAAGGTGAAGCCACTACTCCCTTGCCGAATGGAAGTCCTTCTGACTGGTCAAGTAGGAAACAACTTCTGGTTCTTGGGCTTACATGAATAACAGAACAGCCAGGGCTATTCATAATCTTTTACAGATGCACCAGATCTCATGGTGCTCATAGTGAAAGCTGTGCAATATTCCACCACTGCCATAAGAAGCCTCCACTACAATAATACATGCTGCTGGAATCATTTTCCCAATGTTAATATTATCAAATGCTAATGAGATGACACAGAAAGTAACTATATATAGTGGTACTGAGATCATTTGCTATGTTAAAAACTAATGAGTGTTAATGTAAGAGTTGTGTTAGTTACTTTGCAATATGCACACTCTTGCACACTTGTCTGTAATTTATATTTTTTACTGCAAGCACAGCCTGCATTTCCTACAGATTCTGGCTGCTTCATATGTACTTTTTGTGGTTGACAGCAGCTCTTTTGTACGCTTCCATGCACCCAAAATGCCCAATGAGATTTTGTTGCCTCAGTGTGGTAAAGTTGTAAATGGCAGTGCTAGTAGAATACTTTTCAAGAGCTAATCTAGGTTTCTTATACCTGTATGAGATTTACATACATTTATAGTATTAATACAGTACTACTTGAGTAAACAGTGAATGTTAAAAAAGGGGATATTTTAAATTTAAGATGAAATTGGTAGAAAAAGTAATAATAGTACCCACAGAAGGAGACATAACCTTGGTCAAATTAAATATGCTTCACTTACTGGTATCACTTATTAGGTGACATCCAGTCTTTGGTGTCTCTTGCTATATTTTATCCCCATTTCATCATCAAACTCAAATGAAGAAAGCAATCTATCACATTATTAGGTATTGTATAGTTTATGTTTTAGAAAAAATAAGAGGCCAGATAAAACTTAGTTTTTGAGCCTCAGCTGTTTGAGTGGTATTATTGTTTGAAAGCATTGTAAACCATGGTGCTCTGCATTCATGTAATTTTTGACCAAACATCTGTTTTCTTAATTCATGCATGTATATTTAATTTTAGTTGTAGGTAATTTCTGAAGACAAACCCATCAAAGATAGGGCAAGTCAGATGAGAGGTTGAAGGGGTACAAGTACAGGGTGAAGAAATAAGAAGTTACATTAGATATGTTAGAAACCCATAAAAACACTACAAATATTATTGAAATCAAAGCAAAAGGATCTTCTCTGTGTGCTTATTGCTCTGCAGTGTTTTTCATTACCCAAGGTCAGAATGCCATTTAAACATGGCCTGACTTTCTAAGCTTGGCTTGGCCAAGCTGTTAAATATTATTATGTTGAACAACATCGTTTTCAGAGTGATTAATTATTCTGTGCTAACAATAATTAACCACTAGAACAAAAACAGCACGGGCTACTGAACATTTTGTGCACATTTTTACACTATTGAAATGGCTACACTATGCTAACAAGATGGCAACAGCACTGGAAAGTCATGTATACTTAAGTTACTTAAATTGTGTTACTTTGGCTGTATATAATTAATAAAAAAGCAGTGAGTGAAAAGGCTGGCTAATGAGGGAGTTAATGCAAAATCCTTTACAGTTTATGTCTAGAAGATTAGAAAGTTTATTTGAATGCTTAGGCATATAAATATTAAATAGAAATAAAAACTTTATGCAAAGTGTAACTTTACATTTTTGCATGGGCTCAAAACAAGTAGCAAGAATATCAAATCCACCACTAGCTTATTAGAAGGATGAATTTATGAAACCTATTTAAGCAGACTGTGACAAGCACAGACTTAGCTTCATAAGTGAAGCTATAATCTAGCAGTCACTTATATCCATCAGTCAGATACAACTTAATAATAGCACATTATCAGCACCGTTCTCAACCTCTTAGCCCAAAATGCTGGACAAAGTCCCCAAAATAGGGGATGGATTTTAAATATCACTCTTAAAAACTTAGAAAGTTGCTAGAATAACAAGATTTGTGTTAGCATGCATTTTCTGAAAGACACAAAGTCTGAAACTCAAATATTATTTAATGAATTCATCCCTCACTGATTTGCCACAAAAATAAAAAAAAAATCATAAATTTTATAAGAAACAGACCAAAAATATGGAGCAAAAATCTGGACATTCTGTGAAAATCTGAACAGTTGAGAGGTATGATTATCAGTTTTAACTGGTCAGTATGTACTTGCTGATGTTATAAAGCTTAAGCGAGCAGATGGGATTAAGCATCTATGTACAATTATTCAGCTGACTATGACATCAAAACTGTAGACACAGAATTCAAACTATATCAATAGAGTGGCATAGTTAATGTTTTAAGTCACTTCACAAGTGACAGAATAAACTGTGCATGTCTTAACATGCTTTGAGTGCTTATTAATTTATAAAATAAGAAATGGTATATGCGTGGAAGTTAACTACCTCCAGAGGAATAACAAAAAGCAAACATAGATGAAACATTTAAAAATGCACAGTGCAGTTCAAAAAGAATAGGCAATAACATCTGCAATATACAAAAATTACCTTAGTATATATATGAACAATATATGTAAAGAAGTAACCACACATCTTCCATGCTGGATGCTTTGCCCTTCTGGTACCTTCTGACTGTGTTCTGTAGGCTGCTAGGAGATGCTACATTCCCAAAAGAAAGAAAGAAAGAAACGAGTGAGCCATAAAATGACATGATTACAAGGGACACAACATGTGCAAACTAGATTATGTACATTCATGTTACTTATATTTTGTTGTAGAGGAGAATGTACAGTTGTGTAAGTAAACTAACCACAACAGTAGATGTTCGAATGATCACAGCTGCAGTAGATTTAAAAAGTAAAAGAAACGCAGCTTCTCCACAGGAAAAAATGGTTAAAGCTACTGCAGCAGTGATCAATATGATGAACATTTCTAGAGAACACACTTCTGACTTCATAAATTTAGTCTTCCTAGTGATATACAATAGTTATCAGGAAAGTGTTACATTACCAGTGCCTTTGCAGTGCGCAATATATCATCCTTGTAGCTTCTAATAGCTGTGTATCTCAGTCACAACAAGTTCTGAAATGTACCCCTATGTAAATGACTCCAATTTATCAACACTTGAAACATCTAAAATGTTCACTACCATTGGACATCTGATTTTGGCCTGTTCTGAACCTTGGCTTGGTGTCCTTCAAAACCATTGGATTTGACTTTTCATACATGTGGATAGAGAGATAGGTGTTCTCTGTATGTGGTCCAAGACATTCATCACTCTTGTGTCAAATACTGTGATGCATCTCTCTTTTGTTATGGTGTGGGATGACCATCCTTCTGTGGTCACAGTATGTATCACATGAATATTCAACTGTGTGGCTACTGGCTCCAGGCAGCCTGCCCAGCTTGGCCCACAGATACTTCCAGATACCTTGTTCACTGTCTACTGAGTACACCAAAGGCCCATCTTTTACATTAAAGAAATAGGGTACCATTTGTCATATATTTTTACTAAAATAAAATAGCCTAACTCTAAACTTCTTAAGGACAGCAAACTTCTCCTAAATGAACTGTATCCTATCACCCACAATTTTTGCAATCATTGTCTTCAAAGCTGAAATTGTTTTCTCTGACGTCATGGATTTCTTGAACACCACTTCAGGTCATCTCAATTAAGGACTTATTGCTACAAGCTATACTACCAATAAAATGGCCTAAAGCTGCTATATGTAACTTTTGTCATGGCACAAAAGATGACACCCAGGATGTAATGACGCTTACACTTATTTGTTTCATATGATCCACCATTTTATACATCTCTAAGGTATGCTTTGAACTTGACTGTCAGTTTTGGCAAGCACATGGAACGTATTTGCTAAGAACTTCATTTTAGCACACCAATGTGTCTCTCATGTATGGTCTACAGTTGTTAGGAATACAATTTTTTGGGAATCATCACACTGAAACCATAAAATAATGACCCCTGGGACATGAAAAACTGTTGTTTCCTTACAGCAGAAGTAAGGTATAGCTCATTGATACTCTTAAGCCAGATATTTGCTACCAGTTCAAAGACTAAGAAAAGCACAACATCATTTTCAGGAGTCTGGCAATTGTACCGCTATTAAAGCATAATGTATGTCTAATGAATCAAAAGCATAATAATTCAATGGATTTTTGTATAAAAATATGGAGTACCCTTCAGCATAACCGTGTACCCATGAAAACAAGGGCTAGTGCTGCAATCTGCCTACAGTTATTAGCTAACTGCTGCTGTAGGTAATAAATTAACACAAATTAAGAGTGTTTTTGTAGGAGGACTGCATTGTCCAATGTGGAGGCTCTAACCCCTCCCCTATCTCAAAATATCCCACCCCCAAGGTTGCATCTTTCTTTCTTTTTTCCAAGTTGGTATGACCTAACAGATAACATATTTACAGATTGATGGTGTGAGGGAGAGATGATACATTGGACAGGTAGTTTCATCCCTACAAAAATATTACAAACGAATGTGCTGTTTCTTTTGCTGACAAAGTCAACCATGCAGCAGTATATGGGGGATGGTAAAATTAACTTTGTTAGATCATAATAGATCCACATTCTTAAGATAAGAAGGAGGCATTTTATGTAGGTTTTTGAGTAAAGAAATTTTTTTAACATTCATAGGTTATATTCAGGGAGCAAAGCAACTGATTACTAAACACTTAAGTACCTATGAAGATTACATAATGATAGCAACTAAAATATGACTGAACTTTGTGCAGCACTGAAGAAGGCTAAAACTAAGTAAAGTACTAAATGCTAAACAAAAAAAAAAAAATATATATATATATATATATATATATATATATATATATATATATATATATACGGATCCCTATCAGATGATAGAAACTTCATTTGACTGAATCCCATTTGACTGGGACCATTAGAATGAAATTTCAAAATAGTGAAAAATCACTTGACTGAAACACATAATACTGAAATCTTACAATGCTAAATTTCAACATGCTAAATTGTAAAGTGGGTGATATAAAACCAGAATAGGTGGGGGGCTATGCCCTTTCCCCACTGTAGTGTGATCCTGGAGTTAGTATCTATAGTTAGGGGGGTGTGGGGAGCATAGCCCCCTACATTGAGGGGTGTGGGGTCCTATGAAGTTTCTATCATCTGATAGGGATCCATATATATATATATATATATATATATATATATATGTATATTTATATATATATATATATATATATATATATATATATATATATATATATATATATATATATATATATGTATATTTATATAGAGAGAGAGAGTACAGAAGTATGATGACTTAACTTAGAACTACATAACTAGAGCTGATTTAATATCATATTAGATCTTAATCCAAAAATGGTACAAATATGTAACACTAATGTCTTTTAAGTAGCCCCACAGCAGCAGAATGAAAACCACTTCATCTGAAATTGTGTCTGGCAGAAAAATCACAGCTAACATAGTTTCAGAAAATAGTTTTCCTTTGTTGGGCAAACTCTCTGTGCCACTGAACTTAATACAATCAACTGTAAAGTTATTTAAGCCTGGGACAAGTGTAAATTTTGACTGTAGTGACTTAATTTGAATAGCTTTCATTCTGTCCAAGTACAAATCAGCAAACACTTGTTTTTTTACACAACTGCCTGGATAGACATGTGTGCCTTTCAGCCCCATTTGGTGACACTGATATTTTTTTATTTTGTTTTGATGTCACACTTGGTCCTAAAGCCATCATATGATGAGGTTGTTTAATTGAATTAATTTATCACTAATTCTATGGAGTAGTTCATGCCTATAAGTAACAGCCACTATTCTGATACATTTTCCTTGTAAAACACTATAGTATATCTGGTGGCTTCTTTATTTAAACACTTTTCATTCCATAATTATCTGTGGGTATTCAATGCCCTGCATCAAATTGTTACAGTGTATTTTAAATACATTTTCTTTCTGACATACAATGTGGTGTCTCACAACCATTTACATCTGGCATTCTCCAAAAGTAGTTAACACGTACATACCAGACACACCACTACAAATTCAAACAACTCAGAAATATTGATATAGAAATGCTTCCTAATTTACGCCTATTGCAAACTACATATTTAATCCCAGAAGTCTAATTAAAATTTGTCACGTAGTTAGGGCAGTTTTTTTTTTTTTTTAGGACAGCATGATGCAATTTTGTTAACATCTAGGCATGTTATGATAGCTAAATGGATCAACATTATAAAAGAGCACTTAATTGTGCATCTCACATGTTTTCTGGGAAACTTTGTTTACCTCTGTTGTAGACAAAGGTGTCCACTACCAATTCCCATCTCCCAGTGAACAAACAGGAACAAACAGGAAATACTTGTTTCTTCAAATCATAAGTGGAGTCCATGAATCCATGAAATAGAAATTCCTTAAAATATTTATCCAGTTATGATAAGTTTATTTTGTTTACCCAATTTGTGTACACGATAATGATTTATTGCTATTCAAGGCCTATCTTGCAAAGCTTTTTAAGCTTATGGAATAATTTATCTATGGCTTTGTATATATACAGTACATATATACATACACACACACACACACACACACACACACACACACACACACACACACATATATATATATATATATATATATATATATATATATATATATATATGTGTGTGTGTGTGTGTGTATATAGTCTAGAATACTATTCCCATATTTATAATATCAACTCATCAAGATTTAGGTTATAGAACATTTACTGGGGCTTAGGAAAGACATTTATTGATTTGTCTGTGCTCCTTGACTGCAGTAGAGGCCTGATCCTAATGGAGCATCTTCTGAATTATCCTGGGAGTTAAATCATAGCACAATAAACAAAGACAAAAGACAATTAAAAAATGACAGTTTTTTGTAATATTGAATAGCGGTAAACAATACTAGTTGATGCAGTTAGTGTACTGGTAATATATGAAAACCAAATTCTTTAATATAGAAAACATGCATACAGAAAACATACTGCATTTAAACATAATGAAGATCACTTAATGTTAATTGGCATGAAGCCATAGTCATGTTAAGGCAGCATGTCTGTATACAGTAGTAAAGAAAATCTCATCTGACATAATTCTGTTGCATAAGGTATCATTTTCCCTAGTAGACTACCAAGAACACAGAGGGCATGGTTACAAATTAATAATCTCATCATCTCAATTATATTGACATCACAAGGTAACAGTTCTTACAAAGCTGTCAACTCATGTTCCACACAATATTAATACCTTTGAAAAAAATTAGGACTGTAAAGCAGTATACATTTATAGGGTTACATTGCTGAATGTAACAAATTTCCATTAGCTTCTGGAGGCAAAAATCAATGTAAAAAAGTCACTAAAAAACACTTATTAAAATTGCAAATAAGATGATGTTATGTTAGCGCAGACTTCACCTATGTTACAAAAAGTAATGCTTTTGTACAACTAGAAAACCTAGAATATCAACTGCTGCAAAATAATTTAAACTATACATTACACTGTTAAATTTAAGAGTTGTTGGATGCAAAATATCAACAATTTTCTTCATTAGACTGTGTGCTCATTATAAAATTTGATATATGAAAATGGCTGAAGGAGTGAGACAGAGTACTAATGCATGCAGGCAGCTTCTTCAGTATGCAATTCAGAATGTACCACTCTACAGTTTGTCATATGACACTGTGCACATTCTTTATACAGATACAGAGGCTAAATAAGTCTATCGCTTAAAGCTACACAATGCATATTACATTCCCTTCAATTAAGAAAAATGTATGCACGTTTAATATATGATGTAGTGTACTTAAAATATATATGCAACTCATCTTGATCATTACGTATTTCTATACTTCATAACATTGTTTTCAGAGGAAACATTACTTATTTAAAAGAATGCACAGACTTTTTTCTCAAAATTAAAAAATGGTTTCAGTATTATATTTTCATTTCAATACATTGCTTTCAAATTAAATCAGTTTATTGGAGCAGTGATTAGCAGCACATTTCAAGCAGGTCAAGCATTTCAGGTCCTGCAACTAAGTATCTTTCTGGTCTTCTCCCTAATTTACCATACTCTGAGCACTTGGCAGAGCCTGTGGTCTGTACATCTACTGCTGATGTCCTATGAATGCTGAATTTCAGAAACTCTCAAGAAGTATTCTAACAAACTCTTCAAAGTCATCCTTGCTGCTTCTGTAATCCCTATGCAGACACTTTCTCAGATATCTCTTAAGACACGTATTCAATATCTTGGCAAAACATTTCTTGAACACAATTCGTATTCATTGCAGTCTAGTTGTGCAATATTTGTTTTAAACAACTGTCTCCAGTTTCATCACAGCAACTTTCCTTCTTCAGTACAAACACTGAAAACTCTCAGCTATTCACAATTCTTTTTAACTTTTTTTTATTTATTTTTTGTAATATAACATCAGGAATATAATTATTTACAATACATACAACCATGTATAGCAATAGAATAAATCACATTTGATATTTACATTGTACTTATTTATCCATATACAGTAGAGAGATGATTTTCTGAATGTCAATTATCTGAAACATCAATTATCAGAACCCAGCCTTGCAAAGTTTTCGGGTAGGAAAAATCATAAAGTCTGAGTATGTAAATGTTATACTTATTAGCTTGTGCATGTTTTTTGAACATTTAGCCCACTTGTGTGTGAAAAATATTCTTTATTGTCTACTGGACTTGCTGAATGGTTGAAAAGTAAATTCCCTAAGTGAAGAAAAAAAAATATTTTAGAAGTTTCTTATCCAGTTCAATGTATGTTTGATTATCCAAACAGTTTGATTATCTGAACCACCCTAGGTCTCAATTAGTTTGGATAATTGACTCTCTACTGTATTTCTCAGGTGACATTCAGATATATTTTTCTAAAAACAACTTCAATTTTTGCCAATATTTAAAATTAGCTTTCTTTCCATTTGTTTTTATTATAACATTACCCATTTCTTGTTTGAAAAAACAGTGGCTAAGTTAATCAATTCACTAAAGCTTGATGGAGATTCATTTTTCCAATTCACTGTAATTACTTTCCTTGCTATGGCTAATGAAGACCATATCAAGGAATATTGTGATGAGTTTATACATGCAGTAATTTGAGCATTTGTTAATATAAGAGAATGTGAAATTTTTTATCTACCAGACCACAATGATCTAAAAAAGACATTAATATCTTCCCAGTATTTATTATTTTTCTCAGATTTAAGGAATATGTTGTATCAGTCTGCTTTTAATATTTTGTGTATCTCCAACTGGCAACTTTATTGTTCAGTCAGACATTTGGGAAAGCATGTCAAATTCAACTTATGTCTTCTGTTCTGCTGAACTATGACCAAAATACATAATTTTTCTGGCTACTATAAAACAGAGTTTAAATGCATAAAACAAAAAAAAAATATCGAGCAGATAAATGTGCGGCTGTTAATTATCAGTACTATGCACAAGAAAAAGAAATAAAACAGTCGCAAGACATACGGCTTCACAAACATATAATTTATTGTATACAAAATAGGTAAGCACTTTCACCACCTTCTTGGTGGCTTCCTCAGACCTTAATAACATTTATGTATTTATGTATTTATTTTACATTTGTTGACCAGGAGTGTCCGGCTGAGATAAAGCCCTTTTTCAGCAGAGGCCCGGGGAGAAAAGCTCCAATATAGAAAGCAATTTAATAACAGTTTTTACACTCATAGCAATATACAAAAGGTTACAATTCTGGTAAAGTAGTTGGCAAGATTAAACAATACAAATCAAAAAAGATAAAAAGTGTAACACATAGGAAGTTAATTGTTTTAGTTTCAGTAGGTTAGGCTATCTAACAATACTAAACGGAGTACAGACAATACTTTAGGAGAATTTCTTAGGAAGTAAAGGGAGTAAGTTATTATGTTAGGTGGTGAGTAATTGTTATACATTTCAGAGAGTTAGTCGTGGTCAAGGCGGTTGTGAAGAGTGGCAATAAAAAACTTTTCTTTCATTTAAATATAAAAACACTCACAACACTCACACACACACACACACACACACACACACATATATATATATATATATATATATATATATATATATATTTTTTTTTTTTTTGTATTTTTATGTATAAATGAGGGATTGCAATATGTGGATGTGCAGGGGTTTTTAATGGGAACGAGAAGTCTCTCGCACACATGCAATATACAAGACTTCATTTTGAAGTGTTATTTAATGCTGTGTTTTTAAAGAAGTTTGTTGTATGAGTGATGCATACAGCCATAGGGAGCATGCGCATTATTGCAATGGGAGTGAAGGGCTGATGATATCAGTAAGAGCACGTGAATTTGATTTACCAATGTGTTTTTTATATTTCAATGAAAGAAAAGTTTTTTATGTTATTAAGGTCTGAGGAAGCCACCAGGAAGGTGGTGAAAGCCCTTACCTATTTTGTATACAACACATTACATGTTTGTGAAGTCGTACGTCTTGTGACCATTTTATTTCTTTTTCTTGTGCAGAGTTTAAATGTATAATTCCTGGAAGAATGTTAAATTGTGTTAAATCTGTACTTACCAGAGAGGGGAAACCCAGTAAAGCCAGATTTGCTGTTTTACTATTTATATAATTGTGTGATATAGCACAGTCTGGCATTCATAAATGAATGTAAATACTTAATTTGTGGTCAGGGCTGAAGCATTGCCTCCAGTACTCAATATGTAGTATTTACACTGTAGCAAGTCAGTTGTAACATTTGTGGTAAATAGGCAATTTACAACAGTTTAGAAAGAATATTTTTGTTTTCCTTTTTTTTTCCTCATCTCAGAGGAACATATTTATTTGTCCACAACTCAGAGTTAGTTGGGTTCCAGATCACAAAAATCTGACTATGGCTGTGATTGTTATTTTGATGCATGCCTGCATACATTGTTTTCATTAATAACATAATCCAGGTTATCTAGGATATAAATTCCTAAATATTTTATGCAAGTTTTAATCGAACCTAAGATGCATATGCTTAACCAGTCCTTACCTAAACTCTAATTTATGACTATAATTTGGTCTTAATATAATTTCATTTTACAGAATTTTCAAATAATTTAATTGAATCATAAATTTATTTAAATGAATTGCTTATATCACCTGCTGTCAATAGAATGTCATCAGCAAAAAGTTACATTTTAGATTGATATGATTCCTTACTTTTAAGACAATGAATTTTACTATTATTCCTAGAACATTCTGCAGGTAGTTCAACAACTAAAGCACATATCAATAGAAAGAGTGAGCAACCCTCTTCTGTTTCTTTTAAACTTTAAATCAATGGGCCAGAAAGGATCCAATGTTACCATAAGCTTTAAAGTCTTTATATAGATTTCTTAATAATGTAATAAATATCACTGGAAATTCATACTAGTTCCTTAAATAAATTTGTCGAATTAACAGAATCAAATGTTTATTCTATGTCTAAGCTCATCATTACCAATTTAGAGCAATTTATTTTAGAATATTCTATCATTGTTATTATTCTTTTAATATTATCTTATACTGTCCTGTTTATTATAAAGCCTGCTTGGTCTTTGTGTATGAATTAATTAGTCGATTGCTTTATTCTTCTGGCAATTATTGACATAAAGATAACATAATCTGGTTGGTCTATGTGAAAAGAGTTGTTCAGGGTCTATCCATTGTTTTAGTATTGGAGTTATTAATTGCTCCAGGATGTCAGAATATCTTTTCATTTTTGTACAGGCATACAATTTTAAATAAGTTTATTATATCATAGGTAATAATTTATGTATTTTAGATATAATACTGTTTAATCCAAGGGCTTTATTGTTTTTAAATGTCTTTGCATGTTCCTTAACTTTACTTAAAACAATATTTTTTATTAACTATGACGTTTGCTTCATATTTAGCTTGTTTAATACTGCTTTCTACAACTTATTTAGCTTTTCTCCTTCCTGTTCGATTTCATTTTCATTTAGTTTTCTGTAGCAGTTATAAAAGATTAGTAATATTTCTGCTATTTCTGATTACTTTCCCCTTTTGTCAATGTTTATCATATTTGTCATACATTTAATATGATTGATAGGCTATATTAATTAATTTTGACTTATTAGCCAACTTGTGTAAACGTGTGTAAACATTTTGGAATTATTGCTTATGACTTTACTCTGATTTTCTCTAGTATAATTTCAGTTATATGTGTAATACCCTTTGATATTCTTTAATCAATTCCTTAACCTTTTTCCTATCCTTATTTCCTTTAGCCACTTTCAGTTTCAACATGTAATTTCTCTCACACATTTTCATCCCCCCCTTTTTATACTTGCAGTGTGTCAGAGTTTGATTTTCTGATACAAGTAGATTTTTTAATAATCCTATAGTATAATGCCATTCTTTAAAGTCTGATTGTTTTGTTAAATATGCTGGAATTCTGTAAGTTAGATGAGGCCTCCTGTCATGTGAAATTAAAACTTAAACGCTCATTATCTGATAGAGAGCAAGGTGTAACTATTACTTCATCCAGTCTGGTTTGTAAGGCAAATGAAAGACATATTAATCTATTCTGAATTGGATTTCAAACACACGAATAATGGCTACATTTTTTTTTCAAAAATATCATTATATCTTTGAGAATTAAGTTTTCAGTACATTTTAAGTATTTTAGTCATGGCAGATATTCTGGATTGTCTCAATGCACTAGTACCTTTCTTATCCACAATATAATTAATGTTTCCAAAGAGTATTATACTACCTTTCATTTTGGTTAAACAATCTTGAAATATTTTCTTACTACCTTTATTCAAATTCCTGATAACCAATACATATTTACTATTGTAGGATTTTTTTAATTATAGTCTAAAATTAATAAAGAAAGCATCCATTTTGAGTCTGAGTATATCAACACAATTTTCAGAATAACATTTTTTTTATAAAATAGTTGAATCTCTTCTCTTCTCTTTGAAGGAAACTACTTTTAGATGATAATGTCCTTTTCCAATAAATGAGTTTCTTGCAGCAAAATTATTTCTGCCCTATTGATATTTAGGAATGCAAATACAGATCACCTTATCTTGCCACTGTTGATGCAATGTTCATTAAGTAACAGAAATAAGAGCATATTCATTTGTCTTTAGTATTGCTATGTCAACTAAGTCATTGTGAAATATCACTCTATCTCATCTAATTATTTTGCTTTGTTTTATTTTCATACTATTTTAATAAAAATGTACTTCTAAGTATAAATTTAAGCTATTATAAAACATTCAAAATCTAACAAATTATTAAAACAAATTAAATCCTACTATTCCATCTCAGTTCCTAGTCAAGTCTAGATTACAAAACTGACTAATAAACCCCCAAATGTTTTATTTGTCCTTTATTTTTTACCACATGTTACTATTTTCCAGTTAGATATTTCAGCTGGTCTTTTGAAGCCCATCCTAGGCCAGATCATTGGCTCAAAAGAAGACAAAATATTGTTAGTCAGGATGAAAGAGACAACTTCATTGAAAGTATTGTTCGTCCTTCCTAAAGAAATATTTTAAACCTAGCTATGAAAAGAAGCAAGCCTCAAATTATTATTATTTTTTTTAATGAAGGGAATGTACTGTTTCCTTTTTTTCTATAACTTTACTGGAACAGACATTATCAAATCTGATCATATTTTCTCCCTGTGTAGAAGGTGAATCTGCCCACACAGTTTTTAATATTAAGATTTTATTTATTTATTTATTTAACATTTGTTGACCGGGAATGACTGGATTCATGTCCATTTTCAGCAATGGCCCAGGGAGAAAAGTTCCAAGATAAGCAGTTAAAATTACAGATACAGTATATGCAGTGGTTACATACTTAACAAGTTATACATATTGCAAGGTTAGAGATAAGTTAATAGATTAATAGGTTAAGAGATTGTTAATATTTCATATAAGCTTAACAATGATTTATCTTGGGGGGAGGAGGCTGTCTTCTTGGATGGTTTAGAGATCTATGGGCTTTCTCATTGCCATGTGATAACATCTCTGGAAAGGTAAAGACACCTGATGTCCTCAAAGGTAATTTGCATGTATCCAATGTTGTCTCTAATACAAGAGGTTTAAGGACTTACACAGTGGAAAGTCTGGCCTTGCTAGATTTTTTTTTTTTTTTTGGCTTTTACTGATTGTTTTTTCTGTGTGACCTTTTTACTCATTGTTTTAGTTTGTTGGTTGGGATATTTTGCAGACACCCTAATGGTTATGGATATTAGCTGGGTATGACAACCCTGTGTTTATAAAGGTTAACCAAACATTCAACTTATGCTGTAGGCTGATGATGCCATAATAAGGTTGAAACATGCATGTCCACATCTAGTGGAGTTTGACTTTATTGGACTGAATTTGTCCATACATAGAATTAAAATGAAAAAAAGTCATGTACATTCAGCATTGCTTTATAGCTGAAATGCCTGATGTCCTTAAAGGGCCATTTGCATATATCCTATGTTGTCTCTAATACAAGAGATATAAGGACTCATACAGTAGAAAGTCTAGCCTTGCTAGATTTTTCTTTTGGATTTTACTGATTGTTTTTTCTGTGTGACCTTTTTACTCATTGTTTTAGTTTGTTGGTTGTGATATTTTGCAAACACCCTAATGGTTATGGATATCATCTGGGTACGACAGGCTTGTGTTTCTAAAGGTTAGCCAAACATTCCACCTATACTGTGCTGATGATTTCATAATAAGGCTGAAACATGCAAGTCCACAGCTAATGGAGTTTGGCTTTATTGGCCTTAATTTGTCCATAAATAGACTTAAAAAGAAAAAAGTCATGGACATTCATAATTGCCATATAGCTGAAATACCTGATGTCCTTAAATGGTCATTTACATATATCCCATGTTGCTATATTTTTCTTTTGGTTTTTACTGATTGTTTTTTTCTGTGTGACCTTTTTACTCATTGTTTAAGTTTAGTATTTTTGGAATCCATGAAGTAAGAGTGTTATCATGTTTCATCCTTCCATATTTTTGGTACACCATATATTTAAAATTATTCATTTCCCCGCTATATTCTGCAAGTCATCAACCTTCTTTAGCAGTGACATATCTTGTTTCAGAAGAAATTCTGTCTGAGACTCTTCTTTATTAAGTTTTCCTTCAAAACTCCTTTAATGTTTATTTTTCCATTTCCCCTTGATATAATCTCTTTGATATAATCAGTTTTACTGTCTAATTTGTCCATTTCAATGAGATCTCCTGAATATTTTAGATCAATATTTGTAGATGTTCTTCCATATTACTGTTCCAGGGATCCCCTGCTAAGGATAGACCAATATCCGGCAAGTATACCAGAGCCTTTAAATCTTATAGGCACCGTATGTCACATGCATGCTCCCTGCACAAGGCCTAGGACATAAAGGTGATATACTGCTGCAAAACACTCAGAACTTCTTTGTCCCAGTCCAAACTCTATTGTAGAACATTGGTCTGAATGCCCTTCTGCTGTGCTGATCACCAAGCCATCTTCAGATAAGTGCTCCATTGAGGTTTCATCTCCCCTTTTTTTCAAATATTGTTGGTTATTTGTGTTCATTTCATCCAAGAAGGGTAAATATCAGTGTGGTAGGCATATTCTCCATAAAGACCATCATGGACAGTGCATTTTTGTTTAGATGCTTCCCATGACCATACTTAGTGCTCTGTCAAACATTTGTCCTTAGATACTACATAGTTGCTTATCTTCCTTATACATATACCTTGAGAACCAACAACTTAAACTGGTGGCTCAGGGTGCTAGGGCAGAATCTTCCGGTCCCAAGGGTCAGCTGTCTGCCAAGAAAAAAGCCAAAAGGTTTCAGCCAGATCTGGTTGCTGTTCACCCTCCTCAGATGTCTCTCTAGAAGCTAGTGAAAGCCCTGAAGGCCATCCAGTGCTTGCCAGAAATACCACTGCCATGACCCCTAGTCAGAGGCCAGCATGGATCCAAATTCTCACATGTCCTTGGAGGCTTTTCCAATGTTGCTTCTGAATGTTGAGGGGGAACCTCAGCTGATTATTTCTGAGCGACTGAGGGGGATTCTTCAGATTTTAGTGAGGGAAGAGATTCCTATTATGACTATTGAATCCCACCAAGGGTCTGAAACACCAAGTGTTTTTCATGTGGACATCCCACTCAATAAAAAGCAGAAAACTAAACATATATCTTTGTTGCTAAAAATCCCCAATGTGAGAGGCAGGAGTTTACTCAGGGTCTGTTCAATGCTTCAATGGCCTTGAAGCCTCCTCAAAGGAAGTCTCTCTGCCTGTACCTGGTCTTCCACCCCTGTTAAGAGGTCTAGGGAACTGGATTCCACAGATGAGGATTTGGATTCTGGGGAGGAATATCTTGCTTACTTCTTTCAAATTCCATCTCCTCAAGACTATGGTTTACAGGAAGAGAATTCTTTGAGCCCAGACTCCCCTTTGGAAGGGTTATCTTTTGGGGTTACTATTGCTTGTATGATGGAGTACTTTAAATGGGATTGCTCACCGGTGTCTGACATGTTTTGGGGAATTATGACCTCTACTATTCCCATGCTTCCTCTCACAAGGCTTCACATGAGGAAATTTCAATGGTACCTCAAACTGGTGTGTCTTCAACATTGTCACCCCCCCCTGGAGTCTGGTGTTTCTGGTTCCTTTACTTCCTTGCCTCAAATCCAAGCTTCAGTGGTGGATCCAACAACTTTCTTAATCGAGAGCTTCCCATCTAGCCTCCAATTCCTTCTCAGGAACTGTTCATAGATGCTTCAGACTTCAGGTGGGAGGTTTCTTGTTGGCTACTAAAGGTCCAGGGTCTTTGGCCTCCACATCAGAGATCAGATCATATCATCATAAAATAGATGAGAATTCTGCTTCTGGTCCTGCAAGCCTTTCATTCCCTTTTCCACTTTGGCCCTCTCAAAGTCTTCACAGACAATACTACTATGATGTTATATATCAACAAGCAAGGGGATACGAGGTCTTATCTATTTGTGGATTAGCTCTTCTGGTATAGGATCTAGCTATCAGGTATCAAGTGACTCTTCATTAGGTTTACATTCCTTCAGGGCACAATCTAGTGGTAAATTCATTGAGCAGGTCCAGAACACAGGCTCACAAATGGATGCTTTACAAAGATGTGTTTCTGCACACACTCCATTTGTGAGGTATTCCTTGGGTAGATCTTTTTGCCTCCTCTCTAAACAGACAGCTTCCTCTATTCTGTTCAATAGTACCAAGTCATCTGGCTTTTAACTTGGAATCCTTATCTTTTCCTTGGAAGGGGATATTGCTGTATGCCTTTCCCCACCTTCCTCCATTGGCATGAGTTCTGCACAAGATCAGTCAGGACTCTCCCAGCATCTTGCTGGTAATGTTCTTTTGGCACAGACAGCATTGTTCCCCCCTCCTTTATCATTTCACCAGTGGCATTCACTGCAAGTTACCTCACAGGGTGGATCTTCTCACACTAGATAAGGGATTGCTTATCCATCTTCACCTGTCCACTCTTCAAATGACAACTGTGGGTTATAGGGTTTCAATTCCTTATTGGCACCTTTTTTGTGAGGAAGTGCTACAGGTTCTGCAGGAGGCCAGGAAACCCACTACCAGAAAATCATATATGTCCAAATGGAAGAGAATTTCTGTCTGTTGCTTCTCTCACCATCAGGATCCAATTTCTGTGGAGGATGCTCTGGTTCTCTCTTATATGTGTGATCTGATACATACTAGGTTGGTATATTCTGCTGTTAAAGATCAGCTATTTCTGCTTGTCTGCCCTTGAGTCCTCATTTGGCCTCTCAGTTTGAGGTCAAGCAGTTTTTTAAAGATATCCTTTATATTAGGTATCCCAGGAAGCCTATTCCACCTTCTTGGGACCTCAAATCTGTACTTGAAAAATTGACTGAAGCTCCTTTTGAACCTGCTGGTTCAGCTTTCTTGCAACATTGTACTTGGAAGACTGTTCTTCTTTTGGCTCTTTCTTCAGCCAAGACAGTATCTGAACTTCAGGCTGTCATTGCTATTCCTCCTTTTTTAGTTTTTCACAGACACAGGAATCCTCTTCAGACTAACATATCTTTCATGGCCAAGGTGGTTAAGGACTTGTCGCTTAATCAGCCTATTCATCTTCCTTCCTTTTTTTTCCTTCTCCACAGTCTGCTAGTGGGAAGGTTCTTCACACCTTGGATCTGCATAAAAAGCTTAGGTATTACTTGGATAAAATAAAGGCAATTTGCAAGTTTGAGCAACTTTTGTTTCTTTTCATCCCATGACTTTGGGTTTGGCTGTTTCTAAGCAAACCATCCCTTCCTGGATTTCTAAGGCCATTTTCTTTTATCATAGCAAATATCTTTCCTTGTCTGTAAAGGCACATTCTACTAGGGAAGTTGCCTCATCTGGTGCCTTTTTCAAAGGGTTGGACACCAGTTCCATTCCTGAGGCTGCTACTTGGTTCTCTGTTCATACTTTAACTAAACATTATAAATTGAATATTATTTCCAGAGCCAGGGCAAGTTTTTCCAGGGTTATTCTGCATGGGTTTCTTGAGGGCTCCTCTGTGCCTTCCTCTTCCCAAGTTCCCTCTTGAGCTTTAAAGTTTGACCAAAACAGTACATGTCCTCTTCACTGTTGCAGACTGGTCCCACCCTCTTTCCCCCTCTTTCATAGTTTGTGCCCCTCTGATTTGTGTTACCCTCCTGGCTTAAAGACTTTTGCTTCTTTTTCCTTCTGTCCTTCTACCTCCTGAATGTATATTTCCTTTTTTGTCCCTGAGGGTACTCTTTTTAGTCCTGGGGCAATTTATTTCTGAGTGTTTTGTAGCCATACATCACATTTATGCCCTCCGCCTTGTGCAGGGAGCATACAAGTGATGTATGGTACCTATAAGATCCAAAGGCTCTGGTACACTGGACAGACATTGGGCTATCCTTGGCAGGAGTTTCCTTATGTGAAGAATACTGCAACAGTGAACAGAAGAACATCTACTGTTATGGTAAAATCTTACACAACTGCACTTTCTTTCTTCATAGAATTTTCCTATATTAAAGATTTGGAGTGACTTATTCTGGTATTACATATATTTTGATTAGCCGAATCGACAGGAAACTTTTTTAATTTATCAAAAGATGCTCCAGAGGTAAATAGGGTTATTGACAAGAGTTTCTTTACTCAGAAAACTCCAGTAGGATCTTTAAGGGGTATAAATTCTGACAAATTTCTTATATTTCTGAAAAGCTCTTCACTGAAGTTGTTAACAGTCTGCCATCTTTGTTCAGAATTCCTGTTCACAGTTTTTTTCACAGGTACTCCCCTTCTTCTGGTTGCCTTTCTGTGGAATTTTGTTGCATTTTAATCTGTCTCCCTCTATCAAAGAAGATAGGCTCTTTGCTGTTTTGTCAGATCATAACTTCTGTTTGATATTGTTTTCTTTTAGTCTCTGTTGCACTGAAATCCTTCTTTCTGGTTTAGGTAAAGAAGAAGAAGCAGGCATTCTTCTCTTTATTATCATAGGATCATAGGATCATAGGGGCTTACTAGGCTATCAACCCATAGGTCATTTTAAGCATAGCTGTTACATCCCAATGTAATGCCATAGAAATGCTAGTCAATACCCAATATTGCATTTAGAGATGACTGCCCATGTCCAGGAGGGTTGTGGGCTCTATCCCTGATAAGAATTTACAGTGCCCCATCCACTCGTAAAGGTTCAATGTCATAGAGGTGCTTTGTTTCACATGAATCGGTAGCCTGTTGCAAAGATGCGGCAGTCACTGGGAGATAAATCTGTCATTCCAGTATGTCCTATTTAAGTCGAAGGCCATATTTAGGTCCCCGGAATGGGTAGCCTTAGTCATCTTTGATTTACAAATATGCAGCAAGTTCATTAGGTTTTGGTCTTGGATTGCTCTGTAGGCCAGGCATAAGTCTCCCCTAGGAAGTCTATAAGATACAGAGTATAGTGACAGGGACTTTAGACAGTCTGTGTAAGGCACATGCTGGAGCCCCCTGATCTTCTTTGTTAGAAACCTCTGAGGTTTCTTAAATAGCTGCAGGTGCTTAGTACAGTACATGCCAAACAGGGCATTATACTCTATTATGAGCCAGATAAGTACTGAGTATAGAGAGGTTATAACTTCTTTTGCTCTCTAGGCAATCCCTTTACTAATCAAGTGTACTGCATAGAAAGCTTTCCTTACTACAGCAGACACATAGTGGTCGAAGTTAAAGTCACAGTCAACTTGTGAAACGAGGTCCCTTACCACTTCATGGGTACTTAGGGTATTGCTGTTGATTTGCTAGTGTGAGGGGACATTGTATGTGCTGAAGGGAATGATGATGCATTTCTTTGCATTAAGTTTGGGACCGTGACTAATACACCAGTCAGTAGTCTGTGTGAGACCCTCCTGGAGTATACTGAAATTATTTGGGGATTCAATGATTGCACCTAGTTTGCAGTCGTCTGCAAACTTGGTCAGCCACAACCCCTTAATTCTGACCTGAACTTCTGAGAAGTATATACCAAACAGTAGGAGGCCCAGCACTGACCCCTGTGGGACCCCACAGGTAACAGGTCTTCTGGTTGATGTGAAGTCACCCACTTTGATAGTGTGTGCCTAGTCTGTGAGCCAGTTGGCAGCCCATCTTACAACGAAGGGGTTTACATTCAGTTTGCTAAGTTTATCGGTAATGCCTGAATGTGGGATGACATCAAAAGCCTTTGCCAGGTCAAGGTATGCTGTGTGCACAGATTTGCCCTCGTCAATGGCCTTGGTCACATTTTCAAACAAATCCACCAGATTTAATAGGCAGGATCTGTCCTTCACAAAGCCGAACTGGGTAGGATCCTGGTTTGGAGGTCACTTATGTCTTTATTTATGAAGTCCATAGTTATATGTTCCATGGCCTTACAGATGAGGCTGGTCATGCTTATGGGTCTCTAATTCTCCAGGTCTGTTCCTAGGCCACCTTTGTGGAGGGGAATAACTGCTGTTGTTCTCCATTCTGCAGGAACAAAGCCTGTGGTTAGGCTATGATTGAAAATAGTACTTACTGGTGATGCTAGTTCATGTTATAGCCTGTTTAGAAGACAGCCTGGGATGTTGTCTGGTCCCATAGAGGCTGCATTTTTTGTCTTGGACAAGGCTTTGAGGACCTGATCTTCAGATATGTAGGAGGGGGTTGGTAAAGGTTTGTTGTAGTGAAATTTTCACCAAACCTATCCACTAGCAGGTTTGGTATCTCTGTGAGTTCAGTGTGTGTGATACCATTGGTCACTAGTTCAGCACATGCTTGGGTCCTATCCTTTAGGTTACATACATAGATGTAAAATGCCTTGTGGTTATCCTTGGCTGTACTTTCTAAGTTTCTCTCAAAGAAGCCCTTGGAGGATTTGACAAGTTGTTTTATTTGCCTGTTGAGAGTGAGGAGGGTGCTTTTCCATTGTTGAGGCCTTACCTTTGTTTTCTTGGACAGCATTTTTTTTTACATTTATTGTAAAGTTTGTTGGTGCTGGATGTACACCATGGCAGTTTGTTTTTTCTTGGGGCTATGGCTTTGATTCTTTCTGGTATAGCTGAGTTTATACACTTATGCAAGTGATTGTACAAGGCTTTAGTGTAAGCTTTGGCATAGTTACCACTTCCAGCTTGAGGTGGGGCTTGGAATGCATTTATACCTTCACCTAGGAGGGTATAGCTTGCCTTGGTGAAGCTTTTTAGTCTGATTTCACCCTTTGTGAGTTCTGGTGTTAGTGCCAGCTTGAGGGTGACTGATTTGTGGTCAGTTTGAACTAATGAGGGACCAACAGTTGCGGCAGTGCTTCTATTTGACATGTTGGTGAAGACCAGATCCAGAATGTTTGTTCCCCTTGGCAAGGTATGGACAATTTGTTCCAGGGCAGTTGAATTAAAAAGTCAAGGAACATTTGCGCTAGCGAGTTAGGGCTAGCAAGGCTTCCCAGTTGATGGTGGGATAATTGAAATCCCCCATAACCAGTGTGTTTGGTAAAATTTGGATTGTATCCAGTTTGGTCAAGTAGGCTTTGTGGGTGGCATAACCATGGATGGGGATCTATAACTGGCTATAACTTGAATGGGGGTCTTACCCACCATAACCTGGACCTGGAGTAACTCCATTGAGTTGTCCTATCTAACTAGACGTGAGGTGAATTTATCTCTAATATAGACTGAAACACTGCCTCCTTTGGTTTTCACACATTCATTTTGCAGTCTAAAGGTGTGGAAGACATTGTAGCCTTGCAAGGCCAGGATACTCTCTGGGGTCTTGAACCCGGTTTCTGTGACTGCACAGACATCTACATCTTCTAGTGATAGAAATGCTTACAGGGAGTGTAGTTTTTGGTTTAAGCTCCTAGCATTTAGCAGCATGACCCTTATTTTGTTCTGATTGGTTAATTTCATGTCTGTAATATTGTTTTCAAGACCTTGCCTAAAAAAGGCACTATGTGGGAGGCAAGAGCCTTTGCCAGCATCCAAAAGCTAGGAGTGACAGGTAAAACCATCTCTGGCCAAGCAGTAAGGTTTGTCGACCATGGCTTCCCAGGCTGACAGGAACTGGATCCCCTTTGAATGACACCAAAAGCTGAGCCAATTATTGAAATCAATCATTTTTATGTTTGTACTGTGGCATCATTCTAGGTAATGGTAGTATGCTGCTCAAGGCTAGGGACATAAGTGCCTAGGACACATATTCAGAAAGCTCAACCATGTCTCTCCTCATATAGTCCAGTGAGGTACATCTCAGGTCATTCACACCAACATGAACTATGACACAGTCATAACAATACTTGTTGCTGAGAGACCTAAGTGCATGCGTGATCTGACAAATCCATGCACTAGACAGGCAGTTGACCGTGACTTTCTCTTTGTCCAACCTGGTGATTGGGACATCTGTGTCTCACTATTGAGTCTCCAATGATAAAAAAATATGTTTTTTGACTGTTACCCATTACTGGCTTGGTGGGTGAGACACTGGTGTTTCTATGTGTCATGGGTGCTGGGGGGACTGTGTTAGTTGTAGCAGTCTTGTTTTTTGGAGGTCTCTGGTGTTTCAGTAAGTTTTTCGAGAGAACCTCCGTGTATGTGGATTTATGTGTTTGATGTGTACTATGTGTATGAGTAGTGGTATGTGTATGAGTAGAGTTATTATGAGCATATGTAGTGATGGGTGAGTTGACTACCTTCTCCATGTTACTGTTTTGAGTGAGAGAGAGCATGTATTCTAGATTCTTGGTGTAAATACACCTCTCACATTCTGTACAAAAGTATGTTATTAGCAGAGGGTTGTCTGTGTACATGAGGCAATTGCTGCACTGCCTCAAGAGACCCAAGTCAACAAGGTTGGCAGAAGAGACAAGAGTAGTCCAACTGTCCATGATGCTAGGTTGAAGACTATTGTCACTAGGATGGATATGCAGAATCAGTCACAGAGGAGCTCAGTGGATGGATATTTCTGCCTGGGTTTTAGGGAAAATTTGTTGAATTTAACTGTTCGGCTTTGGTGCACAAATGTACATCAGTGAGCGGTGTTGCATGACATGCAAACAAGCAGAAACCTGCTCAAATGCAGGACCTAAATGCCAGAGCTAAAAACTTGAAAAAAAAATTAAAAAGATTCAAAAGGACCAATGAGGATGCATATGCCAAGCAACAGATGTATACCTTGTAAGGGAGCAGTATTACAAAAGAGCTGTATGTACACTGTTAATGTTCTGAGCTTTCTTAATGTTTTTTTCAGACTTTGATCTTTCCTCTTGACTTGATTTGACTAGACCATTGAGCTATGAATAACTTCGTCTTGATGTCACGTGTTGAATTTACACTTACTCTATATCTTTCTTAATTGCCAATACTTAAGATAGATAATGGCCCACCTGCATCAGGTATTCTGTAGCTAGAAAACAATGGTTTAAATGTACTGACAACATTAAACTGAGTGCCAATTAACTTCACAATTTCAGTAATAGTCAACACATATTAGATATGCATACCCTCTTAGCTGAAACCTGTTTGAGTTCTACTCCATTGTGTAAGACATTGTGCCTTCTCTTGGAGTTTTTTTAGTTCTTGTTCATTTTATATTGGTGCGACTGGCGAGTATAACATTTACTCCTTGGAAATTCGCAATTCCTAAATGAGACTCTTTTTTTTTAAACTCATCCAAATAATTCTATTATAATAATTTTTAAGAATAAGCACACCCCCATTTAAGCCCATTAAGTTAATACATGCACAGAGAGTAAAAAAAATCACCTTCAATTTACAGTCATTGATATTATAGTTGATTGCCAACAAGAAAATTCCTACTACACAGGTTATTCTCTGTTTTGCTGATGTTCAGTATTTCTTGTTTCTGTCATCTTCATAATATTTTCTTTCCCTATTTAGTTAAATAAGGTTCATTTTTTGTGAGACAGTGCATCTGTTGCAAGGAACTTTGATAAGACCGTAGTTTAGTCTTTGATCTTATAATTATCTGGTTATTCATAGTAGACATGTCACAGAACACAAATATTGCATCATCTTTACTTAACAGAGACAATTATACTGCTGAGTAGCTCCCATTTACCTGGGGCAGTAAACTAAGTCTTAAGCTCCTTTTAGTCAGCAGAAGTTAGTGTACATTTAATACTAGGCTATCTGCCGGCATTTACTTTATGGGAACTATACCTTATTTTGCTGTGCCTCTGTCGAGCAGTGACACTGAGGTAATCCCTGGGGTATATCTGCGATCTCCCATCCATTGGTCAAGATTTCTCTTGAACAAGGCCAGCGAGGTGCTCTGCCTCACATGTACCGGGATTTTGTTCCACAGCATAGGAGTCTTTGGGTGATGAATCTATCCCTCCAGCACGTCCTATTAATAGCCGTGTCGAGGTTTAAGTCTCCCGCCTTGTGGCTCTGATGGATCTAGATTTTGAGGTGAAGCATATTCATCAAATCTGGGTTTGACATGGCCTTGTATGTTAGGCAAAGGTCACCTCTGAGCAATGAATAGAGCTGGAGTTCTTTCAGTCGGGCAGCATAGGACAGATTTTGAGACCCTTTATCCTTTTGGTGAGGAACTTTTGTGGCCTCTCCAGCTGCTGCAAGTGTCGGGTCAGATACATTCCGAATGGGGCATTGTACTCAATCATTGGTCTGATGAGTGATGAGTAAAGGGAGACTATGACCTCCCTTGATCTAGATGAGAATCCCTTCATGATAAGGTGGGCAATGTAGAAGGTCTTCCTAACTACTTTAGCTACATGGGTGTCGAATGACAGACTACTATCAACCTGGGTCCCCAGGTCCCTGATAACTTCTTCTGTGCTCAGTGGATTGCCACCTATTTGGTAGCTAGGGGTAACCTTGTTTTATGACTATGCATTTTTGGCATTTAACTTTAGGCCGTGGCTCTGGCACCAGTTATCCGTTTCTGTGAGACCCTTCTGAAGGATATCTGTGTCAGATGTGTTTTCTACTATGGCATTGTAGTCATCTGCAAACTTTGTCAGCCATAACCCTCCTGTGTTTGCTTGTACTGAAAAGTAGATGCCAAACAAGAGTGTGCCCAGGACTGAGCCCTGTGGGACACCACTTGTGACAGGCTTTGAGTCTGACATGGCGCCAGCAACTCTGACCCTGTGGGTTCTGTCACTCAGCCAGTTTGCAACCCATCTTGTGATGTATGGGTTAACATTTAAGCTGATGAGTTTTTCAATGATACCCGAGTGGGGTATTGTATCAAGGCCTTAGCCAGATCGAGGTAGGCTGTATGGACTGCCTTTCCTCATCAATGGCTTTGGTGATTGTTTCAAAAGTCAACCAAGTTTAAAAGGCATGATCTGCCTTTGACAAAGCCAAACTGGGTTGGATCCAAAGTCTGCAAATTCCCTATGTCTTTATTATGAGAGTCCATTATATGATCCTCTCCATGGCTTTGCAGATAAGGCTTGTCAAGCTAATGGGCGGTAATTTCCAGGGTCGGTGGAGGCACCGCCTTTGTGAAGTGGGACCACAGTTGCAGTCGCCACTCCTGGATCCAGAGGTAAGACTTTGATTAAACAGCTGTCCTAGCTGTGGGTTTAATTCCTCATTGAGTTCGTGGAGCACACAGCCGGGGACACCATCAGGTCCCATGGATGCTGTGTTTTTTGCTTTGGAGAGAGCAGTTCTCACTTGGGTGCTGGAGATGTTTGGTGGGCTGCAATCGTTTGGTATAGATATCTCTCCTTTTGGGGGGGGGAGAAGTTTGCACTGAACCTGTCAGCCAGTATGTTGGCAATGTCTGTAGGATCAGTAATCTTCACATAATTTTGAACTAGTTCTGAGCATATCTGGGAGTTTCCTCCTAGGTTTCTAACATAGCTAAAGAAGGCCTTATGATTGTCTTTTGAGTCTTTAGCTATTTTTCTCTCGAAATTTGCTTTGGATGATTTTATGAGAGCTCTTAGTTTTTTACTTATAGTGATCAAGGGTGTCTTACCTTTTAAGGATTTTGCTCTATCTTGTAGTAGCTTCCTCCTTTTGTTGTAGAGTTTGTTTATGGCTGGGGTCCACCAGACTGGGCCTTTGGTACAAAGAGTCTTTGTTTTGCTTGGGATTGCCTTATCCGTGCAGTCCTGCAGGTGCTGGTAGAAGGCATTTGTAAGTGATTCAGCGGCTTGAGTGCTGTAAAGGAGACCACACTAGTCTTTAGAAGTGTGAAGTCGGCTTTGAGAAGTTCTTTACTGTGGTCTTTTTATTTCAGGTGGGTGGGATGAGGACCTCCAGCGAGATTAGTTTGTGATCTGATCTCACCAGTGAGGGGTATACTTCCAGTGTTGAACATTGTGCTCCCATGTTCGTGATGATGAGATCAAGTATGTTATCTCCTCTTGTGGGGATGGTGGCGAGTTGTTCCATGGCATTTGAGTTTATGAATTCCAGGAACTTTTGGGCTAGGGTGTTTGGGCTTGAGTAGTGTTCCCAGTCTATATTAGGGTAATTGAAGTCACCTAATATGATGGTGTTTGGTGATACATTTATCCCCTCTAGTGTTTTCAGGAAGGCCATGTGAGGTTCCTGAGTTTGTGAGGGTGGCCTGTAACATGCTACAATTTGCAGAGCAGTCTTGCCTACGGTTAATTGCACCTGGATGGTCTCAGATGCATCGTGCGTTGCCACCAGTCTTGAGGTGTGGGTGTCCTTGATGAATATGGATACCCCCTCCTTTCTTGGTATTGTCCGGGCATGATATGAGGTAAAACCTGATAGCTGGGGTGCTCTCAGGAGCCTTGAACCAGGTTTCTGTCACAGCACAGACATCGATGTTCTCCATACTGAGAAGGGCCTCTGCATTTTGAGATTTAGACTTCTGGCATTGAGCAGCATTACCCTTAGTTTTTTTCCTTTTGTGTTCTAGGGTGGTAGGTTTAGAATTTGAGCCTTGCCTAAAAAGGCACTATGGGGGTGGCAAGAGCCTTTGCCAATATCCGAATCCCAGGGGTGACAGGTGCAAGCCGAGCAGCGTGGCTTGTCCAGCATGTCATCCCAGGCAGACAGATACTGGATCCCCTTTGAATGACACCAGTGTTTAAGCCAATTGTTAAAGCTGATCATCTTATCTCTGTATTGTGGCATCATTCTTGGTGAAGGTAGGATACTGCTCAAGGTCAGGGTCATACCTGCCTGGGCTACATAATCAGAGAGCTCCTCAATGTCTCTTTTCATGTAGTCAGCGTGGACAATGACTGAGTCATATTTGTACCTGCTGTTGAGAGACCTGAGTGCTTATGTGGCGGATTCTAGCGCCCGACAGGCAGCTTACTGTGACCTTCTCCTTACTCAGTCTGGTGACTATGGAGTCACCAATGACTAGTGTGTCTGGCATTGTGTTTGGCCTTAAGGGCTGTGACTGTTTGACACTCTGACTGTGAGGTCTATGTGTTGCAGGTGTTGTGTTCTGAGGTGGTGGTTGTTTGGGTGTCTGCTTTGGTGGCCTCTGCTGTTTTGGTAGATTTTTGATCAGAGCGTATGTCTTTGTGTGTTTATGTGTATGATTTGAGGTTGTAATGGTACTATGTGAGACTGGGTCTATAGTGTGTGTGGTAACCTTCTCCTCCTGACTGGTCTTGCCAGTCCTATGTTGAGAGAGCTCAGCCTCCAGTTTTATTTGTGTTTTGTGGGAGGAGGAGAGGGTTGTCTGTGTACATGAGGCAATTGTAACATTGTCTCAATATTCCCAGGTTAGTGTACATTTAATTGTCCAGCTGAAGAAGAGCTTGGACTTATTGGTACCACATGTTCCACTTACTACTGTGGACACTCCCAATACATCCCTACACTGATCCTCCCCTCCCTGCTTTTTATTAATAATATCTTCTAACAATGGTTTAGAGCTAAATTTCTCTCTTAGTTGTTGCCTTTTTTTTTTTTTTTTTTTTTTGCTAACAACACTATCAAGCTTATTAAGGCTCTACAATAACTTGGTTCCTTCTGGTCATACCAACAAAACAGCATCATCTTCTTTTTCATTTTAGTGGGCTTCCCTTGTAAACTTGATAGTATCTCCTAGAAGATTGCTTTCAATTCAGCCAGCTACTGACACCCCCAAAAGACGTGTTTCCTGTCTCCTGCTTCTTTCCTCTACATTTCCAACAGTTAGCTACAGCCACTGGAAATTTTTAAACAATCTGTCAGGTGTATAAAAGTATGTGGGCAGCACACTGGTGCCATGGTTAGCATTGTCACCTCACAGCAAGAGGTTTTCTGGTTTGATTCTCAGCTGGGGTGCCTTCTTTGCAACATCGGTATGTCCTCTGTGGATTTGTATGGGTTTCCTTCCACATTCCAAAGATATGCATCTGGAGCATTTCTCCCTGGGCCTCTGTTGAAAATGGATTTTATCCCAGTTGGACTTTCCTGGTAAACAAATCTTAAATAAATGTGTGCAGACTCTTCCATGTGAAAATTCTAAAAATATTAGATTTAGTTGCATAATTGGAACATTGCATATGCCTTGCTCGTGTTCTTTCAATAACTGACTATAGTCTGTTTCCAGTCTTTTTTAACTCTGCTATATATATATTTGTAAATATCATTTATCAGTCTATATGTTCTGTTATTATTACTCTTATCTGGTATTTGCACTGGTCAAGATTCTATCAAAAAAGTGTCCAAAGTTGTCTGTTCCTTCTCAAGAACATCCCTTTTGCACTTTAATTTTTACCATCAGTCCCAGGTATGGAAGATAATTATTTATTGTATTTATTTATTGCATTTGTTTACTGGGAAAGTTCACTGGGCCTAGGTGAGCCCATTTTCAGTGGAGAACCAGGGAAAAAAGCTCCACATAAAATTCATAATCCCTGGGCTACAAATTAAATGAGGTGACATACCCCTTCCCAGACAACTACCTCCCTTGTGTGAGTTAACTGTTCCCAACACTTTAGTTCTTTGGTGAGATCCCTGTATTTTCTTCCTGCTAGGCATTGCATATTCTTCCTATCTATACATTTAGCTAAACCTATTGGGAGAATTTATTTTTGTAATTTGCTTACCCCTTTCTTCCTCATGATCCTATCAGCTGCTTTGTAGATAAAGTGTTCAATTGTTTTATTTGCCTCTTCCAAAGTTACCTGAGACCAGAAGATGATCCTAACAATATCTTTGCTTGGCCTGGACTGCAAAAGTATCATACATTTCCACTTAGGACTGTATTCTCCAGCCTGCATAGCATATATTAATCTCAGCTGGGTGGACTTTACTGCTCAATATATTCATTTATTCTAAAATCAAAAAGCTGGCTACTTGTAACACCTAGAGCTACTTTAGCAACTACAAAATATTTTAACTAATGGCTCCTGTATAGCACTCCTCAGAGAGCTGAAATTTAGAAACTAAACCTCTACTTTTGATAGCATTCAGTTGTACAGGCCCTCATTCACATTTGGTAGGTGTGAAAATTGCTTCTCCAAAATCATTGCAGCTATTTGGAAAAATCTCCCAGAGAACATTAGGAATATAGACCAACTACTGATTTTGTAGAAATCATTTAGATACTATCTGTTTAAAGAAAATAAATGCAAATGTTATCGAGATATGGACTACCACAATGGTACACTAGTTCTTAGGTTCCACTCTGCTGGTAATTCCAACCTAAAATGTTCAGGTTTAGCCTCTTTGATACTACCAAGGGACAACAACAGTGACTCAGTTATAAGTACTGCCCCCTTGCATTTTTGCACAGCCATGCAACTGTCACAAACTGATTCTTAGTCCATTATTATTTAGGAACATCTTACATTGATGTGAGCTGTGCAATACTTTACATCCAATTAAGCAATAATCCACAGTTGAGTGTGAGTATATCAGAATTTACCCATGGTTGGTGTGGTTTGATCATGACGGTGAATCCTAAGTGATTAAACAAAGCCACTCATGGGTAAATCCTGATATACTCCTGATATACCCCCACCCAGGAGTGGATTATTTCTATTATACAATGTTATTATTTAAGGAAGAAACTGCTTATATTTCTTAAATACTGTCTTTGTATAAGTGTTCCTCTACATTTATCTCTCTTTACTGATATAATGCGCATGCATATGGAATGTGCAGGAGAAGCAAAGGAGAAAAGAGAATCTCCATTGCTATATATTTTTTCTGTCAACATATTATGAGAGACAGCAGAGAAATAAAAGGAAAATCAGGTATGTTTCTGTTTCTTTATTTTTGAGAATATATCATATTTTTCTTTTATTTTGCACAGTTCATCAGCATATTCCAATAGAAAGTCCAGACACTCAGTGGTACTTCAGCAGCCAGACCTTATTCTCAGTTTACAATGGGCACCCTGATTGGGCTGTCCACAACCAGCGTGCATTTTTTAATACAAATGAGCCGTCATTGTATAATTCTGCATTTATAATAAAATTTAAATTCTCTACATTGTAAATTTAAGCATTAACAGTGAATGCATTGGCAATATTTTGTACAAGCAATCATTGTCGAATGCCTTAATGACATTTTTTTTATTTATATTCCTAAGTGTAGTCCTTGCTTTTTTTTTTTTTTTTTTTGTCTTTGCTATTGTGCCTAACTTTGTGGCTGAAAAGAGTCCCCGGACCAGTTCAGTTACCTGATTTAAAAAGTATAAATAAAAATAATAATAATAAAATAAATAAAATAGTAATATTTTGAAGTTTGGTAGCTCAAAACCCTTGGCCCACAAGCAAAATCAGTTCATCCCATGTTAACGTGGCTCTTTTGTTCTCCCAAATACCCTATCAATCCTACTCCAAACTATTTCATCCAGGTGGCAGAAATTGTCCTGTGTTTAGTATTAGGGGAACAAGAACACAAGAACACAAACATTTTAACTGCCTGGATTTTATCATCCAAATTCTTGTTTTTTTAATAATTATTTGCATAGTTTTCTCCCATGTCTTTCTCTTTTTTTTTTTATTTTTAGCTATTGCCTCTGCATTCATGCCATACCTACACATATGATCTTGATTTTCAAAAGTCTCTTTCCTGGCTACTACTGGTGGGACTTAAGACCAAAGGCTGATGTAGTGATAAACCAGAAGTTAGAAAATAAAAGCTGAATATCAGAAAAATTCCAACTCCAAGAATGTCAATACTTTATTACAGCAAAGCTTTCTGATATAAATCCTTCTTCAGTGTGCTGAAGAAGGATTTATATCCGAAAGCTTTGCTGTAATAAAGTATTGACATTCTTGGAGTTGGAATTTCTCTGTTATACTACTGGTGGGACCCACATCAGGAGGGTCTCTTTGCTTGGACAGCAGCTGAGCATGGTTTCCCTTCCTATACACAGGCTCAGTGGGTGCAAGACATGCCAGGGCAAGTGGAGCAAGATAAAGCAGACAGAAGATGTCACACTGTGGCCTATGGTGTTTCCTTATGCTCTAAGTTTATCTCCTACATGCTAATGATATTGTCAGCCTTGAAGTGTAATGGACATTAGCTCAGTATTGTGTCTCCATCCCAACTCATACAGTGGTCACACTTCCTCTGTCTTCCCATCCAACCAGCCTGCCATCATTTCGCTGGGCAGTGGCCTCCACCAGAGCAAAGCTGAGAGAGTTTTGGTATGGTCTCCCTCCTAAGGGTAGGTACACCCACCCTCCTTGCCAGTGGCTGTCAGATGATGGAGACACTAATTAAACCCAGACCACCGTGGTCATAGCCAGGACCTTATCCCTCTATGCAACCAGGCTAGCTTTCTTCCCACATGTGTCTCACCACCAGATCTAAGGACGGTTTTTATTGCTAAGTATTTCATTCACACATAGACCTAAAGGCATGAGTAGTGTTTGTGTAGGTACATAATTTACTTCTATTGTTTTCATTTTACTTTTGTTAATCTTACAACTAGAAAAAGTCTGGAAATGCCCACACATTTCCAGCATTAAGGGAATAATGTACTCAGGTTTCATTAGATATAAAATTGTCATCGGTAAACAGGTCCAGTTTCTTACAGCCTCCATAATCTTCATATCATGGGATCGCTGACACTCTTATTCTTTTAGCTAGAGGTTCAAGATACTTTGCAAACAAAAGAGGGAGAACAGTGAATCCTATGTAGTCCCTCTGCCTAATGAAAAACTCTCAGACAGTACCCTGCTGTCTCTGGCCACTAATCCTGGAACATGCTTATAATTAAGTTCACAAACAGTTCCAATAAGATGAAGTGCCTCATGAACCCTCTGAAATAGTCACAGCATACCCTATCAAATGCTTTCCCAGAATCCAGGCTCACCAGAAATGGAGAAGTCTTCTTTTACTCTGCCTCGATCGGTATCATTATACTCCTACTAATATTAACAAATGTTTGACTACTGTCAACAAACTCACACTGACCACAATCTATAAACTTAGGAAGAACCTTGGCCAGTCTTTTAGCCATCACATGTATCAACATCTTATAAACAGTAAAAGATCAAAATAGGCCTATATGACTTAGGGTCCACTAAGTCCTTCCCTTCTTTTGGTATCATATTTACCACAGATTTCCAACTTTTAGGAGTATCTCTCACCTTTAACATATTAAATAGCTTACACCATGTTTGATTACTTTTGTAGACCTCACTTTCCAGATTTCTGACCCTGGAGCTTTATCTGTCACCAAACACTGAATAGTTATTTTTATCTCCTTTCTGGTTATAGCAGCTATTAGACCCTTTGCCACACATTTCCCCATTGCTGGCAAATTGAGACCAGTGAGAATTACTTCCAGTTCATTTTTTGAAGACTAATCAACATGCCTCTACATATCTGTATACTAATCTCTGAAATTTTTCAATATACCCATCAAGTATCACATCAGTGGGTTTTTTATTTTAGTAATTATCTTTTCAGTTTTATGGTTCTTATAGGTTCATAGGTAAGTATAAGGTGAGTTGGCCTTGTGGGCCATTTCAAACCTATCTGATTCCCCTTTCAAAGGTAAGAATCAAATCCTGTACCTTGTGACTGTGAGGTAAATCCCTTAACCATTATACCAACCCCCAGCTCCACTATCTGGGCCAATAATTTGTGGGTTCTTGGGTGATTGTCAAAACATTTTTAGAGCCTTCTTTCCATCTTCATTATTATTGTCCAGGTGTTCCCTTAGCCTACTGTATTTGTTGTTTAACCTCCACTGATGTCACATCTTCACTATACTGCAATGCTTTTATCTTTGATAGTCCCTCCAGGTAGGTACTGTTATTGATTTCTCACATCTCTCTTGCCTGATGACTTAAACAATTCCCTCTCTATCCCATTCATTGACTAGGTGGACATAGCATCCAACCTGCCCAGAAGTTCCAATACTTGTTCTGCCTCCTGGTCTCAAAAGGGCTTCTTCTTTAGCATATCGATCAGGAATTGTCAGTTTTTAATCCAGCCCTTTTTCTCATAATTTCGTAATGTTTTCATAACTTAAACATGAACAGAGATTAATATTGGGTGGACTTCCTCCTTCCAAACCAAACAAAAGTGTTCCCAAGTGGCATGTATTCTATCCAGTATTGCCAATCTTCCATATCTTTGGGAATTAAACATATGGTCATCATGTGCCCCTGAAATTTGTATAGCATCCCCTAACCCAAATATCCCCATACATTGTTCCAGAAATATTCCCTGTCTAGAAATTATTTTACTTTCAGGCCCAACTTGGCCATCCTATTTATTATAAATTACATTTTAATGATCTCTTACAAGTATCATGCCTTGCTATAAACCTAATATTTCATCACACCACACTGTTATGGTGATTTTGGGAGGCATATAGACACATATTAACTCTCCTCCCTAGCCAGTACCCCATAATTGTCACACACCTTCCTTGTTTGTCCATCTTCCCTCTTCCATCCCCAGTGGTACCTATTTTTGTATCAATATTACTACTCCTCACTTTCTAGTTCCTTGACATTCAGTCAAGGAGCCCCTAAAAATACTTTTTTAGTTAATTCCTAATTCCCTATGGTCCGAATGCATTTCCTGGAGCATTACAACTTGCGCTTAGGATTTTCTGATCTGATTCTAGGACAAAATATTAAACATAACCTTCTGGAAGCATCAGTGCAACCTTTTTGTCCGGACTCTAAGGGTTTCTGTAAAGATATTGGTCCATTTATAACTAGTTGGAAGACAGTGGCATATATCATGTTCAGTTTAATTAAAGACAAAAACTCTAGATTATAAAAGGATACTCTCAATCAATTGTTCTTTTGGTGGAAGCATTAGACTGCTGATTAGAACATTCCATATCTGTTTCCATCTAATATTCATCCACCTCCTTCCCCAAAACCTGCAGTATAGAAACATAAAGCATAGGAAGGAGATGAAATTAGTAATAATGTCCTGATGTCACTTTGGCATGAACTTACAGTACCATTATATATGTTATTCACTAGGTCATTTAAGTATGTGGAGATTACTCAAGACTACAGACATGTTAAACCTGTCTTTAATGAAAAGGGGAATAGGACAGCATAGAGTGATACAGACCTTTAAGTTTTCTTTCTTGTTGTAGAACAATAATGTAGAAGGTTATTTTGGATAAATTATTGTCAGAATTGAAAAATGTTGTAACTTAAAACCATATATCAGCAGGCATATGTTGAAAATAGATATGGAAACACCTGTAACATGATGTTCTTTAACAATATAATAACAGCTATAAATGAAAAATTGTGTTATGATGTAATTTATAGACTTAACTTCGGCATTTGATGGGGTTAAACACAAAATACTGATCAATAAATTACAACGACTATGTATTGATGTACTCTTGATAGGACTGATAGCTGCATGGCTTACAAATAGGACATGGCAAGTATCAAAAAGCAATTGGACAGGTGAAATTCGTGGTTATGTCCCGCAGGGTTCTTTCCTAGGCCCATAATAGTTTAGGTTGTATCTTTCAGACCTATCTTTTTCATCTGAGGTGTTCTACAGTCTGTATGCAGAAGACTTGAAAATGGATGACTTTATTACAAGTGTTACAGATAGGACTGCAAAAGAACTTGACTAAATTGACCATTTGGACACAGGAGAATAATATACTTAGAAATTCATCAAAAACTAAGCATATGAGATTTGGGAGTTATAAATGGAAAGGTGAATATTGAATACAACACACATTGATTAAAATGTAGAGTAATTTAAGGACTTGCATATATGGGTAGATCCAGCTTTGAGTTTTTCTAATCATAGATGAGTGATAGTTATAGAATTATAGATAAAAGATTTATAAAGTCTAGGAAATAAGAAATGATGAAATCATTGTTTGTTACTTAGATAAGACCCAAACCTGAATGTGGAATAACTATATGAAAACCTTATAAGAAAACAAGCATGAGTAAATTGGAAACAGTACAGCTAGAAAGGCACTATTGCCAGTATTTGAAATATTTATATCTATGTATGCATGTATGTATGTAAGTAAGGAGCCCCAGCTTTCTGCAATAACAGTATGATGCATTCTCGGTCTGGTATTAAGCCCCTTCCTCCTTATTATTAATGCTCTTGCACATTATTTCCACTACAAAGCTGCAGAGGAACAACAGTAATATCCTGAACCACATTACAATGTCCCTTTCCGTCCCCATCTTTCCCAGGGAATTAGTGTTCATTTATTCATTCAGTTTATCATTCAGACTGGCTATTATTAATTTTAAGTGTCAGTCTAGGGTGATATGGAACCATATTTTCATTGCCCTTCCCCATGCTTCTTTACACAAGCCATTTAATACACTTAGTCCTCCTCTGCATTCCTATATTTGCAGTTGCATCCCTAAACTTCTACCTGGTACAGTAACTTTAAGTGCTGGGTAAGCTACTTGTTAGATTTCCTGCAGTTATTCCACACAAGCTCTTGTCTAGATTTCCAGGATTAGATCAAAGGTAAATCTATCCACATCAGATGATTCATTCTGACAGCTGCTTGTTAGATTACTTGGTTGTAATTAATATTGAATGTTTTCTCCTCTAAAGAAAGTAATTTATCATTTACCAAGTAGTAGTGTCAGTCTCAGACAATTCCTATACTAGTGCAGGGAGTAAAGTGGGCTCTGCTGTACAGCTTGCTGCAAATTAGAGCTATGTTATACTGAATTTATTTTTTATTTATTTGACATTTATTTACTGGGAAAGTCTGACTGGGATACTATCCCATTTTCAGTGGAGGTCCTGGAAGAAAACCTCCACATTGACATAATATGGTGGCAGTTAAATAAAGTTATTACAAAGCCTAATACAGAAGAAAGAGATATTAACTAAGAAAAAAAATCAGCTTTATTTCATATAGTGTGAACCTATGCATACATAGTCCAAATATTTGGACAGCTATAACAAGCTGGAAAAGCATATTGTCAATAGATAACAAGTATTCACAAGTTGCAGTTTACAAAGGACAATGTTTGGAACAGAGATGACTAGATAATATAGCGTAGTCAAAAATGTATGTCTTCTTAGTCTAAGAAACAGATTTTACTAATTTCTTCTCTCTGAATATAGTCAAGGCATGCTGGTGGTGGAAGAAGGGACGGGCTAGTTCAACCTGGGGTAGTGCAGCAGCAGAGCCAGGTTTTATTTCGATAGCTTTTTTGTAGTTGTTTAAATTTGGACAGGTTAAAGGTAGATCTAATTTGCAGAGGGACAGAATTCCATTTTTGGCAACAGAGTGTGAGTAGAGACTGGTCTTTGGCCAAAGGACTTGTGTTTTTTATATATGCCGAGAAGCTGTTGTTCATTAGATCTAAGTCGTGGGTTAGGGTGATAGGAATGGAGAATAGGAGCAAAAGCAGGGCAGTCATCAGCTATGTCAATAATGCTGTGTGAGGAGATGAGCTGTATGTAACCAAAATGGTAAGGCAGTTTGAGCCAATTCAAAGCCTTAAGGGCTACACATTGGTGATTGTGGTATTGTTTGTTGGTGGCAAATTTTGCATTCTTATTATAGCATGCCTCCAGCTTATTTTTAACTGTAGCCTAACATAATGTAACCTAATGTAACGTACTGTAATCTAACATACAGTAGCCTAATGCAACATGTAGTACAGGTGTACACGTGTTCCTTTTAGTTAGGAAGGTAATGTTTTCAATGAACTAGGTATTGAATAAAGTTACATTTTTTAGTGGACAACTATTATTAGAAGGGTTGCACTCCATATTTGAGCTTGGATATAATAGGTTACGTATTGATGTACAAAATTTTGGGGGTCAATTTTGTGTTGAAGTTGAAGATGGCTATAATATTTTTTTTTAATCTAGGTTACCTTGTTTTTACTGAGACTGTGCAATTCTCTATATACAGGAGTGTTCAGTTTAAGCCATTCTTTCCAAGATTTGTCTTTGTTATTTATTGTAGTTTTTGGCTGGGTAGTGAGACATGGTGCACTGTTAATTTTTGTATTTTTTTTTGCAGAGCAGGGTCTGGCTATTTAGATTATTTAAGAATAAGGTATTGAAAGTATTGACTGCCTCGCTGAGTAGAATAGTTTTAAGGGCAGACCAATTAAAGGCTTTCAGTGTATTGATGAAGGAGTCTTTATTGAATTTAGAAAGGTTTCAGGTTGTTGTAAGTTGGTGAGTGTTAGGTTGGTTGGTGCTATTTCTAAAGATATAGGCTGGAAGGTGGTCACTAAATGAGTTTGAATAGGTTCCAGAGATTGTGAATTTTCTACAGTCAGAGTCCAGTAGCCAGTCTAGAATTGAAACTTTACTGTTGGTATTATTAAATCTAGTGTGTATTTTGATAAGTTGTGGGTAATCATAAAAGTTTAAACTAGGTGAGGGACAGTCTGATGTCAAGACAATCCCCTGGATTAACAAAAGCTTGCACAGAGTGCAAGATTGGTGCAGGAGGCCACGCAGGCAATACGTCTGCCGTGCGATCCAGGAACAGCCTGCAGGGGCGTGCACGAGCGCTCCTGCACTAATCTTGTACAGACTAATCCCTGGTATGCAAATCACTCCATTTCCAGGAGAAATCCATGCAAATGAGGTGATTTTGCAATCCAGGAAGCTTGCAACAGTCCGTGCAAGACTAGTGCAATCTGCAGAAATGTACTCGGTTAGTAACCGAATACATTTCTGCAGAATCCAAAACGGAGCTATGACAGCTCCAAATAAAGGCTGCATATCATTGAGAAAGCATGCCAATGGCCAAGTATAAGGCCATTGGCATTGCAAGCAATAAAAAAAAAAAAAAAAAAAATCAACTTTTATTTTTTTTAGCCAATCTCGACTGTTTAAGCATAGGGCAGCGGCACACAAAAAATAAACCTAAAATAAGCATTCTAACTAAAATCAGTATTCTGCCATGCAAGTCAATGGCAGGCAGAAGACAACCAGGCCCATGAGTAGTGGTTGCTAAGGGGAGAGGCTCAGTGTAACTATGCATTAGCAGGCAATCCTATGCAAATGAGGGGGAGTATAGTGAATCCCAGTTTTCCCCAACATGTGAGGCAGGTCCCAACAGTGTAAGAGTAGGAATAGCTGGGTGCAAGACTAGGAGGTAGGTAACATCATGGGTGAGTGTGTCAGGCATACTGTAAGTGGATTGGAGCCCTGTCGCTCGGGTTTGATCTTAGCTTAGCAAAGCTAAGATAGGGGGTGTGTCTACACCTGCCTAGCACTCTTTGCAAAGTGTAAGTGGGTGTGCGCACCTCACACCGGGTTTTACAGGAAGAAAAGAGAAGTTAAACCAGGAAATAGCAGCAGTGTGCACATTTGAGCACTCTGTTTGTGCAGCATGCACACAGGCTTAAACAAGGAGGCAATGGGAAGGGAAAACAGCAGTAAGAAGGTAATCAAGGAGAACTAGCTTAGCTGGCAGGTGAAATGTATCAGAATCAGCCAATTACTCAGGCAGCAGAGAAGCCCAGCCCAGCACACCACTATAAACTATGCAAACACCTTTCCCCTTGTATTTTCCCAAAAACTCTGAACCACCGGTGTATACGAATGGGGAAATCTTACAAAACGAAAGCAAAAGAAAAATGTTAGGGGTTGCTTTTGCTATCATAAACCAGCATGTGCAAGAGGCTGAGGGTGGTGAGAATGTGAATGCTGATGACCAACCCACAGTGAGGAGGAGAAGAAGAGTGTACAGACCCAGGGAAACCTACCAGAGTCTACATGAGCTGGCAATAGTGGGGCACTAAAGGGTGGACAGGGACCTCCTACAGCATATTGTTGAGCTGTGCCAGCCACACCTAAGACACAGAACCAACATTGGGGAACCCATCCCAGTAGAAACCAAGGTATGTGTAGGCTTAGGAATACTAGCCACAGGTACCTTCCAAAGGCCAACTGGGGCTATCATGGGGATCTCACAGGCATCAGCATCCAGGGTACTCCACCAGTTCCTGGATGCCATGTCAGCACATGCCGATGAGCACATATATTTCCTCAACACCCATGAGGCGTTGGCCAGCTATATGCATCTCTTCCAAAAAATACCAGAATACCCTGAAGTAGTGGGTGCTATAGACTGCATGCACATACACATAAAAGCACCACCCCATGAACAGGGCAGGGTCTACATAAACTGCAAGGGCTTCCCCTCCATCAACTGCCAGGTCATGTGCGATGCCCAGGGTATTATAATGAATGTGTGTGCTGGAAGCCCTGGGAGCTATCACGATTCCCACATCTGGCATCTGACACACCTGTACCAGAGATTTTCCAATGAGGACAAACCATATGGGCACCTAGTGGGGGATGCTGGTTACGCACTGGAGGCGTGGCTGATGACACCCATCAGAAATGCACACACACCCAAACAAGAGCTCCATAATGAGGCACACACACAAACAAGAATCATAACAGAGCATGTGCTTGGGATGCTCAAGTCACGGTTCCAATGCCTGGACACATCCAGTGGAGCCTTGCAGTACTCTCCAGCTACATGTACCCAAATTGTCATGGTATGTGCCATGCTACACAACATGATCCTGTGGAAGCAGCTGCAGCAGGAACAGCATGGGCCAGGGCCACACAGCCCCCCACCATTGCCAAGACCAGCACAGGCACAGAGTGACTCAAAGGAGGAACAACCTGAGCCTGCACCTATAGGCAGAAGGAGGTGTGCCCAGTATGCCTTGGCTGTGGCAAAGAGGCAATGCATAGCAACACACTGACACAGTAGGGACCCATGGAATAACACCTCTCTCTGACTCGCACATACAGTAAAAAGGATGCCAAGTATGACACTACCTGTACTCAACCATGTATAGGGAGTGTACTATGTGCATCCAATATAGGCAGCCCTCCAGCACCATCCGCAAGTCTGGCACACCCTCAAGGTAAGTCAATTAACCTACCAATTGCCAAATGGAGTAGAATGTGTTGTTACCTGTAACTGGTATGGATGTGAGCATGCAAGGGAAGTGGGTGGCTGAATATTATGGCAGCAGACAGTAGACACCCATAGTGGCACCATGACATCTGTAACACATAATGGAGTTACCATAGTAGCCAGTACTACACAGGGTGACAAAACCCACTGCAAGAAATGTGCTGTGTGACATGTGTGTCCATATGACCCATACATGCCAGTCAGGATGGTTCACATACCCAACAACAGTCTCAGTCAGCAGGACAGGTGTAGACAAACCCAAACAGAGCCTGTGCCACGGCCCCAGAATGATGGCTATGGTTAACCTCCTCCCAGGCCTACACAGACAAGCCACAGCAGGGCAGGCAGTGGGATGTTAGTTCTGAAGGGTAGGACGTCAGACAATAATATGTAGGGCAACCAAAGCCACGATCTGTAGTACACTGGTATGCCTCTAGTCAGCATGATAGTTAGCAATGCAGAATGAAATGGAGCTCACAGGTTCATAGGTTCATAGGTAGGAACTAGGCTATCTGCCCAAAGGGATTTATAAGCCTAGCCAGAATGTGTTGGCTTTTGCCATTAGTTCCCTGTGCCTCTGTCCAGCAATGCCACTGAAGTGATCCCCGGGGTAAACTTCCTGTTTCCAATCCACTCGCCAAGGTTTCTCTTGAAGAGTGTTAGTGAGGAGCTCTGAATAATGTAGATTGGAATCTTGTTCCAGAGCATGGGAAATCTCTGGGACAGGAATCTATCTCTCCAGCATGTCCTATTTATTGTTGTGGTGAGTTTTCGATCCCTAGAGCATGTGGCTCGAGAGGATATGGATTTCTTTAGGTGGAGCATGTCCATCAATTCTGGGTTGGACATGGCCTTGTATGTCAGGCAGAGATCACCTCTGAGTAGGCAGTATGCAACCGAGTACAGCTGGAGTTTCTTCAGTCGAGCTGCATAGGGCATCTGTTTGAGGCCAATGATCCTCTTGGTGAGGTACTTCTGTGGTCTTTTGAGCTGTTTCAGGTTTCTTGTAAGGTACATCCCAAATGGGGCATTGTACTCTGTGATGGGTCTGATGAGTGATGCATAAAGGGGCACAATGACCTCTTTTGATCTGGATGCAAACCCTTTTGAGATTAGGTGGGCCACATAGAAGCATTTTGTAACCACTTTAGCAATGTGATTATCAGAGGAGAGATTACTATCTACTTGGGTCCCCAGATCCCTCATTTCGTCTTCTGTATTTAGGGGGCTACCACCTATGTGGTAATTTGTGGGTACTTTGTTTTGTCCAAAGGGGATGACTATGCACTTTTTGGCATTTAGCTTGAGACCATGGTTTTGACACCAGGTATCTGTCTCAGTGAGACCCTTTTGGAGGATTTCTCTGTCAGCTGGAGAGTCAATTATAACCCCTAGTTTGCAGTATTCTGCGAACTTGGTCAGCCATAGTCCTCCTGTGCTTGCCTGTACCTCTGAGAAGTATATGCAAAAAGGAGAGGTCCTAGGACTGAGCCCTGGGTAACACCACTTGTAACCGGTTTAGAGTCAGACCTAGCTCCCACAACTCTTACCATGTGGGTTCTGTCCGTGAGCCAGTTAGCAACCCATCTTGTGACACAGGGGATTATGTTCAGGCTAGTGAGCTTGTCTATAATACCAGAATGGGGAATGGTGTTAAAGGCATTTGCGAGGTCCAGGTAGGCTGTTTGGGATACTGGCTAAGGCGCTTGATGCCCCTATAGTGCCTTTTTTAGGCAAGGTTCAAATAACAAATTCACCACCATAACAGGAACAGGCAAGCAAAAACTGAGGGTAATGCTACTCAATGCTATAAGTCTAAATCTCAGAATGCACTCACTCGAGGCACTCCTTAAAATGGAGAACATCGATATCTGTGCAGTGACTGAGACCTGGTTCAAGACTCCAGACAGCACCCCTGCACTACCAGGCTATAACTCATACCACACTTTTCAGCCATGTAACCTGGACCGAAACACCAAAGGCAGTGGTGTGTCCATATTCATTAAGGATATCCACACCTCCAGACTAGTTGCTCAGCATAATGCAGCCGGGGTTATCCAAGTGCAACTAACTCTGGGAAAAACTGCAATACAAATTGTAGCTTGCTACAGATCCCCCATCATGCCCCAGGATTCCCACTCCTCTTTCCTTGATGTACTGGAAAATATTAGGGTTCAACCAAACACCCTAATAATGGGCGATTTCAACTACCCCACCATTAACTGGGAAAACTACTCATGTACCAACTCCTTCACTCAACGCTTTCTGGAATTCATAATCTCCAATGCCCTGGATCAATTTATCCACACCCCCACCAGGTGCAACAATATCCTAGACCTAGTCATTACCAACATGAGTGAACGATGTTCCACACCTGAAGTCAACTCCTCATTGGTCCAATCTGACCATAAGCTAATCACCCTTGATATCCATATCCCGCCCCCCACCCCCCATTAAAGAAACCACAGCAAAAAATTTCTCCAAAGCCAGCTTCATGCTTCTTAAGACAGAAGTGGTGAACTTTATAACACCCATGTAGATGGACAATACAGTTACAACTGCTGAATCCTACACAAATGCACTCTATAAGCACTTACACGAGTGCATGGAATCGTGCTATCCCAAACAGAACCAAGACGCTATCCTCCAAAAATAGTAAGCCAATCTGTGGCCCCTGCCATAAACAAACCGTACAACAGAAGGAAGAAACTGTTGCAAAAGAGAGTAAAATCCCATGAGTGGAGGAGCTTCCTGGTCAGCCTCAGTAAAAAGCTGAGATCCCTTATATGATCCCCCAAAGCTAGATACAAAAACAAAATCACCACTAATTTCAAGGACAACCACAAAGCATTCTATAGCTATGTCAAGAATCTCGATGGCAACAGCCAGATCTGCTCTGAGTTACAGCACAAAGGCAAGAAAGTTACAGAACCAACTGATATTGCCAACATCCTGGCAGATAGGTTCAGTGCTAACTTTACCCCCCCCCTCACCCCCTAAAGGGCCCATATCTATACAGGAAGAATGCAGAGTCCCTGTAATCACAACTATGCAGGTAAAAGCTGCCCTCTCTAAAGCCAAAAATACAGCATCCATGGGACCGGACAACATCCCAGGCTGCGTTTTACACAAACTTCAGAACGAACTGGCTCCCCACTTAAGCACCATGTTCAATAATAACCTCACATCAGGCATTGTGCCCACTGAATGGTGCACAGCAACAGTTATCCCACTCCACAAAGTGGGAGCCACCACCACTGATCCCGGGAACTATTGACCTATTAGCCTGATCAGCCTGGTCTGCAAGGCCATGGAAAGTATCATCATGGAACTCATACTCAAACAAAGACATTGTTAACCTCCAACCTCCGGATCCCACCAAGTTCGGGTTTGTGAAAGGCAGATCATGCCTCCTGAACCTGATCGACTTCTTTGAAGCAGTCACCAAAGCCATAGATGAGGGTAAGGTGGCTCACACAGCCTATCTTGACCTCGCCAAGGCTTTTGACACCATCCCCCATTCTGAAATTATAGCTAAACTCACTAAACTAGGTATAAATCCCTACATCACAAGATGGGTTGCCAACTGGATCACTGACAGAACCCACACTGTAAAAGTTGCAGACTCCAAATCTGACCTCAAAGCAGTGGCAAGTGGAGTACCACAGTGTTCCGTCCTGGGACCGGTCCTATTTGGTATCTACTTCCCTGAAGTACAGGCTAACACAGAAGGCCTCTGGCTAATGAAGTTCCCAGATGACTGCAAAATTGGAGCCATAGTCAAGTCCCCAAATGATGTGGACATCCTACAGAAGGGCCTCGCTGTGACAGATGCCTGGTGTCAGAGCCATGGCCTCAAGCTCAATGCCAAAAAGTGCAGTGTCATCCCCTTTGGTAAAAACTCTGTACCCATGAACTACCACATAGGCAGCAATCGACTTAACACCGAATGTGTGATAAGAGACCTTGGGACCCAGGTGGACAGCAGTCTCTCCTTTGATAGTCACATCGCCACAGTAGTCAGGAAGTCCTTCTACATGGCACACCTCATCATAAAAGGGTTCTCATCCAGAAAAAAAGAGGTCATTCTTCTCCTCTACTCGACACTCATTAGACCCATTATAGAGTACAATGCCCCTTTTGGAATGTACCTCACAAGACATCTGCAGCAGCTGGAAAGGCCACAGAAGTACCTCACAAAGAGGATTACTGGCCTCAAAGAAATGCCCTACACTGACCACCTCAAAAAACTCCAGCTTTACTCCGTAGCATATCGCCTACTCCGAGGTGATCTCTGTGTAACATGTAATGCTATGTCAAACCCAGAGCTGTTGGACATGCTACACTTAAAGAAATCCCAATCCCTCTGAGGTACACGCTCTAGGGACATAAACCTTGTCACCACAATAAACAGGACATGCTGGAGGAATAGATTCCTGTCCCAGAGACTTCCCATACTCTGGAACAGGCTACCCATCTATGTCAAGCAAAGTTCTTCATTAGCACTCTTTAAGATAAATCTTGATGAGTGGATGGGAAATAGGAAAGACACCCTGGGGATCACTTCTGTGTCTCTGCTCGACAGTGGCACAGAAAAATAACTTTCTTGGGTGGCGTAAGCCAGGGAATCTTGTTGGTGGATGTGGAGACTTACACTTGCTTTGCATAGGCAGCAGCATGTGCATTTTAAATGATGCTCATGATCAGCTGATGGCCTCTGCAAGAATTGCAGCCCTCCCCTAGCTCATTGCATGTGGAACAGCTGTGGTAACATTCTCCTACCCAGTTGCATGGAAACACACTCCAATATCTAGGAACATCATCGAGGTGTTGGCCCTTTTCATTCACTGTGAGCAGGAACTAGATCTGTTGTATGGCAAACAGCATCTCAGATGGATTCAGGATTTACCTCTAACAACATACACTGTGAAAACAGGGCAACAAACAGGAGGGGGATGTGCCTGACCTCACTACAGACTGTAAGTGCTGCTATACTGCATTTGGAGTAATGTTGGTTTAACAGTGTGTGTGTGGATATGGCTGTCATACATGTCGCAATGCCTGCTGTCAGTTCCATGTTTATGAGGAATCCTCATCTACAGGGTCATCTGCAGACTGGGCAGTGTTGTGCCTTTGGTTTCATGTGTTACCCATGGAGCATCTATCTGTGGACTGCAGAAGCTATTGTGAGGATTGCAGTCTGTAGATGGTGAAAGCCGTGACAGTTACTGACTTCATATCCCTCATAGGACATATGTTGCAACACACCCTGTTACAACAGTAAATTTATGAGGTTATCACAGCAACATGTCAATATTGGCCCTGTGTTTGTGCTTCCAGCCACATCTCTGTCAACCTTTGTACATATGTCGTGCATGAAGTGGTGCATATGTGCTGTACACCATAATTAGTGTCATCCTATCTGATAACAAGCCAGTGATATATCAGACTGCTACACATGCCATATACAGTAGGGGTTATATTTCATGACATAATCTGGACATTCTGTGGATGTTTGTACAGTACTGAGGTCTGTGTACTTACGGTGAATGTCAACAGTGTGTGTATTGTTAATATGTACTTTAGCCTGTGTACAGACTGTGGTAGATGTCATTGTTCTAGTTCCCCTCCAATCTGATGTTACATGCTGTTCCACTGTATGGTACCATATTGGCGTACATGTTTGTAGGGCCATACACACACACATGTCCCATACCACAGACAGCCATCAGACCAAACTGTGTAGCAGCCCAGTATATGTAGGGTCAGTCTGTGAGTGGCACATATGAGGATAGTGTAGAACAAATAGTCCATATACTGTAATATTATGCTAGCTTACCATATGTGGCTGTGGCTGTGTTCACATTGGTTGAGGTTATGTACTTTCACACAGGTGTATCTTATCCTGTGCTGTGACATGCCTGTTGAGCCTGTTATATATGCAGGTACATGTGCATTCCCCCATAGGAGATGTAGGCCAGTGTTGAGCTAGTCTGCCTGTAGCCTGCACAGTGCATTGTTACATGCCTAGCAGCTTGGTGTACTTACCCAGTGAGATGTCATGTGCAGATACTTGCCAGATGTACTGCTGCCGGGCCCCCCTTAAAAGTCATGTATGTCAGACAGAGCAGTGGGATGCTGTACAGATGTATGTCAATATCTAGTGGGTAGTATGTGGCCATGGCACCCCTGTACCAGCAGTCATTATGTGTCAGGCCAGACAAGGGTGTGTGAATGCATAACCTGTGGTGGCAAATGTATACCAATCGTTATGTGTTATACCCATCTACATGGATGTCTACATCCATATTGTCAGGCATGGTACAGATGTTTAGCACTAAGGGCTTATGTGTATACCTCTGGACTGTACAGAGTGTGTCAGAATATCCACATATATTGGCCAATATCTCTGCTGCAGTCCACAGGGGCATTACTTGCTACCAGCAGTACTTTACAATGATGTCCTTAAGATGTCTGTCAGTAGCCAATGGCACACATGTTATAAGCAGATGTGACCTCCCATGCACACCATGTCTGTGAATACAATCCCAATGACAGTAGCAATAGTCTACTAATATACCTGCTATATATACCTGATATCCCCTTGCACTACGACTTTGGGACTATAGGGGCTGTGGTAGGGCTACACTCCATGTCCAGGATATATGGTGGAAATATATGTACATATACTTATCCAGATAGCCATATAAATATATATATATACATATATATATATATATATATATATATATATATATATATATATATATATATATATCTTTACACATGTAGAACCCAAAAAATATCAAAAAATCCCCGTAGACTGTAGCAAGCAGGAAAAGCAATAAAATAGTGGTAACAGTTCTGTAAAGTCAGTAATCCAGAGTTAGCACACGTAACTGGTACGATAAAAACTTTATTCCAAACAAGACAAACGTAAGCGCTTTCACGGATTCATGTCCAGGATATATGGTGGAAATATATGTACATATTCTTATCCAGATAGCCATATAAATATATATATATATAGATATATATATATATATATATATATATATATATATATATATATAAAATTACACATGTGTAGTACTTCCAATTACCACTGTCATGGCAACCACCCACTATAAATCCCTACATCATCTGGGCATGGTCCCTTTACATTTCCTGTGTAATGGACATCTTTCCTGTGTATGGGCATCAGTGTTACCAACAGCAGGTAGCAATACCTCTTACAAGAGAACCGGCACACTCAGGGCAGCCACATATTTGTAGGAGGGTCAGGAACTACAGACAGACTGCGAGTAGAGTTGTGTTATGCTTTGTATAGTACTAGTGTTACAGGGTGTATGTGTCTACATACTAGTTTAACTTGGAATGCAGTCTGTCTGCATAGCTCATAACTGTAGGCCTATCCTCTTGCTGGCCAGAGGTGTGCCTATCATGTTTATTCTGTCCACCATACAGGTCCTGTGTCAGATATTACACTGGCAGTGTGTGTGTTGAGTGCTATCGGTACATGGTTACATCCATTTCTGTTTCTAACCTCAATTCCATGACTAAGGGTATGTTGCAGACTATCCTGTAACACCAGCAACTTGCTTAGTGTATGGCAACAGTTGTCCACATATATGCCTGTGTTCCAGCCTCTGCCCTCCACCTACATACCAAGCTTTGCACATATGTCATGCTGTTGGTGGTTGTTCTGTAGTGGGCTGTGAGTATATCACACTGCCATTGTTGCCGTCAGTCCACTGATGTTGTATCCCCCACACATACGGTGGGGCTGGGGCCATATATGTGTGGGCATCACATACACAATACATGTGTGCCCATATGCACTCCAGAGGCCAGTGTATGTAACAGTGGTATATGGCCCTGTATTATTGAGTCTAGGGAGGGAAGCACCATAAATGACCTAGGCTGCTACAAAATGTGGGGGTATCAGGGGTGAGCTGCCTTAAGGTGTCTTGATGTACAGTACCATATACTTCACCTATATTTACATTACTTACATGAACTGGGTTAATGCAAGCCTACTGCCTCCTGCCATACAGATTGTTCTGTTTGTCGGTGTGCTCATGATGGTGTCAGTTATGCCTTGTTATGTAACAGTTACAACCCGTGTGGTCACATGACATCTTTACCACCTACTGAGTTTGCACAGAGTGTAGATAGAGGCTGCTGAACTATACACCTGCATTACATACTATTGATTGTTTGGTATCCTGTGGCCCAGTTTGTCTTCATTATTGTACAATTCGAAAGGCTTGGCCTGGACAGCAACAGCTGTGAACCTTTCCAAACTACTGTATTAGTGTAACTGTTTCACAGTTGCATTACTCTGTTTATATGGTTGTCAGTGTCTGAACAGCTATATGATATGGCATATAGAACTGTAATAGTACATGATTAAAGATTTTCCATTTCTGCAAACCCATGTGTGGTGTTTTTCCTATGACCTCTCTGTGGGTATATGTTGTAGGCAACAATTGTCATTTGTATGGGTGGCCCATACAGTGTCCAGTTGTTCAGGTGTTAGCTGTAGGCATATTGGCTGTTCCATATTGTGTGCACCTACTACATGTGTATCTAATTGTACATATATCTGCATGTGTATGTATAGTCACATGTATATATATATATATATATATATATATATATATATATATATATATGGTTCTACCTGACTTCACCGAAACACCACAACGCAATCACCGAAACCACATAACCGACAGTACAAAAACACGAAAATCCACATGCCCGACAACGAAATAACCGACGGTACACAAACACGAAACCTTATACACTTCACACACCACAATCAACAAACAAAACACATTCCCCATCCAAAAACCACATACACAACACAAGCACCAAAATCCCTGCAAACCCACACTAAACCTCACATACACAACTACCTACAACCCTGACCCAAACCTAACCCTAAGGTCCGCCACTCATCACTGCACACACCTGACCCGCCTAACCCTAACTCACTTATCCGCTAACCCAAACACAATCACTACCGCACACTTACCTGACCCTAACCCTAACTCACTTATCCTAACCCAAACACAATCACTACCGCACACTTACCTGACCCGCCCTAACCCTAACTCACTTATCCCGCCCCTAACCCAAACACATTCACTAACCCTAACTCACTTAACCCACCCCTATCCACACTTACCTTACTCGCACTAACGTCCGTCACTACCGCATACTTACACAGCCTTTTCCCATTTCGGCATCCTCAGCGCGGTGCTTTCATCCGTGGTCGGTCTTCTGCACTGTCGATCTTCTGGGTCCCGTCGGTCTTCTGCACTTTCTTCTGCGGCTCGATTTCGCTGTCGATGTTCCGGCGTGTCGGTGAAGTCAGGTAGAAATATATATATATATATATATATATATATCTTTGTTGTTTGTCTTTCATCTTTTTCCCAGTAAGGGGTCGCCACAGTGGAACTCCAGTCCGCTAATGATTGGCAGTAGATTTTTATGATACACCGAGAAGCCAGCTCGACACCCAACCTTCAACGAAGGCACACCCAGTTACACACGCATGTCTTTCGAACGCTACCCAACCACAGGGAGGACATGCAGACTCCACACAGAAGGCACTCCCAAGCTACGCCGAGAATCGAACGGGAGAACCTCTTGCTATGAGGTAACAACACTACTGCCGTACCACCGCAGCAATTCATATATATATATATATATATATATATATATATATATATATATATATATCTGTAGCTGTATATCTGTGTCTGTGTATCTGTATCCTGGGGACATTGATGGCTTCCACATATTACATTTCTTATGTGAGGCAGACTGTACTGCATGATATGCTACCTGTACCAGCCTGGCATCATACAGGTGGGATGTAGTACTGGTAACATCTTGTGCCCATGTCGTGTCAGGTCCTGGTTATGGGATCTGCAACACTTGGTAGTGTATTGCAGGGTGGGCGTGTTTGGCTGTGGGGGGATGACTATTCGTACAAGACATATAGTGTGTGGGACCTCTCAACCCCATTAACGGTGCATGTGGACATATGTGTGTTTCTTAATCTGCCATTGCTATCTACAGATGTATGGCCATATATGCCTATATATATATATATATATATATATATATATATATATATATATATATATATATATACACATCTGCTAACATATATATAACTATGTCCGTATAAACCTACATAGATATATATCTGCATACACATATGTAACTTGCTGTGTATATGTAGACATATAGGTGTAGACACATATATAGATATTTATATAGTTACACAGACATACATCTAGATGTTGGTATACATTCTCTGTACGGTTGCATGACTGGACTGGATGATATGTTTCTGAAAACATCGGATTTATTTGTATCTGGCATGGCTTAGTGGTAAATCACTTTGTCTATGGTGTGCAGGGTCCTTGATGTGAGTCTTGCAGAGGCTGTTAATTTTGTTGCTGGGCATAACACTGGCTGTTGGATACAGAGTGATTAAGGCACTTTAAAGCAGTTTTAAGCGGGTTTGCTCGGGTTTGCGTGGAGCTAAGCACTTTTAACTTCTGGTTACAGTGTGTTACACTTAGTTAGCTTCTAAATCGCTTAACCTGTGTAGGCAGTGCTTACCCCTGTGCAAACATGCTTAAACCCGCTTACTGGTGCTTAAAAGTGCTTACTGCTGCTTACCCCTGAGCTAATTTCTTTAAAAGAAAAGAAAAAAGGGTTGATAGGAAAGTGGTGAAAAAGGGACACAAAGAGGGAAAGACAGTAGGGAAAATAGCTAGGGATGTGCAGGAAGGGTGTAGGGAAGGTCCATAGCTGCCCATTTCTTCTACAGCAACAGCTGTGCATATGCACTGAATTTGGAGGTAGATTTAGACACTCAAACCCCCTGTGAGAGGGGTGAGGACAACATAAATTAATTGTGATGCTAATTAGACCAGATTACATGTGCCCAGTGGACATGAGTGTGAAATGGACAGCTATGTATGGGGTGAGATTTTTTTGTGGGAACAGATTGCCCTTTTTTTTCTGGTGAGAGTGGGATGTTGGGGAGGGGTAGTAGGTACATTTGGGGAGGTAGGTTGGGTAGGTTAACAGACAAGACAAACAAGGCACATACAGGGGCAGTATATGACATGTGGGGGGTAAACACCTTGGACAGGGAGGGGTGTTTGGAAGTCGCATGCCCATACGTCCCCAAATGGAAACAGTGGGACTGAGGTCCCCACCCATGGGCAGTCACCACTGCACCTTCACGGCCCCAAAGGTGGCCATGCTGGGGGCTGGGTAGGAGAGGCAGGCTCACCCTCTAATTGCACCACTCGGCCCTCAAGCTGGCATAGCTGGTCTCAAAATGCTCTATCGATCTCTCTACGCACCACGGCCCAGACCTGATGATGGGTGACTGGTTCCTCTTTGCCCCCACTCTCAGGGGGTCCAAGCCCCATCCCCTATGGTGGTTCCACCCAAAGAGGGTGCAGGGCCTACAGAGGAGGAGGAGGTCCCAGACTGGGCCCCAGACATGCTGGTGCTCGGTGCCATGGCCAGCTGAGGTGGGACAGGTGGGTCCGCTTGGACCGGCCTTCCCATACGAGCTATGGTGTTGCAGTTTACAGAGAGATATGGGCTAGTAATAGTCAACAGCATTCAGGATTAGTAATAACAGCATGCATAGGTATACTCATTACCCCAAGACACCAAATTTAAACCAGTTGCATAGCGAGCAAGAACATATGCATATATGGAACAGCAGTGGCCATTACAACAGCATGCAGGTTTTATTGATGCCAACAGGCCACCAATATGGGTGTATTTTAACATAGCACATGCATAGAACCAAATGTGGATATTTATGAACCAATAGGACATATGTCCCAACATAAATTTGGAGAGTAAACATACCCATTGAGGTGTATAATTGTGTTATTGTTGCACATATGATGGGGGCAAGATAGAGACTTCAATTAACAACTGATATATCCCTGTAGTTTTCACAACTTTCTTAGTCACTGCAGTGATCTTTCCCTTACATGTATTATTACACTATCCTTTGGCCTTACTTTGTACAATGGTATGTTTGTAGATTAGTATATACATGGACTGTGTCTAACTTATAGTTTACACCTTTTACCTGTTATAGCTGTTGAGAAGATCTTTGTTAACACTACCTGACAATTTCTACACATACTCCCAGATTCCATGTTGATGTTATATACATACCCCTCAATCCATTATTGCACACACTCTGGTTGAGGCTTGACATGATGCAGTTGTTAATGCGACATATTATGAGAATTGCTCTCATACACCATCGGTGTGATGCTACAATGACAGGTTTGTTTTCATATACATTCTCTGACTATGTACAGGTTTGACTATCGGCTATATGTCATCACAGGCTGCCTACATTTCTTGGATCATCACATTGATTTCTCAGGGGAACAAGGTACCAGGCAGCAGATTTGGGCCATTTATCTGCACATACTGGGCAGATCAGAACAGTTGAGGGGTATGAATATGCATACAGCTTACTATCTGAACATTCTGATGCAGTCTGTACAGTTGATGGTTATGATTACTACTATATGTGCATTCTAGCAAAATCTGTACAGTTGTTGGGTCTATCTAATTATGGATACAGCTTACTATCTGAACATTCTGGCACAGTCTGTACAGTTGATGGTTATGATTATGCTTACAGCTTACTATTTGATCATTCTAGCAAACTCTGTACAGTTGGGTCTAATTATGCATACAGCTTTCTATCTGAACATTCTCACAAATTCTGTACAACTGTGGGGTATGATTATGTATACAACTCACTACCTCTCCCAGGATTCAATCCCTGGTGTGTATGGTAAAACTATTGCAGTTAACATCACAGTACACTGTGCTATGAGGGAATTTGTGTAAAACTTTCAAATGTTTTCTCTCTAAGTCTCCCTCAGTTGTACAATATGACTAACCTCTTGTTATACAGAACTTCATACACATTTTATCTGCATACCACAGTGTGGGGAAAAATGCTTAATACTACAGTACTATTTGTAGCATGCAACACTACAACATATTAAATGAGAGTATACACAAGCACGCCAGGGTTTATACCTTTATTCACAAGATATGACAGTCCATGCAATATTATTACTAACCTGCCTCATGATGCAGCCTTTGCAGCCTAGCGGCATGGCCTTGCTGGTTCACAGCCCACTCATCTGCAGCTGTCAGAGAAATACAGTGACATTTAGCCATACGTATCCATAGTATACACAAGCTAGGCAATTATATACTTAGTAGAATGGGTACTTAGTACTGGGGCATCAGCCATATGCCTGCACTCCTGGAACCACTGTTCCAGTAGATCCCCCCTACGCTGCTTCAGGTCAGCATGGTGATGCCTGGCCTGCTCACCAGTCTGGGGGATACCTGTGACACTAGTGAGGTCACAGGCAAGACTGTCCCAGCCCCCCTCTTTATACTGGGAGCCCTGGCAATGACCCTGCAGGAGTCTCTGCTCATGGTGTTTGACCAGGAGCCACACCATGTATTTCAACTCAATAATGCCCCAGTGCTGCACTCTGAATTGAGTGCCTTCACCTACTCCAGCCATTCTGCCTACAGTAGGGATCTGCAACCAGTTATAGGGATTATTGGTGTCTGTGGGCTTTAAACACATCTGATTTCCCACACTTTCCTGTGATTAGATGGTTTTGAAAAGGCTAAGCTATGGGCATACCTGCTTACCTAATGTTGGCATTGCTTAAAGGGGCATATCACTGGGCAGATTGAATTAGCCAGCCTACACATTGCTTAGACCATGTAAGCCAACCTGTGCAATGCTTAGCATTGCTTAATATGTAATTGACATTATATTGTCCTTTTGATATTGATTTTAATTTGTTACATGCTATATCTGTGTCTGGTATCTGTAATTCATGTGTATGTACACTGTATGTTGTCCTGGGGACTTCAACACTTTCTTACAATAACACCTCACATCTGGCCTTACTGCAGTACTCCAGTTCACATATTTATGTTATGTAGCAGGTTATACAACATCATCCTGTACATAGATTCAGTTCACATGTTCGGTTTGATTTTTCTATGCAGAGGATTTGTTTTCTGAAACCTCACTCATATGTATTGTTATGATGGATTAGTGGTTAACTACTGTGACTATAGTGTACAGGGTCCTGAGTTCGGGCCTTGCAGAAGCTGTTTATTTTGTTGCTGGGCAGAACATGGGCCATTGGGTACAGAGTGATTAAGGTACTTTAAAGCAGTTGTAAGCGGGTGTGCACAGGTTTGCGTGGAGCTAAGCAATTCTAACCTCCGGTTAGAGTTTCTTACACTCAGTTAGCTTCTACTTTGCTTAATCTGTGTAGGCAATGCTTATCCCTGTGCAAACACACTTAAACATGCTTACTAGTGCTTATATATGCTTACTACTGCTTATTTGTGCTTAAACCTGCTTACTAGTGCCTTATTCATTATGACACTGACACTTCGCATGTGCATTTAATGCAGTACTCCAGTTCACATTTAAATATTATTTTGTAGGTTATACAGCAAAAAATGTCCATATACAGATTTCACATGGAAAATGGAATATGCTGCAGTGGGACTTGAACCGGGAATGCCTGCTTGTTAGGTGGATGCTCTGCCCACTACACTATTGCTGTGCTGCTTCATTTGCATATATCTTCCTTGTTATCCTCTTCAGCCTTTTAAGCTGCTTTAACCATAGCTAAGCAACGGCACACCCGTAAACCTACAGTTAACTTTAATCAGTGTTTTAAAAAAAATAAAAGGGTTTCTTTATTTACTTTTTCAGTACTGTTGCTGTTGTACACATGGGGAACTGTTGGTGGGGATATGCAGACACCTATGAACGATCTCGCTCATCTCTTACCATTTTCAGCTTTTCTACATTGCAGGAGCGTGTTTATTCTGAAAGCTCTGGTCTCAGACATGCCCCTGCACTCGTACACGCTCCATGTAAGCCTAGGAGGTTGGGCAGTGCACCTTCATTAATCTGCATGGTGCACTGCCATCCTCCTCCTACACGGGTGCTTCCATGCAGGACTAAGTTAGTCCTGCATAGAAGATTAGTGAATCCGGGGGAATATTTACATCTCCTAGTATGATTTTTTTATAAGTTATATAATTATTGTCCAGGAGAGGATTTCTTCTAAATGTGTTATATTATTTCCAGCAGTTTTTTATTGTTAAGATTTAGCAGTGATGCTAGTATTTCAGCATTTTGGAATTTTGGGATGTTGTGTGAATAGGGAGCGAAACTGTAGGAACTTGGATAAATTAAGGCTCATCAGTGTGCAGCTCACAGAGCCTTTATTCCTCCTGTAATTTTTGCAGCATTAGCCCAAGGGTTCAACAGAGCTGTTTCATCAGTCTTGCATCTGCTTTGACTTGATATCACTTACATCTGTTGCATACCATATTCTCAGTGACATACTTGCCAACTAATATAATATTTTGGCCAGAGGCTTCATGATTCATTTTTACTGTCTTTACCTAACAGATTTTTAATCTGACAAAGGATGACAATAGCTTTAAAGTTTGCCTTCTTAGAGGTGTATATGGTAATCATCATATGTCCCCAGTGATCACTTTCCTCGTATTACATCTATGCTCCTATTCCTATGTTCCTATAAGTCACTATACACAAATTCAGCCCTTCAGTTTAACTCATTTAATTGTATTAAGGTAATTTCTCTCACTTAACAGACATCAATCACTTAATTTAATGTTAAGTATGATTTTCTTGGCACTCTGTCTCTTACATTTTCATTTTTATACTATGCACCATTCTGTCTATTTATAATGGGACAGCCTGACATAGGTTCATAGGTTTATACTAGGCTATCTGCCCTAAGGCATTTATAAGCCTAGCCCAAAGTTTTGTGGCTTACGCCACCCCTTATATGAAAAAATACTGTACCCATTAGTTTGTTGTGCCTCTGTCCAGCAGCGACACAGAGATGATTCCCGGGGTAAACCTACGATCTCCCATCCACAGGTCAAGATTTCTCTTGAACAGAGCCAGTGAGGTGCTCTGCCTCACATGGACCGGGATTTTATTCCACAGCATAGGGAGTCTCTGAGTGATAAATCTATCCCTCCAGCACGTCCTATTTATATCCGTGCTAAGGTTTAAGTCGCTTGCTCTAGTGGTTTTGTTGGATTTGGATTTTTTGAGGTGGAGCATGTCCATTAATTCCAGGTTGGACATGGCCTTGTATGTCAGGCACATGTCACCTCTGAGCAAATGGTATGCGACTGAATAGAGCTGGAGTTTCTTCAATCTGGCAGCATATGACAGATTTTGGAGTCCCTTTATCCTTTTGGTGAGGAACTTTTGGGGTCTCTCCAATTGCTGCAGATGTCGGGCGAGATACATCCCGAATGGGGCATTGTACTCGATCATTGGTCTGATAAGTGAAGAGTACAGGGGAACAATGACCTCACTAGATCTAGATGTGAATCCCTTCATGATCAGGTGGGCAATGTAGAAGGTCTTTCTAACCACTTTAGCAACGTGAGTGTCAAAAGAAAGGCCACTGCCAACCTGGGTCCCCAGGTCCCTGATAACCTCTTCTGTGCTTAGTGGATTGCCACCTATATGGTAGCTTGGGGTTACCTTGTTTTTCCCGAAGGGTATGACTATACATTTTTTGGCGTTTAACTTCAGGCCATGGCTCTGGCACCAGCTATCTGTTTCCGTGAGTCCCTTCTGAAGGATATCCGTGTCCGATGCACTTTCCACTATGGTGCCCAGTTTGCAGTCGTCTGCAAACTTTGTCAGCCAAAGTCCTCCCATGCTGGCCTGTACTTCTGAGAAGTAGATGCCGAACAATAGGGGGCCAAGGACCGAGCCCTGTGGGACACCACTTGTGACCGGCTTGGAGTCTGACATAGCGCCAGCAACTCTAACCCTGTGGGTTCTGTCCTTAAGCCGGTTTGCAACCCATCTTGTGACATATGGGTTTACATTTAAGCTGGTAAGTTTTTCTACAATACCCGAGTGGGGTATTGTGTCGAAAGCCTTTGCAAGGTCAAGGTAGGCTGTATGGACTGCCTTTCCCTCATCAATGACCTTGGTGACTGTTTCGAAGAAGTCGACCAAGTTCAAAAGGCATGATCTGCCCTTGACAAAGCCAAACTGGGTCGGGTCCAATGTCTGCAAGTCCCCTATACTTCTTTAATTCTATAATGGGCGGGCTGACATGATTCCTTAATTCTATAATGGGACGGGCTGACATGATTCTTTAATAATTTTATAATGGGGCAGGCTGACATGATTCTTTAATTATATAATGGGACATGCTGACATGAATCTTTAATTTTATAATGGGGCAGGCTGACATGATTCTTAAATTCTATAATGGGATGGGCTGACATGATTCTTTAATTTTATAATGGGGCAGGCTGATATGATTCCTTAATTCTATAATGGGACGGGCTGACATGATTCTTTAATTCTGTAATGGGACAGGCCGACATGATTCTTTAATTCTATAATGGGACAGGCTGACATGATACTTTAATTTGATTCTTTAATTTGGTGTTGTATGTATTTATCATCAGACTCTGTGCAACCTTATGCTAACTTTATGATGAATAAATGGCAGATTCTTTCTTGGTGGTGGCAACACTGAAACTTCTGATTCATTGCTGCAATATAGTCTTTGTCCATCCTGAAACTCAAAAATATTGAAATGTTCGGTTATTCTTTATCTCTGATATTTAGAAATGTAGCACACTGTACTTTTTTCAGTCATTTCAGAGATTCAGTCTGCAGTTATAATGCCTAGGTCAGCAGTTTCCAGTTTTCATGCAAATTTCTCTGAAAGGAGATACTACTAGGTGACTGCAGTAGACCTTTTTCTCAAGTAAAAGACAAAATAAATTTTTGACAGTTGCTTTGATACTATATACATCAAAATGGCTGAAATATTAAGACAGTGACCCCCATGGATATAACCGGCTTCCTTGGCTACTGTTTCAGAGCTGCACAGAATGGCAAAGCACATGTGCACATTTTTATATAGCTATACAAGCTAAAGGTAATGATCTATGTATATGTAGCAATCAGACACCATGGTTCTCATAGTCTTATTGATAAAGTGTGTACATCAAAACAATTTAAAAGACAACCTGGTAGAGAATAAGCTAACCATTATATTACTCTCTGAATATCATGCATGAACTATTCAAGGATGAATAATGCACATGGTTATTGGCATTGCATTTATCAGTCCTAAATTCTTATTTAGACATGACGGTACCATATTCCTGCATGAATGTGAAAAGGTATGAGAGAAGGCATTTCACAGAATGAGTTACATGCTCCGGCTGAGTAGAACACCACACTCCTTGCTAAGAATGGACATAGAATCGTACAGCCTTCTGCATCCCATATGGAGGTGAAGACTCCCAAGAAAAATGCAGGCACATACAGCCAGTTCTATTCATACATGTGAATCACATGTATTTCACTCACACAATATTGAATGTGTTCTGTAGAATCACCAGAAATGGCTGTTCCATGGAGTCTGCAGACAGGCAAGCTGTGTTATAAACAGGTGACTAAATGTAATTGATGTATCCTGCAGCAACTAAAAACTGCTTGATCGTTCATCTTGTACCCGCACTCTCAAATACATGTGCGCACACACACACACACACACACACACACACACACACACACACACACACACACACACACACACACGCACACACACACACACACGCACACACATGCACACAGACACACACACACAAGCATGCATGCATACACAAACACACACATGCATGCATGCATATACATACACACACACACACACACACACACACACACACACACACTTACACATCAATATGTTGCTAGATTAGTCTAGCCAAGTGTCATGCCACGGTATTTCTCACAGAATTCCATGTTGGATTGTTTGTTGCAAGCCGCATCTTTTACTGATGGATACATTTAGCACTTGACCCAGTCCCGTGAACTGAGAACAGATGCTGCTCAATAACCTTATTTGCTTAAAAGCAGATTTGTTATGTAATGAAAACGTATTAATTCAGAAGCATTAAAATGTTTTATCATTTTCACCTGCAATGGCAGACTGGTATAGTATGAAGATTTAAAGTTTTAACTGTAATAAGTGTTTCTTCTCTCTTTATGCAAACCATTATGGTCACCATGGTCATTATGGTGTTTTGTCTTCTTTTAAAATCACCATGCCTGTGCACATTCATTTATTTATATCAAATGACTGCCGTAATGTTCAGATTTTCTTTAAGTTATTAAAAATATGTGCATGCAAATGGAATTCACTTGCAAGCTGTTCTGGCAAATTGCCTGCATACAAATGTAAGTTATATTCATGAAATCACAGCATGTCTCTGTGCATTTATTCCTGTGTCATAACAAATAATAACTTTTAAATGTTGAGATGCAAGTCATTGTGACATGAATTCTTATAACTGCCCTTGGGAAACATAAAAAGTATTCTTTTCACAGAGAAGGTGTTGAAATGTACAGCTGAGTGGTCTTTAAGATTATTAAAACCACATTTAAAAAAAACACCTGTACATTTGAACACCTTCTCTGTGAACAGAAAGCTTACAAAATACAAGCATGAATAAATCATTTCTGAGACAAAATGGAAATATCTGTTGTAAACATATTAACCACAACAAAAGTACATAAGACTTCCAGCAAAAGCAAACAGACATTCACACTCTTGTAATCATTACCTCCTGTTTTGCACTTTGGGAGATTCCAGTGTTTACAGACAGATTCCTACCATTTATAGTGCAGTAGCCATCATGGTGTTTTGATTACATTCTACCATTAAACAGGGAGAAAACCACAAAACTTACATGGTAACACAAGCATATGAAGAGCTTAATAGCTCTTTTAACTACTTAAAACAAATATTACAGCTCCTGTCCTAACATCAGACCAATACTCCAGAGCATTTGCTTCAAGTGTAGACAACTGAAATCTGGATCACATTTAATCATAACTATAATCAGAAGTGTGATTTAATAAAAAAATAAATAACATTTTATTGCAGGGAAGCAAGCCCTCCTGCACCCCAATGAGTGGGGTGGTATTACTACACACCCCTACTTATATATTCCAACCCCCAGGAATGAACCAGCTCAGAAAAAATGTATACTTTTTATGCATTCTTTTTCATAGTTTTTAACATGTTTAATTATGACACTGAATTCTCCACTTCATATTTTTAGGGAGAACTAGCACATTTCTGCATTCATTGGTGCTGGATACAATATTAATTTTATTTATGGATCAGCCATACTATTGTAAGTGCCTTGAGGGATCCCAGTGTTTACAAATGGATTCCTACCTTTGTAGTTCAGCAGCCATTATGGTACCCTGATCTGACTTATACCTTTAAATAGGGAGAAACCCACAGAACTTTATATTAAATTAATTCAATCTGCTTACAATGTGCCACCCTAAGGGCATCTCATTAATGGAACAACAATCTAGTTAACTGTAGGAAAATTAAAGGCATGCTTGTACATTATAGGTGCTTTGATAAAACTGAACTGAGCCAACAATGGAGGGATAGCCAAGCACTGTGCCTTTGTTTAAAGCAGTAAGCATACCTAAATATATTCTTTTTTTTTTTTTGTAAATATTTTTATTCATTTCCAAAAACAAGAAAACATGAATGCAAGTTATTTATGACAGTGAAATATTTACAAATTATTTAAAAGGGTTGGCTAAAACCTCTAAACAGATATCAAACATTAAAACCAAAATAAAATATTTACAAGGGTGTCTATTGTTGGCATATCATTGACTTTCTATACAATTGTTTCCTGATTATAATCTGCTACAGTCATTACTCTCCAGTATTTTAGTTACTTTTTGCCATGCTATATATAATGATGTAGTTCTTTCAGTTCTTCCTTTAATAGTGTTCATTTCCAATTGCAATACTGCTGACACCATATTCATGAATTGCTTAAAAGTTGGAGAAGCTTTGGATTTCCAGTTTGGTGTAATGTTCTTCCTTGCAATGGCTAGGAGAGTCCACAATATTACATATTTTGTTCTTGGTACACAGTCAGGTACAGGTGCATTAAACAAAATAATAGATTTGGAAATCTGGAATTTGTCATTGAATATGATTTGCAGAAAATAATTTATTTTATCCCAATATGGTTTAATCAAATGGCATTCATAGAACATATGTTGCCAGTCTGCTTTTATTGATAAATCACATTTCCAGCAGCCAATATTTTTCTTAAACATAAGTTCTATTTTATGAGGGGTTACGTAAGATCTGTGTATGAATTGCCATGTAAAGAGTCTCCAATGTAATGAAAGTGATGTCTGCTTTGGAGAGAGAAGAATTAATTTTTAGTCTCTGTCATTTGGCACATGTCCATTAATTGATCTATAATAATTCCATATTTTGTCATTATTATAGGTTTTTATTTTTTTGTTTGTTTTATAAATAGATGATAAGTATCCCTTTCCAGTAATGGGTTGATTCATTAGTAATATTACATGTTCTATAAGATTAGAAACATTCTGTCTTATTGATGGTTGCATTGTTTCTTGTTTGCTTAATATATACTGTCTTAATTCTTGTACATGTAGCCATGAACTATTTTCCATATTTAATTTCCTTTTAATTTGGTCTATTATCAAAAGTTTTCCAGAGTTTACCAACTGATGCCAATATATTAATCCCTTTTCTTTAAGCATGTTGACTACTTCTATATCAAATGTTATTATATTACCTTGTGTGTACGCTACTGGATATAATAAAAATGACCATGCTTTAATATCAGGATTGCTATTAATAAGATTTTGGAAATTTTTTAATGTATAGGTAATGTATTTGGAACTTAAATTTTTATGCTTATGTATCATCATATATTCCTTCATCAGCCATAGAAAATTGTTGGGTATGAAATCGGTATACTTATTTGCTACTACAAATCCTGATTTTAACCATATTCTCTCATGAACTAGCTTCCATTTTGATATATATTTTGTATTTAGCCATAATGATATTGTTTTAATAACAGATGAATGCAAATATACTTCTATTTCTGGTAAACCTATGCACCCATATACCAATCATCTAGATGATATTTCATAGCTATCCTTGTTTTTTTGGATACCATAGGAATCTTACCATTAAATCATTTAATTGTTTTAGGTGCGATTTAGCTGGTGGCAAAGAACAAGCTTGTATAACATAAAGGACTTTTGGAAATATGATCATTTTAATTATATAGAGCCTTTCTTCCATTGAAAAGAAGAACTTATTCCATCTTTGTATTAGATTTTTAATATTATTTAAGATCTCTTTATAATTTGTTTCAATTGTAGTATCTAGATTGTTAGTTATTATAATTCCCAAGTATTTAATTGTATTATCGGTGGGGATATATTTATGGTATTTTTTATTTAGATCTTTTTTATTAGTATTTATAAGCAATACATTTGTTTTGTTCTCATTAAATTTAAGACTCGTCTTGAGGCATAACATTGCATATGCTGGCCTGTGCTGTATGTAAGGCTACCTAGGAGAATAAAGGCCAATTATTAATTAACAATATTATTCAAATGCCTGATGGTGTCTATTCCAATCTGCCAAGGCTTTGCTTCTAAGATCCTAGTGACCACAGAAACCTCTCAACATTTCAGCAGCTCTCATGCTGTTGCCTACAATACAAGAGGTGTCACAGTAGACTCTAACAAGCTAAGCACCCCTACAAACAACAAGCAGTAAAAAATTATACCAGGTACAGCTGTACTACTTTATAGATTTGCTAAAGTTATACTGCTGAAACCAGTGTGTGAACAAAGGCACAGTAGTAGTTGCCTCTTTCAAAGTGGGGACACTAGCCAGTATTGTGTCATTGAGGCATAAAGTCCTAAGACCCAGGCAACCTAGGTTTGACTAGCAGCTTGGGCATCTAAGGTGCTGGCAAGTGAGGATGAGTGTAGCCATCCTGGGGTGCGGGCATATGCATAAACACAAAAAAGCAGCTGGAGTTCCATGGCAGAGGCTGCTTTCTGAAGAGTGGGTGGAGTGAAATGCCAATACTAGCCTCTTGTGGAAGTGATGAGTGGTTTGGTACAATCCACCCATTGCACATCGCACATACAGGGTGTATGTGTGTGTGTGCTGGGAGGAGGAAATGAGTACAAAAGTAAAAAAAAAAAAAAAAAAAAAAAACATGGCAGCAATATGATGTGGGCCTGGATCTTCTCAATGGACAATGATCAAAGGACAGATACTAAGGGGTCCACCAATGATCAGCTGCCCAGGAATAGCTACAAAAAACAAACAAAAAAGATGATAACATTACAGAAATAACTATTAAAATAAAATAAAGGATTCCCATCTTCATAAAAGGATAGGACTAGTACACAAATTACTGATAAAAAGGCATGCACGGCTAAAAAAACTGTCATCATTTGGAAAGAACTGCATCATTTTAACTGTCAAGGTAAGAAGAGTGAATAACTATAGCAGTTCCAATTACGTAAGTTGGAAATTGGTAATGTTTCTAAACAAAGCTTTCAGCAGTACACATTGGTCAGATTTCAGACAGATGCACTGCACTTCACCACAAGCCTTACACTGCCAACTGGCATTATGCAGAAAACAGGGAGACATAACACATACAGATTTTCAGATTCAGTGCTTAAGTGCAGCTAGATATACTTCATGGTAGCTAAATAGGCAGTGAAAGCCATACGTGAAGTGCAATAGCCTGGCCATATAGTAGTCTTATACCCCTCCATGCAATCTCATGAGAACAGACAACATTACCTTACAGAGACACTTGAAAGATAAAGCTCTGCATATATTAGCAAGGTTCCACATTATAGCATGTCCCTCGGCAGGCTGACACTCAGTTCCAGAGAAAGATATGTAGTCATACAGTATTTGCAGCTACAGTGCTGTAGTGTCCACATGTGTGGACATCTGTCAGATGCATAAAAGAGGAGCAAATGGGGGCATGGGAAACTAGCAGAAAGGATAAGAGCAAGTAGATGGCCATAGTAAGGGAGAACATAAAGGAATATACAAGATGGGAAGGAAAGGAGGGTAACCTTTTTGGTTGTGGACATACAGCCCCACTTTTTCTTCATATGAAGAAAATGGAAGAGGGGAAAGCTATAAAGGACAGCCGAGTAAGCAAAGGGATTAAAAAAGTGAGTAGTTTGAAAGAAACGCACACAGGACCACAAAATGTAGTGGAAGTGCAAAAGTTAGGAATTGGGTACACAGAATGAATACATGCAAACAGATAACAGACAAATGACGATGGAAAGGGTTGGGCTATGCACAGGGTATGGGGCATGACATAAGAGGAAGGGAGCACACAAGGACAGTGATGGAGTGGTGACAAGCAGTAGTGTGCTTCCTGCCACTCTAGGACAGAAGTTCAGTTCATTACTATGATCCATCACTACATGAGGAAGCAGTCTGTCTGCTTATATATGTTCATAAGTCCATAGGTACCTACTAGGCAAGCTGTCCTTGCAGGCCATTTTAAGCCCAGCTAGTTTCCCTTTGAAGGCCAGAATCAAGCCCTACACCTTGTGTATGTGAGGTAAACACCTTAACCATCATGACAACTCCAACCCAGACACATTTTCCCTAATGCCGCAGAGCTAGACATTAGCCAGGTGAGAAAATTTGCATGCCACTTTAGGAATCTGTCCATCTGGGATATATACCTCCTACAAAGGCAGGGTACCCAGTGGTGCATGGCTGAGGCACTCCAGGCCTCAGTGCTCTCATGCTCTTCAACCATAGCCCTGTATCATATATCTGTGAGCTGTGCCCAGAGGGGGAGGATTGGCATGTGTAATACATTAGCAAGGTCATACCAGTCATCAACTTTCTTGAAGGCATCACCAGTGGTCCAGCAAATGCTGCCTGTATTGGCCATGAAGGAGATGAAGCATAATCTTACTTCCTCCATGAGCCATGCAGACATCTTCATGCAGGAACTAGCAGAAGCTGCATTCTCCAGATTCTCCTCTGAAAATGGTGCCACTTTCAAAACAAAATGACATCTTGTGAATCACACTTAAAATGTGGCTACCATTCCATCAACTGCTAGGTAATGTGCAGCACACTGGTATTTATATCCAGTGTTCTACATAGCACCCTTCAGTGTCCATGATTACCGCATGTAGCATGCAGTTCTTCTCTACAACTACTTCCTCAAGTGGATATCTCACAGAGTCTACACACAAATCTGTACCCACACACAGAGCATGCACATGTTTAACCACCTCACACCTCTAATGTGTTGCAGGTGATGCATGAGATCCCCAGAGCCCTGGTTGATGATGGTTAGATGGAGCCCATAATTCATAGTCAAACAGCAATAAAACACACTCACACAGTCATAGATTTATAGATTGTTACTAGGCTAATGAACCGGGTGTTTTTTCTAAGCCTAGCCAAGTTTTCCTGAAAGAATAACGATGACCTATATCCAAACAGGACATTGAGGCCCAGGCATTTATAAGCTACCTCTGTCCATAAGGAACATGGGTCCCAGGCCTGATGTAAATTTCCTATTTCCCATCCATTGGTCTAAGTTGCAGTTAAACTGGGTAATAGATGAACTCAGCATCACATGGATGGGAAGCCTGTTCCATAGGAGGAGCAGTCTCTGGAACATATATCTGTCTCTCTAGCATTCTCTGTTTAAGTCACAGACACAATTCAGGTCCTTAGACAAATATGTAGGAGATTCATAAGTGTGGGTTTTGCAGATGACTTGTGTAAGCCAGATATAGATCACCCCTCAGCAATCTATAGGAAAATGAGTAGTTACACCTTGTATTCATTTTGTAAGAAACCTCTGAGGCCATTCTAGTTACTGCATATGCCTTGTCAGGTACATAATGAAGGGAGCATTGTACTTTATGATTGGTCTGATAAGGGCTGAGTACCGTGGGATAATGACCTCTTTGGATCTATTTGCCATGCTCTTACTTATAAGTTGCACAACATAAAAGGATTTCCTCACCACTGTGGTCACGTGGTGGTCAAAGGTAAGGTTACTGTCTACGTGTGTACCCAGATCCTTGACCACTGGATCAGTTTTTAGGGGTGTATTATCAACATGGTAATTAGCCAGGATGGTTGACTTCCCAATGGGTACAACAATTATGTATTTCTTAGCATTGAGTTTAAGACCATGACTTTGGCACCATTGCTTAGTCAGAGTCGATGATAACCCCCAGCTTGCAATCATCTGTAAACTTAGCCATAAACCTTGAGTATTTGTATTTCAGAGAAATAGATGCCAAAAAGGAGAAGGCCCAGTACTGAGCCCTACGGGACTCCATTCATGACTGGCCTCTTGGTGGAGGTGGCCTTGCCTATTTTGACCTCCTCAGTCCTAGAAGTGAGCCAGTTGGATATCCAACAGGTGATAAAAGAGTTTAGTTGAGTATTGTATAAAAAGCCTTAGCCAGGTCAAGGTAAGCTGTGTGCACAGTCTTACCTTCATCCAATGCTTTGATGACCCTCTGAAAAAAGTCCACTAGATTTAATAGGCATCACCTTCATTTAACAAAGCCAAACTGTGATGGGTCCAGTGTTTGTCGGTTACCTATATCCTCATTTATCATATCCATGATGATTCTTCCATGGCCTTACATATCAGGCTGGTAAGACTTATGGGCCTGTAGTTATCTGGATCAGTGCCTGGACCTCCTTTGTGCAGAAAAATGACAGTAGCTATTTTCCATTCCTTAGGTACAAAACCTTTAGGCTCCAGTTGAAAAGTGATTCAAATGGACCAGCAATGTCATGTTTCATGCTATTTATTAAACATCCTGGGATATTATTGGGGCCCATTTATGCACTGTTTTTGGCCTTGGAAATTGCATTGATGACCTGTTTCTGGGGGTTGTGGTATACAGTATTTTCTTTGGACTACCAGGGGGGAGTATGTGGAAAAATTTGAGCTGAACCTGTCAGCCAAAATGTTGGCAATGGCCTCCAGTTCAGTGTAGATGATGCCATTTAGAATAAGTTTTGTGCATTGTTGTGTATTTCATCTGAGGTTACGGACTTAGCTGTAGAAAGCTTTGTGGCTGTTCCTTGCCTGAGAAGCTATTTTTTCTTCAAACTTAATCTTTGAAGTTTTAATTAACCCTCTCAGCTGCCTGTTTAGATTGGTCAGGGAGCTTTTAATATATATGGCTTTGTTCCTCCTAAACTTGCCCAAGATTTCTTTTTCTTTTGTTGTATAACCAATTGATATTGTGATTCCACCAGGGTGGCTTGTCTTTTGAGTTTGTCTTCTTCCTAATACGAGTGGGCACAGCTTGCTCTGTGCAGCTATAAATATGGTTGTACAGAGATTTTGTAAATAGCTTAGTATATGCTATGGTGTTTTATGGGTTTGAGGTGCTTGGAATTTAGCCAAGGTGTCACTTAGTAGAGAAATGTTAGCCTTGGAATAGTTCTTAAAGGGTTTTTGGTTTTGCTAGATCCTTGAATTTAATTTTTATTTCAATTAATGTCTTATGGTCAGATTTGACGTGTAAAGACATTACATTGGCTGAGGAACATCAGCCCCCCATGTGCATGAGTACAAGGTCAAGAATGTTTATACCCTCACAGGAGAATGGACCAACTGTTCCAGGAGGTTGGTTTTAACAAAGTTTGGGAATCACTGGGTTTGTGCATTAGAAGTGGTGTAGGATTCCCAATCTAGAGAGGGGTAGTTGAGATTCCCCATAAATATCACGTTGGGGTTGAACGGTGAGGGACTCTAGTACATTGCGTTAGGTAGTATGGGTTTCCCGGGACATGAAGGGAGACCTATAAGTTGCATGGATATGGTAAGAGACCCTGTTTATGGTGAGCTGCACATGTATGAGTTCCAGTGGGTCATACACTTTAACTAGTCTGCATGTGAGGTTGGTTTGCCCAAATGAAGAATACAGTGCAGCATGTGTTCAACCTGAGGAAATCCTGGATCTCCTGCCTAAACACATCAAGGGGAGTAATGCAGTATGCCCCTTTCACAACTGTTTGTAACATGGTCCTGTGAAAGTAGACAGTCAACAATAATGGGATATCCCCCAACAACAACAGCAGGTCCCATCGGAACCTGCAGCACAACATCGTCTGGTGGTTAACAAGATGGAAATCAACAGCAATCAGTAGCTGAACCACACACAACCTGACAGCAATTTATACAGTTTACAACAGTATATATGAAGCAGCAATGTCTAGTCCACTCCTATACAGAGTGTCACTGCTGTGTCACACAGAACTGTGCATGGTCAAGTCATACTGTGCATCAGATACCTCCACTTATACAGTGCAGTAAGGATGGTGGTGTGTACCACAACCATCACCATCTGTACAGGTGCTAAGGGACACTCAGACATATGGCTATCTACCTAATCAGAGTGTGTAGAGCTAGTGATCAACAAAGGCATGGACATGGGTTATATGGAGAGGATCATCAGTGTCATAGAAGATTTCCTCTGTCAACTGGGTAGGAGAACCACTACAAGCCCATGCAGTGTGATTGCTGTGATGGCAAGTCATGTGGGAGGTATTGTGTACCAGTGCAATGAGGAACATGGATAAACATAGCTGGCATAGAGGACTACTGGGACACAGAAATTGTGGAACTGGTGGAATAGGATCTGTAGGGGGCATATATGCAGTGCCCCACACTGGCCGGCTCTACAGAGTGGTTGTCCACAAGTGTGGAGTGGGGAATGATGATACCCTGACTGAGTCATGTGCAGACTGCAACATTCACACACTGCAGCCACCAAAGGTGCTCACATTCACACACCCAGACATTGTCAACACAGGAATATATGTCACAGATGGTGGCACTGGCTGGCATCTGCATAGAGGTGGCCATGGATACAACACCACAGAGCACAGGAGTACAATTATAGCATCGTTCCTGACCTCCTTTGTCTCACAAAGGCTCTGGCAGTGCTTGGTGACATCCTGTCAGAGGCTACTAACTATCTATATCCAGTTCAGCATGGGTAGCTGCAGACTGAGTCCAGATTATAACTTGGCACATTAGCTGATTGAATATTGTACTGTAAGTACCCCCATATAAGATGCAGTGCAATGGCCTACCACCACATGTCCAGAGGAAGCAGCTGCAGTCCTATCAGTCACAGAAGTGCCCCCATTAACAGTAACAGAGAGCCCCATGCTCTGCTCCTCTAGGGAAACAGATGTGGGGAAGGCTACAATTTTACCCTGGGCTATAGGTATAGTACCTCCTTGGAGGAAGACAGACAGTGTCACTGTATCCCAGGAACAGTGAGTAAATCTGTGTATATTGGCATCATAGTCAGACCTTGCATAGGTGCTGACCTCATCTTGTTGCTCTGATCCAGCCTCTACAAATGTCACTGTAGCAGAGGCCTGTCCTGTGAATAGAAACCACATGCAATAACAAAGTGATATTTTCCACCCCACCAGCTGTGATGCCTTGAGATTTGCATACAAATGATAGCTGGATGCATACTGGCAGTGACTGGACACTTATGTGTGTTGGCAGTCCACTGAGTCTGAACATCTATTGAACCTATGGAACAAATACGCAGTGGTCAGTATATGCACCCTGATGTCAGTCAGTGCAGAGTCTCTTTATAGCATATTCAGTATGGCTATTAACCTAACTGGTTCCCATGTGAAATACCAGCCAGGGGGTTCAATCCTGTTATTATGGAACCCTTTCTCTCATCATTTCCAAGTAGAATGGCTCATCATCTCTGAGGACTACAGTGGAAGATATTACCCTCCAGTTGTATTTTTCCACTGCTGTGTGGTGTGTCTTCTGTGAGGCCTATATTATCATGTCATTGATGTGCTTCTGACATTGCTGCATTGTGTTATATCTGCAACATACCGCAACTGACATCATGGACCATTGTATCCAACATGCAGTCCTGCAGAGGATGTTTAATGCCTCCTCTCCCAAACAAGTATCACCCATGAGATCTGAGTGTCTGTAGCAGAGTACATTCATGGCAGGGCTGAACATGTAACCTCTGCCAGCTACTAGCTCTGGAGGACATGTGTATACCTAGGAAAAGGGTAAACCATATTAGGAAGTAGGTGATATGTGGGAATAGTGAAGTAGCACCAACACACACATACATTTGCTTGGTTATTCAGTACATGGCAGGTTTGAACAGGGATAGGTAGACTTTAGAGGCCATAAATATGCTGGATACAGGGATATCCCAGTGGCTGCCAAGATGTGCAGTGGTAAGGGCAAAACAGTGCAGGGGTACAGCTAGGGTACATAATACAGAGTATCAAAATCAGTATCAATCAGTACAAAAAAAGCTGCCCCAAAGATATTCAAAAAGAAATGCAGGCAGAGGCATCCAGATATGGAAAATTTCACAATACAAAAAATAGAATCACAAAGAGGGAACGTAGAATAGAAGAATAGTAAAGCAGAAGTTAAAAAATACAAGCTGAAGTTATGGAATACCTGTGAAGTGAAGGATTTATTGCCTAACACAGCTTGTATCACAGCATGACAGAATGAAGAGTCCCCTAAGTAAGGAGAAACAGGAGGAGCGGGAGACATCTGATGAAGAAATATGGACATGGGAAAGAAAAAGAGATTTAATATGGTGCAATATTTATGCAAAGAAGAAAGCAAAACTAATGAAGACAAAAGAGGCAGCACCAAAGATATTTGAAATACAGGCCAAGGCATCCAGATATGGAAAATTTTGCAACACAAAAATAAGAAAACAAAGAGGAAAAGTAGAAAACAGGATTAGTAATGCAGTAGTTAAAGAAATAGAAACTGAGGTTATGGATTACCCGTGAAGTGAAGGATTTAGTGTAGAAAATCTAACTCTGATAACACCACGGTAGTATAGAGCAATGGATCCCAAAATTAAGGAGAAACCAATGGAGTGGGAAACATCTGATCAATTGCCATATGAAGATACTTTGGAGTCTTTCATAGGAAACCAGTACAAAAGTTCAGTTGGAGTTACACATCATGGGAAGGAGCAAGAAAACTGTAGCAATCCTGACAAAGTCAATGTTGTGGAGTGACAGGCCAGTGAGTTCCAATACGAAAGAGCAATGGATGGCACAGGAAGAAAAAGAAGAAAATATGCCATAGAAAGATGCTCTGGAATTTTCTGTAGAATGCCCGCAGAAAATGGAGAACAAAGAATGTGCCCACAATTTAAAAGAAAATGATCTAAGAGAAGAGTTACTTGATTTACTAGAGATGGACAGAAATAGTAAGATCAATAAAATAAATAGACTACAGAAAGTCAATAAAATTCAAAAAGTTAGAAGTCTGAAAAATCAAATGAACACAGTAACTAGAACTGCTCATAGAAATTCATGTGATATAACAGAAGTAAATAGGATATATTACTGTGCAGCTAAATTAATAACAGATAATGTATTATTACACAAATACATGGCAATGAGGGAAAGGAAGGGGAGAAATCAAATGCCATCATGGAAGTATCAACTGAAGAAAATTATAAAGCAATTAGACAAGAAGTGTCACTGTTAGAAGAGTACAGAAGAGGGAACAGATCAACAAAAATACTCAGAAAGATAGACATGATTAAAGCAATGCACAGTATCAGAACAGATCAGTATCTATCATGCACTATCATAAATAATAAACTAAAAATATCAGCACAGGTAAAAAACTTAGAAGACGTGAATAAATATAAAAGAAAAGTACAAAATTTGCAATTTATGAATGGCCCAAAAAAGGTTTATAGAGAATTGGGAAACAAGACAAAAAGGAATTGAAACACCACCAAAAAAAGAAGAGATAGGTGCATTTTGAAGAAATATCTATAAAGATCCTGTGGAACATAACAAAGATGCTGAATGGATAGAAGAAGAAAAAAAAAGAATAAGAAGTTTAAATGCGCATGATATTAAATGGGATGAAGTAATGGCCAGAGAGACTGAAACAAAGTTAAGAAAAGCTCCAAACTGGAAAACCCCAGGCCCAGATGCAGTACCTAACCTCTGGCTAAAATTATTAACATCTTCACATGAAGATTTAGCCATGAGTAAGAATTATTTATATGCGCAGCCTGAACTAATGCCAACCTGGTTAACAACAGGAAAAACAATACTCCTTCTTAAGAACAAACCTGCAAGCTATCCTAAAAACTATAGACCAATAACTTGCCTTCCAACGATATATAAACTATACACTGGAATTGATGCCAACAGCATTTATATTCATTTAGAAGAAAACTCAGTCATGGCAATAGAATAAAAGGATAACAAAAGAAAGTGATATGGAACAAAGGATCATTTGTTGTTAAATAAAGTCAGGATGGAGAACTAAAAAAGGGAAGACTCTAAGTATGGCATGGATAGACTACAAAAAATATTTGACAGCATCCCATATTCATGGATAAAGGAGTGCTTACAGATGTATAAGAAGATGCGCCCTACACTAATCGATTAAATTACAGTGACCATGAAAAAGTGGTGAACCACTTTGCTGTTAAGCTATGCTAGAGGACAAAGTATTATTCTAGGTATGAAAATTCAAAGGGGGACATTCCAGGATGACTCTGTTTTCTATCCTCCTTGTCCTCAAAACAAAAGGTGCTCCCCACAATTCTGTCCTTACTCCCATTCCTTTCTTCCTTTTTACAAACCATCTCCCACATGATCCTCCCAGGCCACCTGTTATACTTTAAGCTGATAATATGGTTATCTGAGATCCACCCATTTCCTGAAAATATTGAAAAAAAACTGGAATAGGACCTTCTTTAAATAGCAAGTATAAAAATTGGACCTAATATTAAGCACTAAAAAGGTTATAATTTTGGTACCTCACAAAAATTAAAATCCATCCCAGAAAACTAATATATTGTAACCAAAAACAACCCCCCATGAAACTATCAGCCCCTTCAGATGTCTTGGTATCTGACTTGACCATACTTCTACTCTTTCACTTAGAATAGAAAAAGCCAAAAATATATATTTTGTGTCAGAAAAATAAGCCACTTCCTTGCCCCAGAAGGAAGATCGTTACTGCAGAAGAGAATACTTCTCCCACAGATGATGCATGGTCTCCCAGTATTTGATGCCATCCCTAAAAATAAGCTATTCTTGTTACAGACCATCTCAGATAGAATTTATTGATTCATGAAACTTGTACCAAACAGAAAACATCATGGTTCAGTTTTAGCTAAAGCAAAATGCCTGTCAGAAAACGAAAGACATGACCTACTTCTAAGCTCATTTCTTTATAAATTACTCATATAACTTACTCTTCTTCACTTGGCATGCAATCATTCATCATAACCACTGCCGACTTAGGGCCACTCCTCTAAACATACTTTTCTTATATAACCTCCACAACATATTCATCCAAAATAATGATACAAATGATTAACAGGGAATCGCCTAACTTAGACCCACTAAATCTCTACTACATTTAATATAACTATTAAACCTACTTACTTGTACATCAACCACCACTATAATTCTTTCTTAAACACATCCCCCTATTTTATACTTCAATTCTTATAACTTCTTTCTTTGCCCCCATTTTTCATACAGCCATGATCATCGCAAATCATTCAGCTGATGACGCACTGCCCTAACCCTGATGGAAATGGCAATACCAAAATATCAGGTTACTATAAGGAATTATTCAATATGTACTGCCACCTCTGACCTACATGAAACTATATACAAGAATGTGTCTTGTGGGAATAAAGTATACATCAATACCAACATGTGAATACGGACTGCAGACTCCATTTCATGACTGCCACTGGCCATTAGGTCACATTTCGTCCCTATTGTCATTCTTCCTCATTGCACTAAGCAGCAGCAGCTGGGTCATATTTCTTCAGGATTAGTGTTAGCACTATAAGTGTTAGGCAGCAATCTCCTAAAGTTCTGTAAGTAGCAGGATTTTGTATTTCTGGCTTAGAAAAAGACTACTAAACTGAAATCTTCTTAAAAGCATTGTAAATAGAAGAGCAGAATGGTTAATTCCTTGGCCACTTTAATCAAATTTTCAGTGTCTCATAGAGCTGAAAATATTGTGAAATGAGGGTCTTGAAAAAACTAACAGGATCTTACTATTCAAGACTAATGATCATTTAGCTGGTTAACACACTATGCTTTGGACACACTCTTAATCAGGTAGAGATAAATGCTCATTAGTCAATATTAACAAGTGTAGAAGTTAACTGCTACTCCACACAAAGACTGCACTCACTTCAAATATTTTGACAAAACTATACATTTTTTGAACAGATTCATAGAGAGAATATACTTAATTCACACAAAATGGTTAGTGAAGTTCCCACCAACTGGAATTATACCTATTTAATGAAGTACCAAATGCTAAAAAAGAAGAAATTATTTCATCAGTATAAAACTCAGCATAGTACTGCGTAAAATAGATATCACACCTGATTAAAGGTACATAATAGAGATAAGACTCTGAGGAGATCACATGACTATGAAGCAATGATGGTATTGGTTCAGTCTAATCTGGCTTCAGATATGAACTAGGCTGCAGCTCCTCAGTCATAGCTGCATGCTAGAGAAGACATCAATACCATGTTCGTAGCCAGCATACTGTTCTCATATCTTCCAGACTGATGTACATTATTTATTTATTTCTTTGTGTTTTAACCAGGGTACAGTACTAATCTATATGAAACTTTTTCAGTAACTGTATATATGCAATGAGATAGGGAACTTATATGTAGTAATCATAAAATAAAACAGTCCTAAGTAATTTGTGTAACAGCAGAAATGATCATGTTGACAGCTATATAAAATAACTCTTTTAGTAAAAAGGAGGCAGTTTAATGACTGAATCATTTTTTTTGAAATGATAAATGCTTGAATGGTACACAACAAGCAAAGCAATGCATTTTCTGCATATGGGTGGATTAGAATTTGTATTGCTGCATGTGCATTGTGGCTACATAAATGAAAAGGCAATTAGTGTTTTCAGGAAAATAGACATTTTGAATTATATAAAAGCAGACAGCCATTTCTCATATTAAATGAATTAAACGTTGATAGAGACATTTAAATAATAAGCCTATTTAAACCACTAAAAAGGAGCAAAAAGTGTTTCATAGCATGTATAGATGTTATAAGTCCACATGTATTGGTGCAAAAGAGCTAGTATGATTGCAAAAGATTTTGTATGAAAAAATGAGGCATAATAGTATTTTAGGTAATATAGCACAGCTATATAGTATATGTAAAGAACTCTACATTTGAAGAAGTTACAGAGGGAGCTAGACCACTATACTGAAAAAAGTTCAGCAACATTATTTAGTTAGCAATGTTGCAGAAGATAAGAAAATGTCAGTGCCGTTAAATGTAATAGATGCTAGAAATGTCATTTAAATCAATTTTAGACATTTTCCAGAAGCTAACAGTAATGTGGGGAAAGTAATATTAAACATAAATCTCAATAACATTAAAAAAATCGACAGATGCATTACACAATGCCTGTCAAGATCCTGAAATGAAATTTCTCTTACCAAGAGAAGGATTCCAGCAGCCAAGTTTCTGCAAAGTCAGTAGGTCATAAGCTGAATAACTAAACCTCTGAACCTAAGAAAGGAAACTTCAACTGAATCTGTAATTTTATTACAGAGAAAAATGCTCCAGATAATAAACAGGTTTTACTTGCTAGAACTCCTGCCAGAATGTACTTGATATTGTGTAATGCTAGTACTCCCCACCCCAAATAAATGTTAAAAATCATTAACAGTAACTGTAGACATTTTACACAAGCATATAAAGCCAAGCCCACTGGTAACAGATTTCATAATAAAAATTGAAAGACATGTGTAAGCATTTTGAGGAATACAGCAGAGTTGCATAGACTAGCTGACTGAATGTTTCAATCATTTAGCAACCCCATATTTATTCTCAACTATACCTATACAGGAAATATATAGAATAAATAAACTAACTGAAGATGAAAGACTTCTGGTTAATGTTGTCAATAGCATAAAATCAAATGTTTTATTTTATTTTACCTAGTCTTGTTTACTGGGGTAGTACTCCTATCGTCCATTTGCAGGCACAGCCCAGGATAGTATGTTGACATACTAAACTGAATGTATAAGTCATGCAACTCAAAGATCTAACAAATGTTGATTAGTTATTTATAAATACATTGAAAAAGGTTGTTCAACTGTAAACAGTAATTCAGGACATTTACAGAGTGACAGGGGGTCATACAGGTAAATATTAAAGGAACCATATGGTACAGCACTCTTGCATTCACTGAATTACATCCTATCTAGAAGGTCTTTAGCAGCTTTGCTACTTATCCTGCATTGAAAGAAAATCTAGTGTCATAGAGTGATGTGTCTTAATTGCTTAGACATATGGGGGATGTTTTGTGTGTCTGTGTGTGTGTGTGTGTGTGTGTGTGTGTGTGTGTGTGTGTGTGTGTGTGTGTGTGTGTGTGTGTGTGTGTGTGTACGTGTGTGTGTGTGTGTGTTTGCGTGTGTGTGTGTGTGTGTGTGTGTGTGTGTGTGTGTGTGTGTGTGTGTGTGTGGTGTGTACATCTGTGAGTCATTGTATATATATATATATATATATATATATATATATATATATATATATATATATATATATATATATATAGACATACACACACACACACACACACACTCACTGTTATATTTTGACAATAATGAAGCAAGAAGTGACTTCTAAGTTGGCTGCACACTGATCAACAGCTTAACTTCAGCTCTCCCAATGTGAAACTTGAAATTGAGAAAAAGGAGTGCCATTGAAACTGCATTTTGAGGGGGGTTCAATTCAGTTACTGGGTAGTAAGTACACTGCCTGCATGACAGCAGAGAAGATATTTAGAAAACCTGGGAGAAAAACAACCAGAAAAGGTGAAGAGAAAACACTGTCTTGGAAGGATACTGCAGCTGTTCAGCAAAAAGCAGTTCAAACTTCAGCTTTGGTTCAAAACATAACTTCTAGTAATTTAGAAAGATAAATAAACCAGATGTACTCAGAGGTGATTAAAATAAATGAAACACTGACGGGATATATCAACTCAACAAAAGGATGAGAAAAATAGAAGAAGCATTAACTAGCTGTTCAGATGAACTGATAAAACTGCAAAAATCACAGGATGAAATGAGGAAAAAGTTGGCTGAGAATTAAGCTTCTGAAGTAAAGCTATTTCAAAAAATAGTAGAGTTAAAAACAGAGTGCACAGACAAAACCTGAGATATTCTGAAGAGAAACTGGAAGGAACAGCCAGTATTGGTTTTATGAAAGCACAAATAAGCAAGTGGACTGGTGTTCCACAGCAAGATTTGTTAATTGAAAGGGCACATCATGCATATGCTCCAAACCTGCAAATGAGAAGGCAACCAAGACCAATAGTAGTAAAGATGCAATCAAACCAGCAGGAAATGGTGATCCTGACAAAACTGTGGCTGAAGCTAAACATATTAAAAACTGGAGACAGCGGACTATTTGTAGAAAATGATTATTCAAGGTACACCAAGCAGAAGAGAAGCAAGTCTATCTCAACAATTTTGAAACACAGTTGTGAGATTCAAGCTGCTGTATCCAGCTTCTTCAGAGTATTTTTTCTTGGAGGATGAAAGACATTTTTTGATGCAGAACAGGCAAAGGAGGAAATAAAATTTACCCAGTAAAAAGTGAGCCAGCAAGCAGAAGGGTACTCTGCTTCTCATTCTTCTGGCAGTAAAGTTCATAGAGAGATTTTACCAGTGAAACATTCTCCAGTGTTTTCATATAAAATGCTTGAACGACAGAAGAAAGCACAGGAGATGACTAGAGGAATCAGAAGCACCTTGGACTTAAACCAGAGTCAGGGGATGGGAGATGGAGATGAATAGGAATAAGACCAGCAACACTGAAATTAGTGAATAAATGGGAAAATATAAAGAATCAATCACATTTGTGTTTTACAAGAAAAAGTAGCTGAAAAACATTGGACTTTATTTGACTTTGTTAACCTTGTGTGTGGACTGTAAGGCATATAACCCCCTTTACATTATTAATGTTCAGAAGGACACTAAACAAGGATAAAGTAACTGTAAGTGAAGCATTTTTGTCCTTATTCATTTTTCTATAAAACATTTCATGATATAAACTGCATGTTATATATAGTAAAGTAGTTATGTGTAGTGTGTAGTCAAAGGTATTTTAAATGTGGGGGAGTCTTTTCAGTGTCTGTTGTCAGTTTTAGAAGATATTAAAGTAAATACATACTTTTTAAGTTGTAATAAATATATGGCCAGATTCATAAAGGTTACCACAAAGTGTACAGTAATTGTACATTTAGTGTAAGCATTTTGAGTGACTAGACAGCACAAGCATTGTGGTAGGACTGTTTTTGAATTCAGAAAGTGTACACTTTATAGTAACCTCTATGAATCCAGCCAGTAGTCTTTATATTATCACAAGAGAAGAAAGGCTTGTGAGAAGCAAGTTTAATGTTAATACCCTGTGAAGGTTGGGGAGTAAAAGTACATTGATTATATTATATGTAGAATTAAGATATGTTCTATTATTTTAAAGGGTAAATGTCTAGATTAGTGTCCTTGGCTTAAGCTATAAACAAGTTTGTTTTTTGTAAGCAAGTAGGCTTTAAAATAAGACAAAATGATGAAAGTCAAGGAAAATGCTGAGTTTCTTACATTTACAGAGATATTAGTTTGTTATTTTTTTCCATTGGCAATGTTCATAGGGAGTCAAGAAGTATGCAACTGAAGGCAGATGTACATTATTTTATGAGGGAAATTTACAAAGATTCATTGCTGAGTAATTTTTCCATGGATACAGGCTATCAGCAGGTGCAAACAATTAACCTTGTGAGCTCTGAGCATTCTTTACTAAGGGAAATGCCAAATGTAAACATACAATGGTGAGCAGTTCAGTGAAAAATAACATTTTAAATTATGGGAAGGAAATAAAAGATAGTAGCCTCATTATCAGCCTTAATAGTTCAATGCATTTACTAGAATCCTGTGTACAATTTTGTTTTATTTAAAGATAGTGTAGTTTTTTTAAGGCTAAAAGTTAATGATTTCTGAAAGTAAACAATTTGTTTTTCACATCTGGAAGGGGAAGCCAGATAAGAAAAAAAACAGACAGCAATCAGTGTAAGTGAGTGGACAGGCTATAACATGCACTTTACCATTGATAACCTTAATTTTAGGTTAGATAATACATGTGAGTGCAGCTGATGATTTGGGGCAATCATTCCTATCGGGAAGGTTAAACTTCATTTTTGTAGATGTACAGAGCTTTGTTTTTGTGCTTCCTCTAAATTAATAGGGGATGGGGGCTATTTTGAAAATGTATTTAGGTTTTTTTTCTTGAAGGTTTTGATTAAAACAGAAAGTCTTGAAAAAATATGACATAGACTCCAATGTAGATGAGAAGAAAAAAAATGATATAAAAATCAGCCTACCAAACATTAGTCTGTACATGTAATACAAAATTTGGAAATAAGCATTCAAAAAACTGTCATGTATAATAGGTGAAAGCAATAACTATTTATCATAATGGCTATGCTATCCATGCTATCTTGAAATGTAAATGGCCTTATAGCTACAGATAAGTATTGAATTATATTCAGAAATGCAGAGTGCAAGTAGCAATGTTGCAGGAGACACATTTGGAAAGAAATGAGCATGTGAGTTTGACAAAGAAAGGATTTTAGGATGGATATTCAGCAGACTATGAATAACAAAGGAAAATGGGAGTAATTATACAAATTGCTAATGGGGATCAAATAGTGATTGAAAGAGGAAAAAGACAGTAATGGTAGATTTGTAGTAGTAAAGGGCTATTGGCAAGGGAGGAGGATTACACTGGTATGTACTTATATCCCAAGTGATATATGCAAATGACCCCTTAAGGACATACAAATGTTTCAGCTACATGGCTTTTGAAATTGCATGACTTTTCACATTTTGCTTTTTAAATTTTTTATAGATACATTTAGACTAATAAAGGCAAATCCCACTAGATGTAAACCTGAATGTTTTGGATTTTTTTGACCTCATCAGTATAGCATAAATGGATTATTTGCCTATACCTTAAAAAGTACAGTTGTGTATGTTGCACTTATCCATCACAGTAGATGTTCAATTGTTTTTTCTCAATTTTTTTTATTTTTCAAATACATTTGAATGAATTCCATAGTAGTTATACGTAACATCGTAAATAACTATGTGCACTATTTACATTAGCCTGATACTATAACAGATCTTAATGTATTCAGTTACTTTATAAGTATGTCCAATCCATTATCAGAGTGTCTGATCAATTATTGTAAAGTGTCAATCAACGATAAGACTTTTCCCCAAGGGTTGTTGATAAATGGCTTTGAATAAATTCTTGGTTCTTTAATCTTAATTTTCAATAATGCTGTGGTCTTCAGTAGAATGTTGAAGTCTTCCAAAGTTGGTATTGTGATTGTATTCCATCTTCTTGTTATACACATCCTTGAAATTGCAAGTATGTTTGACCTATTCAAATCAGGACTTTCGTTCACATTTAATAATACAAGAGCTTTAGTTAAATAAAATGATTCATTAAATAAAGCTTGTAGAAAGTTATTAATACCATTCCAAAATGGCTTAATTTTAACACAAGCAAAGAAAATGTGGTTCTGATCTGCATTGTGTACTTGCTCACATCTCCAACATATTCTTTTTATGGAAGAACTAATTTTACTGATTCTGTCTGGGGTTAAGAATGCTCTGTATAAGCATTTCCAATTAAAAACTTTCCAGTATTGTGTAAAGGATGTATATTTTATCGATAATAAGATATGTGTTTTAATATCTTCAGTTAACTTTATTGAATGTCCTTTTGTTATATGTTTCCAATATGAGGTTTTGGTGTTGTTTTATGGTTTATCAATATTTTGTAAAATTTTGAAATACTGTTTCCCCATGTCAAAGTCATTATATATGATTTCATATATGTATTTCATAAATTTAGGTATTTCTTTAAATGAAGAATTGTTAATTATTCTACTTAAATCTTATGAATATGACAGAATACTCTCCAAAGTTAGCCAGTCCTATTGTGGAATTTTGTATGTTTTTATTTCTTTCATATCTAAAACTTTTAGTTCTTTGATACATTGGAGCCAACAAACAAATCCTTTCTGTTCCCAGGAATTAATAATTTCTCTATACATTTCATGTGGAAAGTTCTTTGTGACTATAATGGTGTTAAAGATCAAACCAGATTTTTAAATCTATATTTACATTAATAATTTTCCTGAATGAGTCAATGTAATAATTAATCATACAAGTTTTAATGGATTTAGTTATGCTATGTTGCATACTAATACATATGTGCCATGGCAAATTGTTTTTATCTATTTGATTTTTTTTTTTTTTGTATATCAAATTCATTTATTGATATTACAGTTAGTAATTCTTTCCAATTTGCAGAGTAATTTGGACTTATCCAATCTGAGATTGTTTTAGATATTGATGCTTTTATATATGTTTCCATATCAGGAAAGTTTAATCCTCCCTGTTTCCATGGTCTGATATGATGTATTAAAGCTATTCTGTTTCTTTTGGGAAACCATAAAAATTTTATTAGGCATAAATTTATTTCTTTAAGTATATTCCTTTCTGGTAACAGTTGTATTGCCAAGGCTATATACAAGATCTTGGGCAGTAAAACCATTTTTATTAACTGTAGTCTATCTTCAAATTTTAATATTATTTTGTTCCATTTTCCACAGTAATTTTAATTGTATTGATGATATTATTGTAGTTTTTTGAGACAAATTTATTATTATCCTTGCATAACTCAATTCCTAGATATTTTAAGGTAGATTCTTGTTTCGCTATGATGTGATCCCCGTAGTCTACACTTCTTTTTTTAATTTAAAAATAATATTTTTTATTTTTTTATTATTTTTATTTATTTTATTTTACATTTGTTGACCGGGCTAGTCCAACTGGATATATGTCCATTTTCAGCAGAGGCCCGGGGAGAAAAGCTCCACATGCAAACATTAGAAAGAACAGGTACAAATTAAGCATGTATATAGTATATACATCAAAACACATTAGATATGAACTACAAAATAAAAGATGAGAAATAAAAGTGTGTTTTGTTAAGAGTTTCTTAAAGCTAAAAAGTTGAGAGTACCTAGATACACAAGGAAAGCTAGTCAGGGTTGTTACAGGGGCAGAGTCAGTGGGTTTTAAGGTGAGTTTTGAGTTGGGATTTAAAGCATGTAAGAGAGGAGATTGCTGTGAGATTGTGAGGAAGAGTGTTCCAGGTATTTCCTACTGTGTTGGAGAACAAGGATTTGCCGGCTGAGTTATTGGGTTTACTAGTGGATATAAGTAGTTTGTCGGAGGAACAAAGGCTTTTAAGATTGCAGTAAGGAGTGATAAGTGAAGTGAGAATGGGAGTGTTTGTGGGTTTGTAAAGGATTTTGTGGGATAAAGAGAGCTGGTGAAATAGAATTAGGTTTTGTAGTTTGAGCCATTGTAGTTGCCTTAAGTTTTGGCAGTGATGTGTTCTAAAAGTAGAGTTAGTGGCAAATCTGGCAATATTGTTGTAGACAGCAGACAATTATTTATTTATTTATTTTACATTTGTTGACTGGGCTAGTCTAACTGGATACATGTCCATTTTCAGTAGAGGCCCGAGGAGATAAGCTCCAATACAGATAAATGAAAAACTTAGTAATCAATATACAAAATAAGACTAAATGAAAATATTCATATTAAACTAGCAGATTTCAGGTACCTAAACATCAGGAAAGATAACTAAATAGCAGAATTAATTAAATATAAAAAGAAAAAAATATATTGCAGGTTAAACATATTATTCTGTGAGGATAAACAAAAAACTTGTAGTGCCAGAATGCTTCTACTATACAGTATGCAGTTATAAGTCATTTATAAATAGAAAGACTAAGGTCTAGAGGGGAGGCAGGTTAAGTATATACATAATGTAAAAAGGAAGAAAACAAATACATTTTTCAGTAGGAAATGTAAAGGGAGATTCCGCACAGTGTAGTTTGGGAGGAAAACAGAATTCATAGGGATAAAATATGTACTAATTTCTGAGTAGTGAGGGCTAGGCAGAGTTTAGTTCAATTAGATAGTAGCCTAGTCAGGTTTAGTACAGGGGTACAACCAATGTGTTCTAAGGTAGGGTTTTAGTCTATTTTTGAAGAGTGATAGAGAGGGAAGAGAGGAGAGGTCACTGGGGAGAAGATTCCAGGTTTTTCCAACAGCATTTGAGAAGAGAGATTTGCCAGCTTTGTTGTTAGGTTTAGAAATGTATAGAAGATTTTTGTGAGAAGAACGCAGTGATTTCAGATTTGTGTATGGAGTGATGAGGGTAGATAGAATAGGAGTGCAGGAAGGCTTATAAAGAGTTTTATGGACGATGGTTAGTTGATAGAATTTAATTAAGTTTTGTAGTTCAAGCCATCCCAGCTGCTTCATACTTAAAGCAGTGGTGGGTTCTGTAAGGGTTACCTGTTGCAAATCTAGCAATGTTATTGTAGGAAGTTTCCAGTTTGCTGAGGTTATTTTTATTTTGCTTAAGTTAGTTTTGGACAATGAAGTGTAGATAGGAGAGGCATACAGGAGGGTGGAAATAAGATGGGACTGAGCAATGGAAGTTCTGGCAAGTGGAGTAAGGAATGGTTTAATTCTGTAGAGGGAGCCTAGTTTTCTGTTAACTAATTTTATAGTATTGTTGATGTGCATGTTAAAGGTCAGATAGTTGTCTATCTCAACTCCGAGGAGTTTGGTAGTTGAATTTGGTGATACGATGGTGCCATTATTTGATGTGACACAGAAGTTCAGTGGAGATGATTTTCGAGTTGGTGAGAAAAGTAATAATTTGGATTTTTGGAGTTCAAAATTAAGCATCATTTGAGGAACCACATCTCTACCGTTTTGAAAGTCTTTTGGGTAAGAGAGTGCAGTACAGAGGGGGGTGAGGCAGAATAGATTAAAGTAGAATCATCTGCATATTGTATACAGGTGGCAGGAGAAATATGAGTATGAAGATCATTAATGAAAATTGAAAAAAGAGGAGAGGGCCAAGAATTGAGCCTTGGGGGACTCCTAGAGTAATGGGGAGGTGGTTGGATAAGTTATTATGCCACTGCACAGCCTGTTGTCTGTTGTGCAGGTAAGAGTGGAACCACTTAATTGAGCTTGTGTCTAGTGCAAATGATTTAAGTAAGTGCAACAGTATTTCATGACTGACCATATCAAAGGTTTTGGCTAGATCAATAAATATAGCAGAGCTAAGGGTATTATTGGTCCTATTTTTATTGATGCAGTCTGTGAAGGAGAGGAGGGCAGAGGTGGTGCTATGGTAGGGTCTAAAGCCGTGTTGACAATTAGCTAGCATATTGTTAGTTAACAGGTGATTCAAAAGTTGCTTCTGGACACATTTTTCCATAATTTTAGCAAGAGGAGAGAGCAAGGCTATGGGTCGGTAGTTAGAGAGTTCAGTTGACTTTCCACCTTTATGAAGGGGAATAATATGAGATATTTTCCAGAGTGGTGGAATGTAGCCTTCTTCAATGGTTCTGTTAATCAGGATGGTGATGGGATAGGTTAATGCATTAGCAGCAACTTTTAGATACAGAGCAGGTAGACGGTCAGCAGATTGTGAAGATGGCTTAAGTTTATGTAGCAGAGAACAAATGAGTGAAGAGGGAACGGGTTGTAGTTGAAATGTGGGAATAGAAGTGTTAGAGGTGGTGGAAAGACAGGAGATATCAGGAGAGAGTTGATTGGAAAGAGACTGGGCAGTTTCAGTAAAGAAGGTATTGAAGGCATTGGTAGTATGTTTGGGGTTATCTTGGGAGGTGCCTGCTGGGCTTGGAGTGCCCGAGTGGCCAGGCTTCATGAGATTATTTATTCCTGCCCATAACTTTTGTGGGTTATGTAGGTTAGCCTGTTGCAAATAGCAGTAGTAGTTTCTTTTATCAAGAATTACTGCATTTTTTGTAATGTTTCTTATTTGTCTAAAGTTGGGTTGATCAGTGGGATCTTTAGTACTGCAGTATTTGGACCAGAGTTTATTTTTCAGAATAATTTTTTTACCTTGTGTCCTTTTTTAGCCAAGGGGCAGCTTTTGAGGAAAGTCTGATGGACCTTGTGGGAGCATGTGAGTCAAGAATAGATAAGAATTTAGAGTTAAAATAAGTCACGGCATCATCCAGTGGGAGGTGTTTAAGAGGAGACCAATTGCAGGACCTAAGTTCAGCTTCAAATCTATCAGGGTTAAAATTTTTGTTTGTTCTAACCATTTTGTATTTAGCTAAATTAGGGGTATCAGTTTTATGTCTAACTAGGTAAGTAAGGGCATGGTCACTTATATCCTCAGGCAACGTACCTACTGTATATGTTTGGTGGTGGCTATTTATCAGGATCCAGTCTAAAATGCTTTCTTTGTTGCTAGGTTTATGTGTTCTGATTTATTGATTTTGAATTTGATTTTGATTTATTGAAATGGAGTCCTGAAGTCATGTGAAATTTGTCAATTAATATATCTAATTCTTCTAATGTTTCTTTTGTATTAGATAATATTAGCAATATGTCATCAGCAAATAGCATTACTTTAGAATTGTATTGTTCATAAACATCTATTCCTTTGATTTTTATATTGTTATAAACTTAATCGGCCAATATTTCAATACCCAGAGCAAATAGAATCGGTGACATGGGACATCCTTGTTCAGTGCCTTTTGTTATATGTGTATATTCAGAGGTAAAAAGACCTAACTTGGCATATGCTAAATTATTTGTGTGTGTGTGTGTGTGTGTGTGTGTGTATATATATATATATATATATATATATATATATATATATATATATATATATTCTTTAGGAGATGAGCAATGGATGCAGGAAATTTAAATAGCATTAGGATTTTGAATAAATAGTCTCAATTTAGAGAATCAAAGGCTTTCTTTATATCTAAGCCAATTATGAGTGTTTCTTTATTTTCTTTATTAACATAATCTATAAGAGAAATTATCCTTTTAATATTGTCATGTCTGTGTCTATGATATATAAATCAAGTTTGATCATTATTTATTGTTTTGGATAGTGGTATTTTCATTCTGTTAGTTAATATCATCATAAATATCTTATAGTCATTATTTAATAATGATATAGTTCTATATGAGGTGCAGAGGTTTGGGGATTTGTTTTCCTTTAAGATTAGTGTGATTAAGGAATATCTTCAAGAGGGTGGTATTAAAGCTTGTGACTGAATTTCTAATACAGTTTTATGGAAGAGGAATAGTATCTTTGAAGGAAAATGTTTATATATTTCCTTAATTTTGCCATCTATACCTGGAGCTTTATTATTTTACCCTCTTTTATTGTATCTGTACTTTCTTTGTAGGATACGGGTACTTGCAGATCTAGTTTTAATTTTTCTTGTATTTTGTATATTAGAACATTTTTCATCTAGATTTAATTGAGCTATATGTATATTTTCTTTTTAAAAATGTTCCATATAGTGATTTATATAGGCATAAAGAATGTCACCTATATCTGAGACATTTTTCCCTTTTTTTTCATAGAAGATACTTTTAATGTTATTAGCTTTTGATTGTATTTTGATTCTTGTGGATAAATTATATAGATATTTGGGAGAAGTGGCCATGGTATTTTTAGTTTTTTCTAAAGCTAAACTAGTTTTATGTGTTAGAATTTCATTGTATCTATTGTTTAATACTTCTACTTTCTTTTTCATCTCCAAATGATTTTGATTTTTTCAGCTTTTACTGACAAAAGTTTGGATTGTAGACCTAATAATTCAGAATCCCATTCTCTGATTTTTTTTATACCAGGTTAGGGTTTTACCATATATGTAAGCTTTTAATGAGTCCCATATTATTATTTTATCCATCTCTGTGGTGTAATTAATATCTAAGAAGAACTGTAATTCAGATAATAACCAGGGTTTGAACTCTTTAATTTTAGTTATATATGCTGGAATTCTGGAGTTAAAGATTAATGGTTTGTACCCATTTTGAAGTTTTAGTATCAATGAACTGTGGTCTGAAAAGGTACAGGGAGTGATTGAGAAATTAATGATTTTAGAGTGAAAGTCATGGGCAGCAAATATTTTATCTATTCTAGTTTGGGTACCAAATCTGTGATCTTGATGGGAAAACAAAGATTTATCTTCTTTAAATTTGAAAGAATCTATAAGATGAAATTATTCTACCCACTTGTTTAAAGCTTTTGATACAGCAGATGTACGCAGTGGTCTTTTGTTTGTAGTTTCAGAAATAACAAATATGCAGTTAAAATCTCCTCCTAATATTAAGTTGCCTTTATAATTATTGGAAATTAAATCCAAGTGTTTTTTAACAGTTCCTGTTCCAATGCCTGGGAACCAGTATAGATTGGCTAGGGTCCATATTCTGTTATTATATTTATCTATTACTAATGTCATAAGGCCTTCTTTATCTTCATACTTATAAATGATTTCTGGGTTAATCACATTTGTTTTCCATAAAATTGTTACCCCTTTTGTCTTTGCCTTATAAGTGAATTGTGCCAATCTCATATATTCCTTAGGATTCCATTTGTAATTGTCATTTGTTTTGAAATGAGTTTCTTGAAGGAAGACAGTTTGTGCTTTGTTCAGTTTTAAATATTTCAGTAGATTTGAACTCTTGCTAGGATTGTTTAAGCCATTGGTATTTAAAAATTATAAAATTAAATCCATCTTAGTTTATTTAGACTATGTATTTTTTGTTTTATTGTAACTATTAAACTATTAACTATTCCTCTGATGAGCTTTTAAAGGAAATTATCAGTTTTATACTTTGAGTGTTTACCAGTAAAGTAATGTTTTGGCCAGGCATACTAAAAATGTTTTTGTGAAATAAATTTAAATTAATAAATGTTAACAAAACCAAGATCTGTACTAGCCATGGAATGAAAATCATTCCTAATCCCATTGATAAACCTAAGTCCATCAGATTATCACTTATACATTGACAATCCAGAACATCCGAGCTCTATACACTGAATTATCATATGGAGAATATTTATAATAGGAATAAGCAATATTTATATTATTTTGAACAGATATAGTACTATCATAGATTAGACAGAATTCTAATACAATATAAATCTCTACTTATTGTATAATCAATTAATATTTACATGAAAGGTAGATGACAAGCAATTCAATCACAGTAAAGTAGGATGTATCATATGTAAAACCTCAATAAAATATTAGAGCACACAGTTATTTAACATATTCACCCTTATTGATGCAGTCTTTTAAAACTTATTACTTAATATAAATAGATGGCAATAATATTTCAACCTAATGTTTATAATACAATGTATTTTACTGGATATATCAGAAGTTATATTTCATTGTTTGCCAGCATTTAAGTAATTACTTTGTTTGTTGCTAACTTACTTAAAGCATCAAGTTTATTTTATGTAAACATTGATGAAAGTTAGTGCATTTTAATCATCAGTGCATCCCCCCCATTTCATACACATAAGGATTTTCATATATATAATTTCTTATTATAAAATGAGAGAAATCATAGGTTAAAAACAAAAATGTCAGTTATTGTGATTAATGATTTCAAGTTCCCTTTCCATATTCATAAATTGCCATTTTATAGCATATACTGAAAGTTTTTATATTTAAATGGCAACATTCTATTTTGTATAATCACCAAAGGTTAAACTGGGTGATTATTGTCATTTTAATACTATTTGTTCAGAATGTGATTGTTACATTCTGTGACATTCCTAGGTCAGGCTTTTATTGTTTCCCTTGAACAACTTTGGCAGTTTGATTTCATGTATAAAACATTAGTTACCTCGGTAACAGCTTAAGTGTTATATATGGTCAAGATGGGTTACAAAACCACAATTCAAGTTAAAGCAATTATATGACTTGTTATGCACATTTACTTGTCTGAGAAAATCATCATGCTTCCCCCCTTGATGCTCAATATAGTGTATGTCATTTATGACAAGTTAAAACAGTAGTGTTATTATACACAAGCCCATGTTATTAAACTGAGTGTCTATTGTCAATTTAATACATTCTGTGATATTTCAAGTTCAGGCTTCTATTGTTTCTCTTGAACAACTTTGGCAGTTTGATTTCATGTATAAAACATTAGTTACCTCGGTAACAGCTTAAGTGTTATATATGGTCAAGATGGGTTACAAAAACTACAATTCAAGTTAAAGCAATTACATGACTCGTTATGCATATTTACTTATATAAGAAAATCATCATGCTTCCCCTTGATGTTCAATGTATTGCATGTCATTTATGACAAGTCAAGACAGTAGTGTTATTATTCACAAGCCCATGTTATTAAATTCTGTCTTTAATATCTAAATTCAGCAGACTGTTTCATCTTATATGATGATTATATATTTTATGTCTAGATCTATTAAAATCATACATTACATAATTATTGTGTGCGTTTTTTTAGCTGTTGCTTAGTTATTTGAGAGACCACAAGCTGTAATGCTTATTCTTATTATTAGCTCCTTCCAAGCATGTTTATACAGCCCATAGACTTTAAATTATGAGACCCTTCTAGTTTCTTATTTGTTATATTTCCATCCTTACATACACACATATCAGTACTTCAAGCATGGGCAACAATGCCCATTCAGTTTTGCCAGAATACCATTCACTAGTTCATGTGGTGTGTTTCCAGGCTGTTCTTAAAATATCCAAATCAATATTTGTCCTGTTCCATTTTACCAGCCTGTTCCATGCAGTGGCCACTCCGCCAGTGAACCACTCAACACATCTTCCATTCCCACAGATATTTCCATGAAGGAAATCTGATGACTCTCTAGCACTTCCTGGCAAACCCAACCACCCCTAGAATCAGCTATCCCCATATGCCCAACATGTCTGAACAAGCTCAACTCCCAGACCACTCCAAAGGGTACTGCAAAAGACTAAGTGCTCTTAGTTTTTCACAATAACTCAGATTTCCACTCTTATGTAATTCCTTAATGTGTTTGGACCAAAATACATTTTAAATATAAAATTGCACTTATTATTTTTTTAATCAATTTTTTAATCAAGAATCAACTTAATGAGCTAAATAAAATGTTGGGAGACCATCAATATGTGTGCATGTGGTTTAAAACATCCCCTTAATTATATATATTTTTTAAAAACCAAAATCGTCATTGCCGAGAATCTTCTCAGAGGCTCCTCAGAGCCATTAAGCATTATCGGCACATTATCAGAGCAACCTGGGAGCGTCTGCTTCAGTTAGTGTGTCTGTTTACTGCATACCAGAGGCTCGTGATGCACCTGAAGCAAAGCTTCACTTCACTGCAACTTCAAGCCTATATTCCCTCCCTTTCAGCGAGGCAGCAGACAGGAAAAGAATGGAGAGCAAACAGATAAAAAAAAAAAAAGTCCCAACAAGCTGCCACAACAAGAAATAACACATTCTTCCAGCCTTCCCACCTCTCACTCAGCAGATGTATAAACAAACTATTCTCTGCCAAAATATCCCAAATCACAGGTTTATCCGCCCCCTTCCCTGGATCCAGGCTAAAACACCAAATGTCTCTTCCTAATACACAAGCATCAGTAAACCTCAATCACAAGCCACAACCCACAGCTTCCTGGAGATGAAAACAGCAACATACAACAGTTGCCAGACACAGCTGCATCCGCACACACCATGTCAGGCTTAATCAAAAAGCACTCAAAGCTATGATACCTGCCATTATTGATATTAACTATGTTTAGACAGAATAATAATAACATTTGTACTGGCTGCCAGACATAGCTGCATCCACGCACACCATATCAGAATTGATCAAACAGCACTCGTAGCTGTGATTCCTGCCATAATTGATATTAACTATATTTAGACAGAATAATGATGACATTTGTACTAGCTGCCAGACACAGCTGCATAAATGCACACCATATCAGGATTGATCAAGCAGCACTCGTAGCTGTGATACCTCCCATAATTGATATTAACTACATTTAGACAGAATAATGATGACATTTGTACTAAGAGCTTGCTACTATTATTTAACCAGGATATACATGACATTTCTAAATCATACTTTAACTGAAGAAGGCATTAGTCTCCATGACAGCATTTTTTTTCAAAACACTATTGTTACTGCTATTATATATGATGTTAATTTGTTACATTTGAGTCTGAACTCTGATGAATGGTACCTTGTTGAATTAGTTAATTAATTACTTAAATTATTATAAGTGAAATCAATGAAAAAATGAACAAGATAAGTATTCATTGAGTTCAAGTAGGGGAATAAAAACTTCTATGTTTGTATTATATGTTGCTTTGTTTGGCTTATATATAATGTAAATAGTAATGCATCTTAACCTACCTTTGTTTTGTGAAGAATTATTGGACTCTTTCAACATTCTGAATAAATCCTTTTTTAAATAAAAACAGATGACAAGTGATGTACTATATCAGTAGATAGTTTGAGAGATGTAGTTGTAAGAGTTTTTTTTTTTGGGGACAGCTATCTTGGAATCAGTTTTTTGTTTCTTCTTTCTATCATCAGTCCAAGGATTTGTTTCTTTTATTCTTTTAAGAGTAGGGGCCATCCATTCTATTTTTTCTGGAACAGACACTATGTTGTTGTTTTTGATGAATATAATAACTTCTTCTACGTTATTAAAGGTTCTCATCTCATTGGCAAAAAGTATTTTTATCTTGGCTGGAAAGGCCAGCTGTGCTTTAATGTTGTTTTGTAAAGAACAACAAGTAAAGGACTCTTCCACTGAAAGTACTGCCAAAAAATCCAAGTAATAAATCCAAAAGTAAGGCAAGTACTACCACGCTGTGTATGAAGCAACTTATCTTTATTAAAACAAAAAAAGCAGTATCATAAGTGCTTTCGGGTAAATCCCTTCATCAGATGATAAAACACTAGTAAAAACATAGTATCTAATATAGTACAACACAACCAATGAAAATCAATAATTTATCCTCCTTTTTGCTAGAGCTGGTTTTAAAGGGACAACATCATTTAATCCTGGTTCTTTGTCAGCTCCCAGTCTAAGAATCCATTGCATCTCTTTGTATTCATTTTCATTATACAAGTCACCCATTCTTTGACAGATTATATTTATAACACATATAACCATAAAGGCAAATACATGATCTATGCAATTCTGTATGCTTGTACAGTGCATTATGTTCTTTTCTTAACCTTATATCTGATAGATGCTTAAAAATTCTATCTTTAAGTCTGCAATTTGTTTTTCCTACATAATATGCAGTAGACTGTTGACAGTCCGCAATATAAACAACATTTTGCATATTAAAGTCAGCATACATATTCAAAAAGTAATTATTGTTGGTCCTGGGGTGTATAAAACAGTTTCCTTGTAAAATGTGCTTGCAGGCTTTACAATGAAAGCATGGATAAGTTCCCTTCTTAATGCCTAGATTTTTAAAATGCATAGGTTCTTGACACAAAATATCTTTCAAGTTTTTTATTTCTTTTAAAAATTAATCTAGGTTGTGTCCCTACAACTCTGGTTATATTCTCATCTGTTAAAAATAATTCTCCAGTTTTCCCTAATTATATTACATATACCACCTATATCATTGCTGTATGTTAAACTTATTTTCAAACTTTCATTAGCTTTTTGAACCTGTGCATCTACCTTATTAAGCCATTTTTTACCTCTATGTAACCATGGTTTTGCACTTTGTTCTCTATAAAGACTGCTGTTGTCCATTTCCTTTTTTCAGTAGATTTTTACTATAACCTTGTGCTTGAAAATTGTTCTTTAAAGAGTCCAATTCCTGTATAAAAGAAATTTCATCCATGCAAAGTCTGGATATTCTACAGACGTGTCCCTTGACTATGTGTTGAAATACATGTCTGGGGTGCATGCTGTATCTAAGCATGCTGTTGGTCCAACAAGGCTTCCTATATAGTGAGGTCTCGGCCTCCCCATTTTCTTTCTTAGTAATACTAACATCCAGGTACTCAATAAATGATCTAGAATAATTCAATGAAAATCTGAAGAAGTTGGTAATAGACTCTAATTACTTAACAAAGGATGTTAATTATGATGTGGTTTCCCCCCACAAAAAGAAAACAGCATCCACAGATCTATTATAAAAGAAAAGTTTGTCTTTCCAATCATGTGCTGCCTCAAATATCACCATACCCTAGATATAAAAAAATGTGTTCACTGTTATAGAAAATCAATATGGTATTACTGCCATAGAAGAAATACTGAACAAATAAGTCAATATACATATAGATGAAAATATACGGTTATGATCCCTACTAAGGCTAGTATTACAGAACAATGTTTTTCTTTGTCAAACAAATTATTATTGCCAGAGACAAGGTATAGCTATGGGTACGCCTTGTACGAATAAGTATGCTAACCTAGTCCTGGCATACTGGGAGATATGGTGATATTTGAGGCAGCGCATGATTGGAAAGACAAACTTCTCTTTTACAATAGAATTGTGGATGATGTTTTCTTTTTGTGGGGGGGGGCACATCAGAATTAACATCCTTTGTTAAGTAATTAGAGTCTACTACCAGCTTCTTCTGAATCAGGCAGTCAGTTACAGTTGCTTGATGTCACAGTGTATCAAGCTCCCCTTGTCCTGTTTGAGTAGATCTAGTCTGTGAGGAAGCTTGTGGTAACAATGATTTATTGGTAAGTCTTTCTGAATCTTCAGAAGTACCTTGAAAATTATTGTAAAGGGTGGAAAGGCATATAGGAACATCCCTGACCAGGGGAATGAAAGAGCATCTATACTCTATACTTGGTTGCAAGGATTTTCAAACAGAATCTGTCTAGTCTGCTTTGAAAGGAGCCAAAGAGATCTACTTGAGATGTTTCCTTTATCTGGATCAATTCCTGGAATAACTCTGAACTGAGCTTCCACTCATGTGGCTCTATCCGGGACATGTTGAGTTTGTCTGTCACAATGTTTTGTTCTGATGGTATGTAAGAAGCCTGAAGAGTGAGGGAGTATTGAAACGCTAACGCCCTAGCAATCATTGTCAACTGACACCAAGGGTATGACCTTGTTTGTTTAAGTTCCACATCACTGTGGTGTTGTCTGCAATCACCTGAAGAGGCCCTGGTTCCCAAAGGTGATGTAGAGTTTTTATAGCTTGAATTTCAGCTAGCATTTCTTTGATATTTATGTGCTTTGATCTGTCCAAATTGTCCTGCAGACCTTGTATTTTAATCCCATAGGAACTTATCCCAAGCAAAATCTGAGGAGTCTGTCAGGACCAATTGTTTTTAGGCAAAAAGAAAACAGGGAAATCCTGGATTGAGAGCCATCTGATCCCTTCATCACTGAAGTTCTAATGTTACAAAGTCCAGCACTTGAGATTTTAGGGGGGTGAAGATGCTGGGTCCACGTGTTTTTGAAGACTCACTGAAGCTTTTTCATGTGCAGTCTGGCAAGTGGTGTCATTGGGATCATAGAAGCCATAAGGCCTAGTAACCTGAGGAATTATCTGGCTGAAGCATGGGCCGCATGAGAAAAGTTCTGGAATACTTTTCAATATGCTGCCAGTTAGTCTTGGGGTAAAAAGGCTTTTTGCATGACAGTGTCTATAAGGGATCCTAGAAAAAACAATCCTATGTGACAGAATCAGGAATAATGTCTGCATGTTTATTTGAAAAAAAAACAGACGGGGTAGGAGGTATGAAACCTCTGTTAAGGACTCTTGGTATCTAAGTAAGGACTCTGCACAAATAAGCATGTCTTCTAAATAAAGAAAAACATGACAACCCTGCAGTCTGCAGTGTGCCACCACAGGAACTAGGCACTTTATAAATACTCTTGATGCAGTAGATATCCCAAAGTGTAATGCAGAGAACTGACAATGTGACTCAGATGCACACATTCTTAGGAATCTCCTGAATCTGTATGCTATTGTAATGTGATGGTAAGCATCCTTGAGATCCAAGGTTACAATAACACAGGTGTCTGGGAGAAGTGCTAACAGTGACTGGAGGGTCAACACCTTTAATTTTGGAGCCTTCACATAGAGATTGAAGAAGGACAGATCTAAAACCAGTTTCCATAGGTGCTCCTTTTGGGGATCACAAACATTCTGGACTAAAATCCCCTTTCTAAGTGTTCTTCAGGAAAATGCTGCATGATACCTCCTTCTAACATGTGCTGGTGCAGCTGAGAAAGAAACCATGGTGGTGAAGGAGAATCTCCTTGAAAGGAAGATGTGAATCTAGCCATTGCCAACTGTAACCCTACTGAATTAGTTTTGAAGCTCATTTTCCTGAAATTATTTTATGCCAAGCAGGAGCAGTGAGGGTTAAATACTGTGAAAGTGGAAGGGGATAAGGGTAGAAGTAGGAAGGAAGGTGACCAGGTCTCTCGCATAGTCATTCTGAAGCTGGTATTTCACCCCTTTTTGGGAAACTTTCTTATTTTTTGGTTTTGAGATTGCTACCCTCCTGTCATTTCTTCTTGGGTATCTGCTTGTTATTAGGCTGAGTTCTCTGCTTGTTATGTCCTCTGAAATGTTAAGAGTGTTTGGAGGGGAACAGTCTGGGAACTTGAAATATCCTAGAAACTGCATGCATTAATTTACCTCTCTCATCCCATTGTTTGAGGACCCGTGTAGCTGCAAGCCCATATAAAACTTCAGTGTCAAGAGGTGAACTCAAAATTTCTGACTTGAACTCATCTGAAAAGTTGTACCCAAACAAATTTCCTCAAAACAGTAGCTGAAGCAGAAGCCTTGAGAACAGTGCCAGCACAATCATACACACATTCTGAGGAATGTTTAGAAACTGAAGACTGGTTAGGCACAGTCTGATTCTCATAAGACCTACTGTCAGGGGTCACAGAATCAGAAAATTCTTCCAAGCTATTAGCACATTTAAAATTAGCTTCCACATATAGACCCAGTAGTGCAGGTTTCTCAAAGGTAAATGTGGCAGGAGAAAAATGTATCTTCATCTTGCTGTCCAACCATCTCCGTTCCTTATTTCCAGGAACTGTGTTAGGGAGGCAAGATGTTTTTTGTCTGCTTGAGGCATAGGCGCGATGGCAGCAGGGTCTGCTGTAAGGTGATAATAGTGGAATTTATTATCTTGCGAAACTCTATACAGTTTATATGCCTTTTTAGGAACTGTTGAGATAGAATCAAGAACATCACATGCAGCTTTAAGGATATCATCCAATGCTAGCAAAATAGGAAGAATGGGATCAGAATTAGGGACCTCTTTAGGATCATAATTAGAGGTTTCTTGTTCAAGCAAAGCATAATGTCTGCCCAACTCTAGGGGAACAGCTACCTGTTCCCAAGAAAATACATTCCTCAGCCTGGAAATTGTCTCAAAAAAGAGAAAGTTTTATTAGGGGCAACTTCAGACTCACTAAATGCAGAATCAGAGTCTTGGATATAGAGCCCTGGGTTGAAATAACTCTGTCTCTGTCAACATTAGACTCATCAGAAAATGCATCCTGTTCCTTAGAAAGAGGAGTAGAGGTACTAGGTGAAGGCATATAGCACCCAGAGGTGACTGACTGCAATAAACTCCAGACTATGGTAATAACATCATTTTTATAGACAGAAACCATTTCTTAATTTTCAATATGATTAATTTTCTGTTTATTTTCCCTAAGTACACCCTAAGCAGTAAATGGTTAGATGACAACATATCATCCCGAACAAAAGGTTTCTTTCCCCTGTCCATAGTGATCAGCATGGCTACACCAGAGGGCTTTGAAGAAATAGTTAAGTAGTCTGTGGAAACAACAGTGGCCACTGCAGAGTCACTCCCTGTTATACAAGGCATAGTAGTAGCCCATTCAGGAGGCATGAACTCAGATTTTAATAAGTTTTCTTTTTAGATACATTTTGAGAAGGACTAGCAGGTCCTGTTTAGTATTCAAGCTGCAGTCAGGGAAGGAGCCAGATTGCCAGTAAGGTATCCATGTAGGAGTTGGTCAAAAGGTAAGTTGTCTCTAGTAAACATAATCAGCACACAACCCTTCCAGCCAAATCAAAATGACCCCACAATAAAGTTACACAAAACAGCACACAAGATTTCCCTGTCAAAAGATAGGACAGAATGAAATAACTTAGCTGTCCTGTAAAATCACATAAAACTTAATTAAATCAGATATAAACTCAAACATTCATATAAAAAAATTCTCCTAGGAAAATACTTTCTAACTGTCCAAAAAATACTCATCAACAATAAATAAACCCTAGAATACTAAATGACAGTCTACTACTTGCAAATGTAATCGAGGAATACCCACCAATGAGCCGGATAAGCCAGTATTCTTAAAGTAACATACTACAGTTTTCCTCAAAAAATGCTTAAAACACTAAACATTGTTAAAAATATTATTTATATGTGTGGAAGGGGTCCTCAAAAGGAATCTTACCTTTCTGACAGGAAACCTTGGCCTACTGCTCTACTGGAGAAATTTCAGAGATGCATCAGCACAAGACTGCAAGAAGGTACTGAACATTTTTAGTCACTCTGGCTGCTTTTGTAGTTCCTTCTAAAAGGGGATTAGCCTACAATCAGCCAGAGTGACAGTGTAAGAGCGGGTTAGAGCTTTGGTAAACTGGCCAGGTTCTGTATCCTTCGTAGGATACAACCCATAGGCCATTGCAGCAGTGAGAATGATGATCATACACAAAGCTTAAATCAAGCTTGATGTCCATAAACATTGGAGTGCCTACAAAATATCCCAAATAATATCCAAACCAAAGGGCAAAAAGGTTGCACAGACAAAGCATTAAGAAAAACATTAAGAAAGACCCAGTCAAGCTTGAGTCTTCATTTTGTAATACATTAAAGCTCCTGTAGTGAAAATCCACGGAATATATAATTAGACATCTTTATTTCATTTTAACCAGACCTCACATCACAAAATATTTCTTTCCAAATGGAAATATGTTTCATTCTTCTCACTTCCTGAATGCACTACTCCATGAACTACATTTCACTTTAAGACTACATCTCTTCTCACCCTCTTGTGCCAACCTCGTCATCTACAACCTGCAGACTGCATCACAACACATGACATCCTCTCCAGATAATAAAATGGTTATATGCAAGACTGAAAGAGGAACGATTTCCACAAAGACACACTTAGGATGTCAACCTGAACCATTAGCAACAAGTAACAACAAGCAGAGTGGTCATTCACTGCTGAACAAAGTATGCAAATCCCCAAGAATAACAGAATTAGGTCATTTTCATTTTACCAGTCTGCAAGAGACCATATTCATTTTACTAACAGTTAAAGATTTCGACTTTGCATGAAATTGTCTGGATCAATGCCCATTACATGGCACAGATTTCAGACTATGACTACCACCAGTCTCACCTCTTTTATATATACTTTTTTTATGTATCCTTATAATATGAAGAATCATAATCGTACATGGCATGCAAAGATAATTATTTTCACATGGGCTTGGATGTGATGTCATTACTAGAAATATACCATTAAGCAACATTTTGTTTATTTTCCTCTTTCTCACCGCTGCCTGGTGACATAATCCCTCCCATGACATGATTGGCCCTTTCATTCCCCATGGGCTGCTCTCAGTTATGGGTGATGTACCAGGTAGTGATTATGCTGATATGTCAGATAGAAGAATGAGTTTGTTTACAGTCCTCAGTTTTTCCTGATTCTACCCAAGAGACTGTATTTCAAAGAAATGTGTTTGAAGTTCCGGGTCAGCAGTCTTGTCCTGAATTGAAAATCTTACAGAGGGTCAGGAAAAACAGTTTAGTCTTACTTATGACTAATTACTTAACTGCAGTCAGTCTACACTTTGCATCACTATTGAATTCACTGCCTCGTTAAATAGCACTACAATGCAATTTTACCATAGTAAAGTGATTATTTTTTTGTTAAATCTAGAAATGAGGCAACATGTTATATTGAGCATTGCATTTAAGTGCTCAGCTTGGCTTGGGAGTGCCTTCTGTGTGGAGTCTGCATGTCCTCCCCATGGTTGGGTAGTGATTGAAAGACATGTGTGCATAAATGGGCATGCCTTTGTTGAAGGTTGGGCGTCGAGCTGGCATATTGGCGTTTCGTAAAAATCTACTTCCAATCATTAGCAGACTGGAGTTCCGCTGTGGCGACCCCTTACCAGGAAAATGCTGAAAGACAAACAACAACAACAAGTCTGTCAAAGCAAATCTGTGTCTGACTATAACAGGTAATTAGAAAAGTCTTTCATCCTGCCGGTATAAAAAATACATATTTGTAAGATTGTGCTCAATTATTCAGAGCTTCCTTGTTGCCTGGCTTGGATTGCTTCTAAAACCATCTGGAAATACAAAGCTGATATAAATTTTGCACTTGCTCTAACTGTTTCGGTGGTGTTTAACAATTCTGTGCTGCATTTATTTATTTGCTTGAATTTATCACTGCTTCTCAGCCTGCACTTGTTAAAAAAACTCCATCTGTTTTGTGAAGTTTTGGTGTATTGTGAACATTTCTCAGAGTTAGTGAACTTATTTCCAAGGATTACTAACAATGCAGGAACTCTTACTTCTTTTCTAAAGCATTTGTTACTGCACTTAAGCTCAAAGCCAGCTGTTTTTTTACATCGAGAGGGTTTTTTTTTACACTCTAGTGAGAGTAAGGAGCTTAATGCAACCCATCCAAGGTGGGAACTACTGGTCCATAGCTTTTGTGTTTTTATCTGATTGGCCTGAGGGTTTAACCTTAGAAAAATCTTTTATCCTGCTGGTATAAAAGCTTCACGTTTGCACAATGCACAAACAAGGCTTCCCGTACTTGCATATAAGCAAATCTCTCCAGTTTAAATCCTCTACAGGAAACTCTCTCCATAGTCTCCCAATTGTTAGTATAGACCATAGACCCTTTATAGAGCCCCCCCATTAGTATAGACTCTGTTTAGAGCACCCATTTATACCACACCAGTCCATTTTCTCTCCCTACTGTGAAAGCAGGATTTAACCTAGCATTATGAATGGTCAGTTTCCCTCCATTTCTCCTAACAGCCTGATTGACATGGGTATCCTTGGGCAGTGTATCAACTGCCTCATGTACACTGACAATCCTCTACTCCTAAATCACCCAACTACAATTTGTGAGAGATGCATCTACACTAAGAATCTAGAATCCTTGCTCTCTTGTGCGCATAATACTAACACTGAACAGGCTGTCAGCCCACGTACCTAGGCAACCATGCTCTCAACACACAAACCATCATATGCAAAGGTAGTCAACACAAACCTTGCTAAACACCACAGACCTTCCAAACACAAACCTGCTATACCTAATACAGCACCTACAGCACTCAATACACATAAAAACACAAGCACCTTTGTCTCAACAAATAAGCTCCTAAGACTAATTTTTTAGTCATAGGTGACTCCATTGTGAAACACATAGATGTCCCACTCACCAGGCAGGACAAGGAGAAGGTTACGATCAGCTGTCTATCAGGTGCCAAGATACATCAGATCACACATGCTCTCAAGTCTCTCAACAAAAAGTACCATTATGACTCCATCATAGTTCATGTTGATGTGAATGACTTGAGACATTCCTCACTGGACTATATGAAGAGAGATATGATTGAGCTCTCTGAATATGTGCCCCAGGCAGGTATGTCCCTAGCACTGAGCAGCATTCTACCCTCACCTAGGATGATACCACAATACAAACAAAAAATGATTGACTTCAACAATTGGCTTAGTTTCTGGTGTCATTCTAAGGGAATCCAGTCACTGTCAGCCTGGGATGACATGGTTGGTAGACACTGCTTTTTCAGAGATGGTCTTCACCTGCACCTCTAGACTTTTGTTTACCGGCTAAGGTACTTGCTTCCCCCATAGAGCCTTTTTAGGCAAGGTCTCAAAAACAATATTTCTGATGTGAAAATATCACTCACAAATAAATTAAGGGTTATGCTGCTAAACACTAGGAGTTTAAATCAGAAACTGCACCCTCTGGAAGCACTCATCTCCCTGGAGGATGTTGATGTCTGTGCAGTCAAAGAAACTTGGTTCAGGGCCATAGTGAGCACTCCGGCCTTGCATGGCTACAATGCCTTCCACACTTTCAGACCCCAAAATGATCGTGTGAGAAGCAATGGAGGAAGAGTGTCTATCTTCATCAAAGATAAATACACATTTAGACTGGTTACACAGGAAAACTCCATAGAGTTACTTCAAGTTCAGCTAACTGTAGGTAGTATCCCCCTTCAAGTCATCATTATAGGCCTCCTTCAATGAACCAAGATAACCACGTTGCTTATTTGGACATACTTTTGTCAATCAAATTACAACCACTCTAGTCATGGGCAATTTTAACTATCCCTCCACTGACTTGGAAACTTACACAAATACCAACATGCTCACAAAAAGGTTCCTGAACTTTGTTAACACTAATGCCCTGGAACAAATAGTTTGCAACCTCACAAAGGGCTCAAATATTCTCGACCTGAACCACACCAACATGGGTGACTTTTGCACCATCACAAGTATAGGACCCTCACTGATTAAATCTGATCACAAACCAGTCACATTTGAAGTAGCTATAACACCTGAACCCCTCTTAGGTGAAATCAAGCTAAAAGAATTGACCATAGCTAATTATATCCTCCTAATGGATGGCATAAATAACTTCCAAGCTCTTGTTCCCACAGATGACATTGACAACTATACTAATGTATACACAAATGCCTAGTACAAACACTTATACAAATATATTGACACTGCTGTACCTGACAGAATCAAAATAAGATCCTCAAGAAAAAACAAGCCTCCCTGGTGGACATCTAACATTAGTAAGTTATACAACAAGAGGAAGAAGGTGCTGTCTAAGAATTAAAAGAGAGGTCCCAGCACTGGAAGAACACTCTCCTCTGCTTGAACAAATAAGTAGCACAACTTGTAAAATCCTCTAAGGGTAACTTTGAAAAAAAATTAGCAACCATAACTAAGGCTAACCATAAGGCATTTTTCTTCTATATCCATAACCTGAAAGGTAGGACACAAATGTGTGCTGAACTAGCAGTGGCTGGCATCACATACACTGATCCTGTGAAAATAGCTAACCTATTAGCTGAGAGTTTTGGCTACAATTTTACCCCGTGTCCCCTCCTAACATTCCAAATAGCATTCCCTCTATCTCCCTCACCTTGCATCTCCAAAGAGCAAGTCATGAATGCTCTCTCTAAGGCCAAAAACACAGCCTCTGTGGGATTGGATGGCATACCAGGTTGCATTTTAAATGGTCTAAAACATGAGTAGTTAGCAACTCCATTAGGTACACTCTTCAACCACAGTCTGAATACTGTTTTTTGTCCTTGCTGAATGGAGAACAGCAACTGTCATTCCCCTTCATAAAGGAGGTACAACAACAGACTCAGGGAACTACAGACTCATAAGCTTAACCAGCCTTATCTGTAAGGCCATGGAATGAATCATCATGGACCTTATAAATAAGGCTATAGGTGATCTCCAAACCCTTGATTTGACATGGTTTGGTTTTGTCAAAGGCAGGTCATGCCTGTTTAACCTGGTGGACTTCTTTGAAAAGGTCATCAGAGACATGGATGAAGGCAAATCTTTGCATACAGCCTGCCTTGACTTAGCCAAGACCTTCGACACAATCCCACATTTGGACATCATTGATAAACTCCCCCCATTGAATAGCAACCCTTATGTTGTCAGGTGGGTTGCTAAATGGCTCACCGACAGATTACACTCAGTCAAAGTTGGGGACTTTACCTCAATCAGCATACCTGTTAGCAGTGGAGTTCTACAGGGGTCAATGCTGGGCCTCCTATTTTTTGGAATATACTTCTCAGTTCAGGCCAAAACAGAGAGGCTGTGGCTGACTAAGTTTGGTGATGACTGCAAATTAGGTGTAATCATTGAATCCCCAAACAATGTGAATATACTCCAAGAGGGGCTTACAAAAAACAGTGATTGGTGCCAAAGCCATGGACTCAAACTCAGTGCTAAAAATTATTCTCACTATCATCCCTTTTGGTAAAAACAATATACCTGCAGGCTATTGTATAAATAATAATACCCTAAGTAACAACTCAGTAGTGAGAGACTTGGGAATGCAAGCTGGCTGTAGCCAAAACTTTGAACCCCGTGTGTCTACTGTGGCAAGGAAGGCATTCTACGTTGCACATTTCATTAGCAAAGGCATTGCCTCAAGAGTGAAAGAGGTCATAACTCCCTTGCCTCAAGAGTGAAAGAGGCCATAACTCCCTGTACTTGACCCTCATCAGGCCATTAATTGAGTACAATGCTCCATTTGGCATGTGTGACACCCATACACTGGCCAAGCAATCAGGGAGCCTCGGTCCTAACCACTAACACCAGTGAGGGGCATCCACATAGTGAAGGATAACAAATACACACACAGTAAATTACAATTTCCCTTAAGAGCACACAGAGATCACAGTCAGTCTGGGGCTGGTCTATCCCTTTCTCTCCAGATCCCCAATAAGACTCCCAACTGGCACAGCTACAGGGTCCAGATCTCAGCCTAGTGGGCAAGTTAAAACCTCCAGCATCCTCTCTGTCCCACCAGTCCTTCATGTCCCTGCCCAAGTAGCTGACACACAGACACACTTTGAGATATGAGTTATATACAAACACACAGACACTCCTGGGGAAGTCTGGCACAGATTCTCCAGTTGTGCCCCCTTTCTGCACAGTTTAAAAGGTAGTACCAGCTGCCACCACCCACTAATATCAGCTACTAATAAGGCCCTTATCAAAGGGTGTCCAATTCTATTGTGTAATATTATTATCCAAACGGTAAGTGCAATTGAACAGTCAAGACTTATATGGAGTGACTTGGACAGTATCACTATATACATGCAATGTACTCTAGAGCTTAAATTATCTCTACACAAAACAGCCACAGTTGAAAGGTTTAAAAATATTTAATAATAAATAATAAAAATGCAAGACAATACTTCTTACTACACAGTGCTAGTCAAGAGTTCAGAGATCACAGAAAAATGCTTAAAATAATACAGTAGAATAGTTCTGGCATCTGTACAGAAAAAACAACTAGTCTAATATTCATATTTCCTAGCTATATCTAAGAGAAAACACAGTTCTAAAATAAAATTATATATAGAGCATAGGCAGTGCTGGTGAGTTGGATGTTCTCAAGACAAATGCACAATGCTCTCTGATTTTCTCTCTTTAAATTGATAACACAATTCTGCTTCACACTACATCATTCTTAACAATTTTCTGTTTTCCCAGGCTAACAGAAACTCAGATGTTAATAGCCCTTTTGATCTTGCAGCTGGTCAGGAAGCCAGAGCAATAAAATAATGTATACATGTAAATTCTAGCCATTAACTGTGGTCTCAAAACAATAGGAATAATTCCTTCATTTAGACATCTCTGCTCTGAGTTTTGACATAAAACAATTACACAATACTTGACTTACCAGCCTTCCTACAGCAGAGTGCACTGTTGTTACATTTTTGCAGTTCCACATTTAACAGCATTTTCTTCCATTTAAGAGAACAAGCCTGTGGCTTATATTAATATTTACAATTGACAGAATTATCTACAAAATTATATCTGGCTAGGCTGGCAGCCTTCACCTATCTTCACAGCATGTACCTTACCAAGCACCTGCAGCAACCTGAGAGACCTCAGAGATTTCTAACCAAGAAAATTCAGGGTCTTCAGCACATGCCATACAATGACAGACTGAAGTCACTGTCAGTATACTCATTTGCCTATAGACTACCTAGAGGAGACTTGTGCCTGTCCTACAGAGCAATCTTGGCTCAAGACCTAATGGAAATGCTGCACATACACAAGTCAAATGAGACAAGGGTCACCCACTCCAGGGAACTTAACCTAGCCTGCAACATAAGTAGGACCTGCTGGACAGACAGATATGTCTTTCAGAAGTTGCTGCTCCTCTAGACTAGGCTACCAATTCACATCAAATAGAGCCCCACTATGAGCCTGTTTAAGCATGGCCTGGATGACTGGATAGGAAACCATAAATTCTTGTCAGGGATTTCACCTGTGACCCTTCTAGATATGGGCAGTCATTGCTAAGATCTCAAGTTTAGGCAAGATCCTTTATTTTGGGTTTTTCTAGTATTATATTGGGTACACGTGGCTAAGCTTATAAATATCTTCAAGTCAATAGCCTACTCATCACCTATGAACCAATGTGCAATTGTTCAAAGCATGCTACAGTATTATATCATACTTTTCATGTTACCAACAGAGTGGCAATATCTGAGAAAAAACATATGTTCAGTGTCCTAATAGTCCTGATACAGGGTACTGACCAGTTAACAATTACCTGGTTGGCATCTCTCTTATGGAACAGGGGTGTTTATTTTCTCTGCTCACTACCTAATGCTGGTCTAATAGTAGTGATTACACAAATGAGTGTGGAACACTATTGCTTCATAGACGAGACTGGCCACCAAAGTGAAATTACGATATTTATATATATATATATATATATATATATATATATATATATATATATACAGTTGCATGCACATTATGTCTGGCTGTGAATTTTATAGCTAAGACTGTGGTATACAAAAACAGAAGAACATGTACAATACAACACTCTATAAACAAACGTATACTCTATGCCAGAACAACTGTCTGTATTCAGGCATGGAAGTAAATGCATTATTCAATGAAAAACCCTTCCTTAATGGTATAAAATAAATATAGTGCAGTGAACTAAAATAAGTCTAAGGAGATAAACAGTAACAATGCAGAGAAACTGTGAAAAGGTAAATTAACTAGTGCTAGAAACATGGCTTGATAACATAAAGATCCAAACAATTTCTGAAATTGCTTCTCTGTCCTCTATCAACATATACATATATTTTAAAAGTGTTTGCTGTTTTAATTACATTAAAGAATGTGCTAATAAAATCTGTTTTCCTACGTTAATGAATAACCACATAGTCATTGACATGCAGACTTCATGTGCTTCTTGTTTTGTTCCAGTTTACTAGTGAACAAATAATTCATTTCTAACATAAAGTGAACCAGAATGGAAAATTCCAGGATCCTAATTACTCAGGCTAAAGTTTGTTCCATTTTAACAAATTTAGTTTTCATACGTATTAGTACCTGTCTGATATATATATATATATATATAAAATACTTATCTTATTCATCTCTAGCACTTTCTGCAAAAACATATACTTGTTTTCATTATTTATTTATTTATTTATTTATTTTATTTACATTTATTAACTGGGTTAGTATGACTGGGCCCAGGGAGCCCTTTTTCAGCGGAGACCCGAGGAGAAAAGCTCCAGGAAAGTAATTAAAAAATAAGAAAGAAACTAACAATTCAAGTTGTAAGAGACTTAGTATAAAAACAGAGAAAAATATACAATGCAAATATATACAAGGCAAAAGTACAGCATGTATGAAAAATTTGGTTAGCATTAAGTTATTTACATGGCATGTATCAATGCCTAAAATAAAAAAAATATGTAATATACAATTCAGAGTAAAATCAGGACATAGTACAACAAAGATGCATTTAATAGCATAGGTACTAACTGCAGAGAGTAATATATGTAGACAGTTTAGGTAGATATCAAGCAGATACGTTGAGAGAGAAAGAAAACTTCATTAAGTAGCAGAAAGGTCAATAATATATTTGATATAATGAGTTTAATGATGTCTTACAACATTTTAGTCTCTGTTTTAATAGATAATTGTCACAATAAATGCATAAATACTGTATATGCGGAAATTAAGCTATGCCTGTAGTTACTTGTATAACTGTTTTATTATTTAGATTTTGGAATTAAATTATTTGAGTCAGGGACTCATTTATTAAAGCTCCATAACAAAATTTAAACATAAGAATGTTTTGCAATGAAATTCATAAATATGATTACATCAAACTCAGAGAGTACAAAGTACACATTAGAGTTTGTACCTGCATAATTCCAGTAGCACTGTGTATTACATACTCTATATAATAACAGTAAGCAAAATAATAAACAGTTTCAATTTGTCACCTGTTTAATGTAACATTAGCAACAGTTATTTCTTCAAGTTCCTACTCCATTCATACTTTGGATGTACTGAGCAAGAACATAAAATCACAATCTAATCTACCTGTGCTTAGCATTTTAAAACTATAATTAGCAGAGAAAATGCCTAGCCCTGTAATCTCCCAAAGCAGCTTGCTAATTATACTTTCTACACCTTTAATAAGTACATTGCTTGCTCTTAAAGTAAATGTGTAGGCTTCCCATGTCCTCTTTGACAGTTTATACATTAAGTGCATTGCCAGCGACAGTAAGCTTGTAGGTCCCTGACGCAGGAACGCATTTCCCATATTAGATAACGGCATTGTCCTGAGATTAACTATCATGCAGTTAAGCCACACAGCCAGTCCAAAGGGACTCCTTTCTGCAGGGGGTTATCAGGTAGCAGAAAGGTCAGTAAGAATTGTTTGTCTTGATATTCTGCCATCACTTCCAGAGAGCACCGCTTTGTGTAACCAACCACAGCTTAATGAAAGCAGTGATGGCTGTTTCACCTGCAAGCAAAAACTGTTGTACTTTTTTTCGCTGAATTTAAATTTGAAAATGAATACTGACATGAGCAGGATGGTGTATGTACCATTTTTTATCACACTAGGCATGAAATTCAAATAAAAGCTACAGCTGCAGTATTTAGCTATAGTTACCAATACAAGAGTACATCACTTTAAGGTTTGAGCTGAAAGGAGGAGCCTACATTGGTGCTAAAATAATTAAAAGAATAACAGTTAAAAAAATTGCATGCATGGATGCCATATTAAAGCAAGTACTAAATGCCCAAATAATACAAGCAACTGCAAACAGTTCAAGTGTTGCTGCCTTGTATATTATATAGGATTAGTCAAGAAATAATGCCTGACAGTGTGAACATTACAGGAGAAATAAAAGACCACCCAAAGGTATTGTGAGGTTCAGCACCACAGGCAGAGGGCCTCCACCCCTGGAAAGTCTATTACTTCAGTTATAATGCTAATCTTGGAGGGTATTATTGTGCTAAGATATTGGGCTCTCTGGCAAATTGTTTCATATTTATATTTTTTATTAGAATGTGCTTTTTTATATTTTTGCTGTAAAATAGTTCCTCTGCCTAATGCTTCAAAGTCAATTTAGCTCAAGTAATTGTAGGAGGAAGTATTTTGCATTCAGAATATGTTATGCAAGTATTTAATGTATTCATGCATACACACTCATGCAGAGGCACAGACAGACTCATGCATATATACATAGAAAAGCACACACATGCCAGGTTATTACAGCCACTTTCTTGATAAAATTCAAACATGCAAGGCACTGCGACCTCCCTATGCTTCGCAACTGTCTTTGATTTTGCAGAATGTCCCAGATTTTGCCTCATATTTTTAATCTTTTCTTCCTACAATGTTTGATTTTCTGATAAATTACTGGAGATTGCAGTCAGTCAATGATGCCAAACATTAGTTTCACCTTTCTTATTGTTTAGACAATGTATGTTGAAGGAAGGTCTCTTGCCATCAAAGAGGTGGTGCTCTCCATCTGTCTATCTCACTCACTCACTCTTTCTCTCTCTGTCTTTCCCTTTCTCTCTCTCTCACACACACACACACACACACACACACACACACACACACACACACTAACGTACGTAATTGCATTATTTTTTTGTTATGATTTTTCCACCTCACTAAACATGACTTTTTAAGTCTCATTTAACTATGGGAAAGTAAAATAAGTCTTTGTAACAGCTTCTGCTAGTTAGTTTTCATTTTATAATTTCATTTTTTTCTTTTTACTTTTTTATGATGGCTACAAAGCAAACCTGTGTTTAGCAAGTATAAATATAAGGCAATTGTTGCTTTTTTTTCAGTTAATGTTTCAGAGCAGCTCAATATGCTGCTATGATGTGTTGGACTAGTGTTTTTTTACCAGGTGATATCTGTACATTAATACTATGTTGAAGAGTGATTATCCACCAGTAGGGCAGTAATGTACATTTTGACCATTATAGAGGTAAACATAGGGACACAAAAGTAACAGAAAGCATTCCACAGATTTCATTTTATTTTTTATTTTACATTTGATTACCAGCCAATGTACCAGGGTGATACACTGATCACAACTGAACATTTGAAGGTGCTGCAAGGTAAAACTAATTCTGGTCCAATTAAATCTGTATTTCTAAGCACAATTTCCACAACTTGTAGAAATGAACATATCCCACCAAAAACTATCATAACTTTAAATGCGATAACAATAAATATGTTGCCAGTGTCTGAATGGGCCATGCAAATTAGTGAGATGAACTAAGTGCCAATTATACGTGTGAGTGATAAAAACAATCTGCAGGGGTACTGGTTTACATTTTATCTAACTGAAGTTATGCTACAAAATACTGTCTAAGAGGAAATCATCACTCTACTGTACAACATTTCAGTTTTCTAACCCATGGAACATCATACAGTCTGAAAAAAACAATGATCTAATGAACATCCAGTGGCTGCATTTGTTCATGTTTTACCTGTTTATTTTTTTCATTTATTTAGATTTGCTTACCAGGGTTAGCACCCTGATCCATGTGGACCCATTTCAGGCTTTGGCTAGGTGTAAAAACATCACACAATGAAAAACAAAGTATAACAATAACAGATGAATTTATCAATCAAAAACAATAAGCAAAATAACATCCTTCTCTTCAGTTGTAAAAAAATGTGATAACCAAAGCAAAGAACCAAAAGGAATTGATAATCCAATATTCTTCTATTTACATAGTGGAGCTCCTGATAATGGTGGTGGGTAGCTGCCAGCACTGTGGAGTAAACAACACATAACGGTTTATTTGTTAGATTTGCTCAAAGTTCCTCCCTGAATTTTAACAATGGTTTTGTTCATCCTTGACTATGTCTTCTGTTATGGATAGTTTATTGGCACCATTCTTTAGCTCATTAAAGAGGATGGAAGGCTTCATGGAGAAGATTGTTGAGATGCTGCTGTGAAGTATAGGTCTGTGAAATGCCAAAGCACTGGAGGACCAAAATGCTTTTTTGGAACTATCTGTTGCAATTGCTGGCTTCAGAACATGGAATACATTTTTGGATAAGAAGGACCAGGTCATGAAAGTGGTATAAATGAAGAGATTATTGGCTTTGCTGGCAGTGTGTTAATAAGACTTCAATGACTTAATTACAGCTGTTTGGAACTTTCACTCTGAATTCATCCACTAAGGCCTGATGTTCATTTCAATGGAGAGACATTGGCAGTTTATTCTTTCATTTCTTCAGTGTTGAAATGTTGGGTCAATGTTATAACTCTTGGATTTAAATGGCACTGCTTTTTACTATGCATTATTGTACTTATTAATATATTCTGTTTCTTGCCACAGTTTATGTTTCTTTTGTGCATATTTGTAGTAAATTGCTACACTTTTATAAGTAATCTGTATGGTCATAACCACTATTATTTTGTTAAGTGATAGTTTTGACATAAAATGCTTAGATAATGAGTATAGTTACCTCAAACTTGAAGAAGCATGGTGCTACATCAGACCTTTTTTACTGAAAAAGGTCTGTATGAGAACCATTCCATTTAGTTGTTTGTCTTAGTGAATTTCCAAATCAAATCATAAAAGCATACATGCAAGGACAGTGTAAAATATAAATTTCAACAGTGCAGGTATACTAAGGTTGTAACAGGTAACCAGGATCAGTGCATATTTACTACTTACTATATACAACATAAAAAGTACACCACTGAGTCAGAGAATATGTGGATGAAGGTGTAAGTAGTGGAAGGGAAGAGTTACTGGGTTAAGTTGGGTTATGTTTGGAAAGCAATGTCATTCTGCTGATGTCAAGAGGTGGAGTTTGAAAGCTTTCCTGACTTGAGGTCAAGTCCCTCATATTTGGAGGTATAGTTTACCAGAGTTTGGAGCTGTTGCCTTTTCTGTAGATGAAGATGGTGTGGCAAGAGGGGACAAGATCAGGTTAGGATATCAGACTGAAGGTTCTTTGACTGTGAATCTTCCTGCTAGGCAGAAGACAGAGTTTTGGTTTAGGAGGTGGAATAAAAGGAAACTTAGCACTACATTCACTCTTTGTTGGTTGGACTGGGAGACAGTTTCCTCTTTTTTTAACTGAGTAGTGGTGTTCTGTTATTGGTGTAAGAGAGGTGAAACAGCATATTTTGCTTTCACTGGCAGTTGTTTGCAGAGAGGCAAGATTTTTCTTTGAGGCTGACTGAATTACTGCAACAGTATATTTGAGCTAGTCCATGAGTATGCCTTTATAACATCTCTACCTGGCTGAGACAAATTGTGACAGAACTTCCATGCCAAGAAAATGGATTGCTGCATCATAGATTTGATTTGTAAATGCAAAGTTGGAAGTTTAATTTTCTTTGGTCCAGAAAGAGATCTACATATTTAAAAGAAGTGATGCTTTCTAAGAATTTTTGCTGGTGGTCAAGAATGGTGAACTTTGATGGGAAAGTTTTGAGTCTTTGGGAGGCTCCTAACAGTATGACTTGTTTTTATTGGGATTTAATAGTAATTTTGTTGTGTTAAGCCAGTTGATGAAGGAAATGAAGTACTATAGAAGATTACTTTTAATATTTTTAGAGAGATTGATGGGATCTGTAGGTGATAATTTCATAGCCTACATAAGGATCTGGAGACAGATGAGGTATGCTGGAAGTCTGTTGATGTAAACAGAGAAAGGCAGAGACAAAAAAAAGAACACTGAGGGGATCCTATGTGTGTGTGTGTGTGTGTGTGTGTGTGTGTGTGTGTGTGTGTGTGTGTGTGTGTGTGGTTGATGAGTAGGATCCTATTTTAAACCTGAAAGTGTGGAGGGAAAGGTAGCTGAGAAACCAGTGGAAGGCGTGGGTGCTGATACCATAGGCTAGGAGTGTTATGTAGAGTATTGAGGTTTCTACTGTGCCAAATGCTTTGGTTGCATCTATAAATATGGCTCCTATGGCTTGCATTTGTTCAGGCATATAAGGATGCCATCAGCATGTGTCTAGATACTATTTTTCCTCTATTGTTGGCCCAAAAGCAATGTTGATCTGGATCCATTAAACAAATCGGAGAAACTATGTGAATACCCAAGTGCCAAAGACTCTTACAAACATGGATCGCTTTGTGCCACTGCCAGCCCAACTATCTGGAATTTTGTAAATAACTCTATGTAATTTGCGAATATTGATATGATTTATACAGAATTTATGTTATGTACTGAGCTTCAAAAATGTAACCACAACATGCCCTGCTGGAACATAGAAGATTAACTTACAAAACTTCAAGAAAATAAGTTGAAATTTAGTGCTTTAAGGTGTGCTATAAAACTTAGTTTCAATGCAGGAAGGAGACAGGATGTCTAGAGCTTGAAGTTTTTTCTATTGTCTTGGAGAGGAGTAGTTACAAGGTTTAAAATGTAAAAAGTGTTTTATTGCTTTGTGACTTCCTAGCAGCTGCACAGTTCTGAGAGATGTGTATTTCTCACACAGAGGTGTTAAATTCTGTTAAGTTTTTGTTTAGCCTGGGAACTGAAGTCAGGCGACAAAAAGTGATGTCATCTAAGCTGACCCAGCAGTAATGTCTAATTTAAGAACTCTCTCAGCGAGAGACTGAACATTTTGTATTTTGTCTTTGACCTGGAAACATCCACTCATCATCACCATCTGCACTTGAATTGCTCTGTAAGTTTTTTTAGGGCATATTAACTCTTTTAGATATAGGTATGAATATAGTAAAGATTAGTTTAGATGTTTTCTGTATTTATCTGAGACTGTCCTGCATTGTTGGTTTAAATACTTCATGTGATTTTACTCTGATGTAACTGTGTTGATTTACTGAATATTGTCTTCTTCTTTATTATTTATTATTAACTATATTTAAATCTATATTTGTGGATGATATTTGTGAGACATATTTAAGCTCTTAGAGTACTTGCATACCTATTTGGTGACACTGTACAGGCCACTCCAATAGCCTTGCTTGGTTAGACTACCATTTGGATTAATAGTAAAATTACACAGTAGGATTGGACACCCTTTGTAAGGGCCTTATAGTAGCTGATAAGTAGGGCTTCTGGTGGCAGTGATAACTACCTTATAATCTGGGCAGAAGGAGGCATAGCTAGTAAACCTGTGCCAGCCTTTTGCAAGTGTGTGTGTGTGTTTGTGTCAGCTACTTGGGCAAAGACACGAAGCACTGGTTGGACAGAGAGAGTGTTAGAAGACTTGGCTTGGAACCTTGGCTAAGGTCTCAACTCTATAGCTGTGCCAGTGGGGAGTCTTATTGGGGATCTGTGGAAAGAGGCAGAAACCAGCCCCAGACTGACTGTGGTCTCTGTGTGCTCTTAAGAAAAACTGCACTTTACTGTGTATATACTTGTCATCCTTCCATTGTGTGCATCCCCACTGTTGCCAGTGGTGAGGACTGATCCTCCTTGAGTACTTGGCCAGTGCAGGGGCATCACATATTAATTGGTTGACAGTGGTGGGATATCCACATCACATATTAATTGGTTGACAGTGGTGAGATAGCCACATCACATATTGGCTTTTAGTGGTGTGTATACTGAATTCCTGTAGCCTGTGTACAGTGGTCACTGAAGGTGTTTGTACTCTCAATCAGCCATGCAGTGAACATTCAGAGTTTCACATCACAATTGTTTTATTTATTTTTTTGATTTGTGTGTTTGCTTAGCTAGTCAGGGAGAGCAGGCAAGTATGTCAGCAGAGGAGTATGGCAAGCTGATAAGGAGCCAGTTGACTGAAATGTGCAGGCTAAAGGACTGGTGCATGCCAACCTGACTAAAACAGACATGATTGCAGCTTTAGGCACAGCTACATCACATAATATTAACCAGGAGGACAACCAGGCTGTACTTGGAGATATACAACTCTCAGAAAATGGACAGTTCAACCTTTCCACAAAGGAGTTAAAAATCCATCTGGAGTTAAAGAGACTTGAGCTGGAGGCCAATCATTTGGAAATAAAGGCAGCAGAGAGACTGAGATATCTAGAGACTGAGGAAATTGATAAACTGCAGCATCTGAAGGCTGAGCAAAATGAGAAACTGTGACACCTGGAAGCTGAGGAGAAGGAGAGGCAGAGGCAACATGAAAAGGAGCTGCTGACTCTTCACCAGAATCATGGAGGTAATGGGGAAGGGAGTAACCAAATCCCAGAAGCAACAAAGGTCAGTAAATTTCTTCCACAATTTACAGAGTGTGACAATTTTGATAGTTTCATTCATATGTTTGAGAGGGTATGTAAACAGTATAATGTTGACCAAGGGCTCTGGGCACGGTTCCTGATCCCCTTACTCCAAGGTAAAGCTGTAACTGTTATTTGTAAATTGTTGATACTGATTGCTTAAATTATAATATTGTAAAGAACCATGTCTTAGAATATTTTAAGTTAACACCTGAAGCTTATGGAAAAAAGTTTTGTAAGCATAGACGCAAGGCAAATGAACGTGTGTGTGAATATATTGCTGAACTAAGTACTTATTTTCATAGGTGGGTGAATGGATGTCAGTTCACCACTTTTGAAGGGTTTGCACACTATTGGTGAGGGAACAAGCACTTATCCTGAGGACATGAGAATCTGGTTAGCTGATAGACAATGCAATACTGCAGATGAGTTGGGAAAGAACGGAGACCTATACTACCAAGTAGGGCATCACTGCACAGGAAAGGGACACTCAGTGCTGCTCATGGGTCTAAGGGAACCCATGGTGGGCAGCCCAGATTGCCCCAACCGAATCTGCCAGTAGCAGGGGAAGCCACTAGTCCAGGTACATGTTCAGGACCAAGGGTTAAATGTTTTAAATGCAACTAGTGGGGCCATGTAGCATACAGATGTCCATGGAGGTAAGGCAGGGAACAAACGGTGGGAGAACCAGTGGATGGGAATGACAAAATGCCAGCAGTAAGTTGTCTTGAGACAACATGGGTACCAAACTACCACAAGAGGTTATGTCCTATCTTAGTGGATGTGAAAGAGGCCACTGCTAAGAGAGACACAGCCTCTGATGTAACCATTCTGAAGCCTGCAATGGTTAAACAGGAGTACTACTTGCTTGGGTAGTCTACTCAAGTCAGAGCTTTAGAAGGGGATCAAATTCAAAATACCTTTGGCTAGGGTTTACCTTGACTAAAAGGATGGAAAATGAAGCCAGCAAGTAGATGTGTTTGAGGATAACCCTCCAGATGTCCTGACAGGGAATGATATTGATGATGCAGTACCATGTGTGCATGCAGTTACACACAGTCAGGCTTGGAGACAAGCATGTGGGCCTGGTACCCTGGGGAAGACCCAGACAGACAACACATTTGCAGCCAGGATTGGTGAAATGGTTACTTCAGGGAGGGAGCTACCCTGAAAGACTGAAACTGAAGGTGAGCCGCAGCTGCTTGTGAGTACTGATGTTCCCTTGGACAGAGTGACTGCAAGGGCAGATTGGAGTAGTAGTACCCAGGCTGACAGTGAGGCACCACTGTCAGAGGATACCAGACTTCCTGTTTAAGTGGAGCTGGAAAGGGTTACAAAGAGAGAGCTGAGATAGGCTCAGCTCTCAGACTCTATATTACAAAGTCTGAGGGAGGTAGCTATTGAGGCATCTGATTCTCAAGAGAAAAGGGAATCTGTATACTGGGACAAAGGGTTACTGTGCAGTGACTGAGACCTGGTTCAAGGCTCCAGAGTGCACCCATGCATTACCAGTCTATAACTCATACCATACTTTTCGGCCATCTAACCTGGTCTGGAACACCAAAGGTGGAGGTGTGTCCATATTCATTAAAGATATCCACACCTCCAGGCTAGTTGCTCAGCATAATGCATCTGAGGTTATCCAAGTGCAACTTTCTCTGGGCAAAACTGCAATCCAAATTGCAGCTTGCTACAAATCCCCCACCATGTCCAAGGATTTCCACTCCTCTTTTCTTGATATACTGGAAAATATTAGGGTTCAACCAAACACCCTAATAATGGGTGATTTCAACTACCCCATCATTAACTGGGAAAGCTACTCATGTACCAACTCCTTCACTCAACGCTTTCTGGAATTCATAAACTCCAATGCCCTGGATCAACTTATCTACACCCCCACCAGGGGCAACAATATCCTAGACCTAGTCATTACCTACATGAGTGACCAGTGTTCCACACCTGAAGTCAACTCCTCATTGGTCAGATCCGACCATAAGCTAATCACCCTAGATATTCACATCCCACCCCCACCTCACCCCATTAAGAAAACCATGGTAAAAAATTTCTCCAAAGCCAACTTCATGCTTCTTAAGACAGAATTGGCAAACTTCATGACACCCATGTAGATGGACAATACAGTTACGACTGCTGAATCCTACACAAATGCACTCTATAAGCATTTACACAAGTGCATGGATAGTGCTATCCCAAACAGAACCAAGATACTATACTCCAAAAAAAGGAAGCCAATCTGGTGGTCCCCTGCCATAAACAAACTCTACAACAGAAGGAAGAAACTGTTGCAAAAGGGAGTAAAATCCCATGAGTGGAGGAGCTCCCTGGTCAGCCTCAGTAAGAAGCTAAGATCCCATATAAGATCCTCCAAAGCTAGCTATGAAAACAAAATCACAACTGATTCTAAGGACAACCACAAAGCATTTTATAGCTATGTCAGGAATATCAATGGCAACACCCAGATCTGCTCTGAGTTACAGAACAATGGCACGAAAATTACAGAACCAACTGATATTGCCAATATCCTGGCAGATAGGTTCAGTGCTAACTTTACCCCCTCTCGCCCCCTAAATGGCCTAGATCTATACAGGAAGAATGCAGTGTCCCTGTAATCACAACTATGCAGGTAAAAGCTGCACTCTCTAAAGCCAAAAACACAGCATTCATGGGACCGGACAACATCCCAGGCTGCGTTTTACATGAACTTCAGAATGAACTGGCTCCCCACCTAAACATCATGTTTAATCATAGCCTCGCATCAGGCTTTGTGCCCACTGAATGGTGCACAGCAACAATTATCCCACTTCACAAAGGGGGAGCCACCATTGATCCCGGGAGAGAGAGAGACTGGACATTTTGTATTTTGTCTTTGACCTGGAAACATCCACTCATCAGCACCATCTGCACTTGCCTTGCTCTGTAAATAAGTTTTTTAGGGCATAGTAACTCTTTGAGATACTATTGGGAATATAGTAAAGATTAGTTTAGATGTTTTCGGTATTTATTTGATACTGTCCTGCATTGTTGTTTTAAATACTTCCTGTGATTTTGAACTCTAAAGTAACTGTGTTGATTTACTGAGTATTGTCTTGCTCTTTTATTACTTATTATTAACTATATTTAAACCTATCTTTGTGGCTGATATTTGTGAGACATATTTAAGCTCTTAGAGTACTTGCATATCTATTTGGTGACACTGTACAGGCCACTACTATAGCCTTGCTTGGTTAGACTACCATTTGGATTAATACTAACATTACACAGTAGGATTGGGCACCCTTTGTAAGGGCCTTATAGTAACTAATAAGTAGGGTTTCTGGTGGCAGTGATAATGTCCTTATTGTCTTGGCAGAAGGAGGCATAGCTAGTAAACCTGTGCCAGCCTTCCCCAGGTGTGTATTTGTAAAACAAATCTCAAAGTGTGTGTGTCAGCTACTTGGGCAGGGACACGAAGCACTGGTTGGACAGAGAGAGTGATAGAGGACTTGGCTTGGAACCTTGCTAAGGTCTCAACTCTATAGCTGTGCCAAAGGGGAGTCTTATTGGGGATCTGAGGAAAGAGGCAGAAACCAGCCCCAGACTGACTGTGGTCTCTGCTCGCTCTTAAGGGAAATTGCACTTCACTGTGTGTGTACTTGTCATCCTCCCATTGTGTATGTCCCCCACTGTTGCCAGTGGTGGGATCTGAGGCTCCTCAATTACTGTGCCAGTGCAGGGGCATCACAGTCTTCATAACCCATACCATGCTGCAATTAATACAATATACAGAGCAGTTTGTGTTAGTACTTGTCAAAGGACTTACAGTCTCTTTACAAGATCTCAGTTGCTCATGCCTGGAACACAGTCCCCCTCAATATAAGAAATATTTCCCAAAAACTCCAGTTTAAAAGATAATTAAAACACTATCTCCAAAAGACTTGGTCCTGCACATGTCAAGTCCCCTCATGACATCACTTTTTCTCTACATCACCTGTCTTGAACTTACTCCTCTGCTACTCTGTTAGAATTATCTCCTCCTATTTCAGCTGCTCTCTGACAGGTAAATCACTGATTTTACCCTCTTGTATCAAAAGGATGGAACTTATTCCAATGCTATGCTTCTTTAGTTAATCAAATGAGTGTACCTCTCGTACATTGTATACTTTTATAATGTAATTTTTATTTGATTACTGAGTTCTAGGCTATAGATTAGAGCTTATCTCCATATTATGTGATTGTACTTTTTGACTGCTATTTTACTTTATGCCTTTTGAATTTTGTACATGGTCTGTATATTGATTGGAGTTTTTGTATATTGTCTGTATATTGTTTGGAGCTTTTCTCCTCGGGTCTCCACTGAAAATGGGCCCATGGCTCAGTTGTACCAACCTGGCTAACAAATGTCAAATAAAATAAAATAAAATAAAATAAAAGGTACCTTCCCCACACACTGATGTCTTGTAGTCCTTAGTCATTGCATCAATAAAATATTCAAATTGTGGTAAAAATTGTTTTAACAACTAATACGCTGATTCAGTCTAAACAGCATATTAATATAAAGAAATAGTAAAACAGTATGCTACAATATGGCTGGTTTAGAGTTTTGAAAGTATGCAACATGAAGGCATTGGGAGGATTTCAGCAGACTTTTGTTCACAGAAGTTCATAGCGCTGATCTAAACCAAACAAGATCATAATAAACTTAGTTTTACAAAAATGCAGATTAAATCATAAAATGAATTATTTAATTTTAATACAAATGAAATATTTATTTCTTTATTTTCCTATTTTTTAGGATCCTGTTGGCTCAGCTTAAGTGTAGCTCTATTCAGCTACAACTCGAATAATACAATGAGCAGTAGGTTATAGGATTGTTTGACTTTACCATTCTTTTACCTCCAAAGACAGGTTTCTATGTTCTTGTTTAAAATTACTTATTAGCTTAAGATGTCATGCTTAGTATTTCATGTTCTCAGTCTGTTCCTATAATGATTCTGTGTTCTATTGTAAATTTATAGTTTGCTGCTACAATCTGTCATTCTCAACACACTGAATTTCAGCTGATAAAATGTTGTGCTTTTAGGGCCCCCCAACACATGCACACATAGTACAGTAGTATTTTAACAAATCTGCTGGTAAAGACACTTGTTAAACAAAACACCACCCACATTTATTTATTTGTTTGTTCATTTGTTTATTGAAATTTGTTTTCTCAAGTAGAGCATGGAGCTAAGAGGACCATTTTTGGATGAGCAGCATTGTTGCCTCACAGCAAGAAGTTTTCCTGCTCGAGTCTCGGCTAGAGTGCCTTCTGTGTGAAGTCTGCATGTCCTCCCCATGGTCAAGTGGCGTTCGAAAGACATGCATCAATAGGCGTGCCTTCCCTGAAGGTTGGGCATCAGGCTGGCAACTCAGCACCATAAAAATCTTCTGCCAATCATTAGCGGACCAGAATTCCACTGTGGCGACCCCTAACCGGGAAAAGCCGAAAAGACAAACAAACAGGGTAACAGCAAATATACTGCATATTATCAAATGGCACAATAAACGAGTCAAACATCAGATTCAACAAACAGTTCTTTAGACAAAAGAATGTGCAAATAAATATAACAAATATGCAGATAAATACAATCTTTTAGTACTGATGCTCATATATGCAGAAACTGACACAGTATATACAATTAATTTTACAAATGGAGATGAAATTACTACAGATACTGTAAAATATGGTCAGTATACATATCAAGAATATACCTAGTAAAAGAGAGAAAAAATATTATAAATCAAAGGATAAAGACCAACAACAACTGAATGAAATGTTATTTTGGTAATGTAAACTGTGTAAGGCTGCAGCTTAAGGGCATAAAACTGAAGTAATTTGGAAGATAAAGAAGCATGTACATTTTGCTTTGAATTAGTGTTTTTTTTTTTTTTTTATTGAAATCTGAATTCAGTGTATGACTAAAGTCTTTTTAGGAAGAAGGAAGGAAGTTAATTCCCTAGGATTCAGGTCAATACATAAAATACTGTGTTTAGTGTAACTTGCGTGCTTACATATTAACACACACCAACATGTTATACAAACACAAAAAAAAAACAAAGACACACACAGATATGATGATAGACAACACTTTTTAACAGCAGCCAGTATTACATACCCCAGAATGTTTCTTCCATGTAGCCTGAACAGCATACTTTCTCTGTAATAGAATTAGGCACCTTAAAACTGCAGGAGAGAAGAACCATAAGATTTTTGACAACAAAACTGTTGCCAATAAAGAAATTAATCAATATGATCTTGTTTGACTGCTTTTATCACTAGTGGACAACTGATCTCAATGACCAAAAGGTTTCAAACACCTGTCACTGGCCTCTAATGCTATGAATATTGTGCTCCAGTTTGCATTAAATGTAGTTATTTGTGCATTCATTCACTTATTTGTTTGTTAATTACCTGGATTACTGGACTGGTCTACTTGTTCATATATGTATAGTGGCTATATAGGTTCATTGGATGAAACAGTTTTGAAATATGATCTGGGGTGCTGCATTCCAGAAGAAGGGGGTACAACATGGGAGAGGGTATTGTTAAGGAATATATTTTTTACTCAACTGCAATGTATTTCCTATAATCCTATGAAAAAAATATCTGAGCAATTGTATCTAAAGGGCAACAATAAAAATAATCAACATGAAAGAAATGTCATCTACAGAGGCTGTTAAATGGGATTCATGTCTGGGACTGGTCTTTTTCATATTTAGCGACTTTTTTAAATTCTCGTTATTTGTTAAACAGGTAAGTAAACTGGTTATTTTCTGGCATTTTTCAGTCACAATCTGACCCACAAGAGTAAGGGTGAGCAAGCAGCACTGTCATTTACTTACAATACTATTTATCAGCAGGTCAAATGTAACATGATTTTTCAGTGATGAAGCAAAGTGATTTACTACAGTCAAGGTCCTCAGTAGTAGAATTGTCTGTGGAGAAGGATATTAACCCTCTGGATAGATAACTGGTGAGTCCCACTGATGAAAGTGTAAAGCAGTATGCATAAATATATAGCTCCTGTACTATAGTTACAACAGAAACAGAGCTTCTGCATTTCTTCTATTGATACCTGAACAGTAGTTCATAAGTCAGATATTTAACTGTTTCAAAAACTGCAGACTTAGATCATGTTGCTCCTTCAAAACAGTATTATCTGGTTTCTGTACATATTAATACTTCAGTATCCCTGTGAAATAAGTATGCCTTGATTCTGTTATTCTTCAGCAATAGATTTTCGTAAGTCACTTTTTTGCAATGTCTTCTTTATTGATTCTGAATCATCACAATACTTTCTTCAGAATGCACCTTTTCTTTATTTAGTGTTGTACCAGCTTAACTTTTGGGTGGAGTTCTCCTTTAAGTATCAGACTTCATTTACTTTATAAAATGCATGGTAACATAAATCCTGTTATTCTAGCGACTGTCAATGTTTATAAAAGCAATATTTAAAATCTGTCCCTATTTTTAGATCTTCGAGACAGTCACCAGAGCTGTGGATGAGGGCAAGGTAGTTCATACATCCTACATCGATCTGGCCAAAGCCTTCAATACCATTCTCCACTCAGGAATCATAGATACACTCACTAAACTAGGCATTAACCCCTATATCAATAGGTGGGTGGCAAAGTGGCTCACAGATAGAACCCACAGCATGAAAGGAGCAGACTCCAAGTCAGACTGTTGACCAGTCATGGAAGGAGTCCCACAAGGTTCGGTCCTGGGTCCCCTCCTGTTTGGCATCTACTTCTCTGAAGTCCAGGCCAACACGAAGGGCCACTAGCTGACCAAGTCTGCAGATGACTGCAAGCTGGGAGCCATTATTAACTCCCCAAGTGATGTAGACATCCTACAGAAAGGCCTCACCGAGACCAACAATTCGTGCCAAAACCATGGCCTTAAACTCAATGCCAAAAAATGCGTTGTCATCCCCTTTGGAAAAAACTTGGTGTCCATGAATTACCACATTGATGGCAATCCACTGAACACAGAAGGCATCATAAGAGATCTGGGAACACAGGTTGATAGCAATCTCTCCTTTGACCACCACATAGCCACTGTGGTCAGAAAGTCCTTCTATGTGGCACATCTCATTACTAAGGGTTTTGCATCCAGGAAGAAGGAGGTCATCATCTCCCTCTCTACTCCTCCCTTATAAGACCAATCATTGAGTACAATGCCCCATTTGGCATGTACCTCACTAAACACCTGCAACAACTTAAGAGACCGCAAAAGTACCTCACAAAGAGGATACTGGGCCTTAAACACGTCTTATACAGGCAGACTAAAAAACTCCAGTTATTCTCTGTCTCATATCGCCAACTCAGAGGCTATCTATGCTTGACTTACAAAGCCATGTCTGACCCAGCCCTGTAAGATATGATACATCTAAAGAAATCCCAATCCCTCTGCACCACAACATCCAGACACCTCAACCTTATTACCTCAATCAACAGAACATGCTAGAGGGATAGGTTTTTAACCCAGAGACTGCCCATACTCTGGAATAGACTTCCTTTACACATCAAGCAGAGCACCTCACTAGCCCTCTTCAAGAGAAATTTTGACGAGTGGATGGGGAATAGTAAATTCACTCCAGGGATCACTTCAGTGGCTCTGCTAGATAAAGGCACTAAAAACTAACACCGGGTGGCATGATGCCAAGGCTATCTTATGGGCTAGGCTTGTAAAGGCTTTAGGTCCATTAGCCTAGTACTCGCCTATGAACCTATGAAACTATAAGGAATTATTAAAACAACATGAAGTACTTGTGAAGTATTAGACACTCATAACTGCATAGCTGGCCTTAGGCATAGGCCAACTAGGCAGCCGCCTGGGGCGCCACTGTAGCAGGGGCACTTTTCCACTATTTATCTGGTGTAGGTAGACCAGGATGGGGGCACCGGGTGGTGTAATGGGGGAGCCATGGAGCCCTTTTGCCTGGAGCACCAGTTGACCTAAGGCCGCTCTTGCATAACTGGCATATAGAAATGCCCACTTTTTGTCCTTGACTGCAAACATCCAAGACTGAATTTGTATATGATGGCTGGATATAAAAATTATATTAATACAAATAATGACATCCAAATGGAATTATGGTAACTTAGTGCAAGCTTGTGCTAAGTAAAACTGAAGCACAAACTCCCCCTGCAATGCTGAAATGATTAAATATTCAGTTTTACTTGCTAAAAGGCATAATTCTTGCAGACCTAAAATGACATCACCATACTAAACTATACAGTGTTTATTAAAAAAACATATTTGTACTGACTTCTAAACAAACCACAAAGGACATCAATGGCTGTCTTGTAATGGTATAAATTAACACTGAGATTCTGGCAGACTTTCTTTAGCAAATATAAAGAATTAATTTAGAAGAATATGGGCAATGATTGTCTGTACCTCAGTAATTCTCACACATTTACTTGCCATCATTACGGAAAATAGTAGCATTGTTGACATTCCACAGATTTTTCTGGAACCTTCTCATTGTTCCAAATTTACAGAATGTGCTTGTAGGTCTCATTACTAGTGTGACACCCGTGCACTGGCCCAGCAATCAAGGAGCCTTAATCCTCACCACTAACACCAGTGAGGGGCGTCCATATAGAGAAAGGATAATAAATACACACACATTAAAGTAAAATTTCCCTTAAGGGCACACAGAGATCACAGTCAGTGTGGGGCTGGTTTCTCCCTTTCTTTCCAGGTCCCCAATCAGACTCCCCACTGGCACAGCTATAGGGTCCAGATCTCAGCCTAGTGGGCAAGCTAAAACCTCCAGCACCCTCTCTGTCCAACCAGTGCTTTGTGTCCCTGCCCAGGTATCTGACACACACACTTTGAGATAAGAGTTTGTACAACCACACAGACACTCCTGGGGAAGGCTGGCACAGGTTCTCCAGCTGTGCCCCTTTTACCCAGCCTATACGGTAGAAATCACTGCCACCACCCAGCTAATATTTATCAGCTACTCAAAGGCCCTTATGAAAGGGTGTCCAATTATACTCTGCAATATTATTATCCAAATGGTAAGTGCAACCAAAGAGTCAAGACATATTTGGAGTGACCTGATACAGTATCACTATATGCATGCAATGTACTCTTAGAGCTTAAATTATCTCTACACAAAACAGCCACAGTTGAAAGGTTTAAAAATATTTAATAGTAAATAAAAAAAATACAAGACAATACTACTTACTACACAGTGCTAGTCAAGAGTTCAGAGATCACAGGAAAATGCTTAAAATAATACAGTAGAATAGTTCTGACATCAACACAGAAAAACACTTAGAGTAACCTTCCTATTTCTTAGCTATTTCTAAGAGAAACACTAAAGTCTAAAATCCTACTTACATATAGACACAGGCAGAGTGGTGAGTTGGATGTTCTCAAGACAAATGCTCTAATGCTCTCATTCTTTCTGTCCTTAAATTGGTAACACAGTACCACTGATTCATTTCAGATTACATCATTTCTTTCTGGTTCCCAGGCTAACAGATTCTCAGAGGTTAATAGCCCTTGATCTTGCAGCTGATTAGGAAGCCAGAACAATAAAATAATTTATACATGCAAATTCTAGCCATTAACTCTGGTCTCAAAACAATAGGCAGAATGCCTTTATCTAAACATCTCACCTCCGGGTTTTGACATCAAAGAATTGACTTATCGGCTTTGTTACAGCAGAGTGCACTGTTACATTTTTGCAGTTCCGCACTTAACACCATTTTTTCCCCATTTAAGATAACAAGCCTGTGGTTTATATTAATATTTACAAATGACAAAATTATCTACAAAATTCTATTTGGTTAGGCTGGCAGTCTTCACCTATCCTCACAACTAGTTTTATGCATCTGGTATAAAAGACATCAGCAGGTATAGCATCTGGTCCTTTGGATTTAGGCTCATGGCCTACTTGGTAGTACATTTTATTTCTTCAGTGGAAGGAAGGTTAGCAAGAAATTCTATCCATCCATCCATTCATCCATCCATCCATTTTTCAGTAATCTACTTTATCCATTCATAGGTCACAGTGATGCATTAGCTCATCCCATTACAATGAGCAAAAGGCATTGAAAATCCATTCTGCACATGGTGCCTCTCCCAAATAGACACATGAATATATGTGCACATGCTCACACACACACACACACACACACACACACACACACACACACACACACGTAAACATGCTGACATATGCATATGTACACACAGTCATGCACACACTCACACAAATGCGCATACATACGCACACATAAGCACACATATATGCATGTGTGTACACAAAGTCATTCACACACTCAGACATACACACACTTGCAGATTTAACAGTCATCTCTATTGCACATATCTCACAGTTCAGGAGTACCCCAAAATGTTTCTTCCATGTAGCCTGAACAGTATACTTTCTCTGTAATAGAATTAGGCACCTTAAAATTGCAGGAGAGAAGAACCATAAGATTTTTGACAACAAAGCTGTTGCCAATAAAGAAATTAATCAATTTGATCTTGTTTTACTGCTTTTATCACTAGTGGACAACTGATCTCAATGACCAAAAGCTTTCAAACACCTGTCACTGACCTCTAATGCTATGAATATTGTGCTCCAGTTTGCATTAAATGTAGTTATTTGTGCATTCATTCACTTATTTGTTTGTTAATTACCTAGATTACTGGACTGGTCTACTTGTTCATATCTGTATAGTGGATAGGTTCATAGGATGAAACAGTTTTGAAATATGATCTGGGGTGCTGCATTCCAGAAGAAGGGGGTACAACATGGGAGAGGGTATTGTTAAGGAATATGTTTTTTACTCAACTGCAATGTATTTCCTATAATCCTATGAAAAAAATATCTGAGCAATTGTATCTAAAGGGCAACAATAAAAATAATCAACATGAAAGAAATGTCATCTACAGAGGCTGTGAAATGGGATTCATGTCTGGGACTGGTCTTTTTCATATTTAGCGACTTTTTTAAATTCTCTTTATTTGTTAAACAGGTACGTAAAGTGGTTATTTTCTGGCATTTTTCAGTCACAATCTGACCCACAAGAGTAAGGGTGAGCAAGCAGCACTGTCATTTACTTACAATACTATTTATCAGCAGGTCAAATGTAAGATGATTTTTCAGTGATGAAGCAAAGTGATTTACTACAGTCAAGGTCCTCAGTAGTAGAATTGTCTGTGGAGAAGGATATTATCCCTCTGGATAGATAACTGGTGAGTCCCACTGATGAAAGTGAAAAGCAGTATGCATACATATATAGCTCCTGTACTATAGTTACAACAGGAACAGAGCTTCTGCATTTCTTCTATTGATACCTGAACAGTAGTTCATAAGTCAGATATTTAACTGTTTCAAAAACTGCAGACTTAGATCATGTAGCTCCTTCAAAACAGTATTATCTGATTTCTGTACATATTAATACTTCAGTATCCCTGTGAAATAAGTACGCCTTGATTCTGTTATTCTTCAGCAATAGATTTTCGTTAGTCACTTTTTTGCAATGTCTTCTTTATTGATTCTGAATCATCACAATAATTTCTTCAGAATGCACCTTTTCTTTATTTAGTGTTGTACCAACTTAATTCTTCTTCTGGACTACCTCTTTTCTATGTCCTTGAAGAAAAGAGTTCTGCAAAAGTGCAGACAGTACATGGGGGAATATGGGGTTGGAGGTCTAATCACTTATGAAAAGAGAATATTACATGTGATTATTGTAGTTTTATGTACAACTTTCTAATGTTTATGTATATCTATATGTATGGCTACATCTTTATCTATATAGGTGCATAGCATGCTTGCTTGTACCGTTAAGACTGCAGAGTAACCATAATGGATATAATAGCCTTTAGCCTTTCAGTCAGTTAAAAAGAAGAAGCTGTGATCATACCTCTCATGTGTCCAGATTTTTGTAGAATCTCCAGATTTTTAGCAAATCTTGAACCTTTCCACATTGCTAATGCCTCTGTATCAAAATAAATGGTTACTGTTATTTTTTAATTTGTTATACCCCAAAATTATCTGAAGGAGGCTGCCATGGGTAGCATTATTTTGTTTTACAGTCAATACCTTTGCCTTCCTGATGTCATGTTAGATGGACAAAAATAAATTCTTATGATGAGGGGGTCATTTACTGTGATTTTTCTCTCTAATCTGTTTACAGAAATGCTGTGAGTACCTACTTTTCATTGTCAGCATCAATCCGCATTTTTAATTACTTTGCTTTTTCATTAGTGGTCATCGTTGTTGCAGCATTTTAAGGGATGTTTGAATGACAGGCTTGAAAATGTAGCTGAGTTAATTGCTGTTTTCAAAGTAACAACTGCAGTTCAGTATTCATGTGTGAGAAATCTGACCCCTGTGATTGACATGTGTTACTTCGGCTGAAATGGTTTGTGTTCATAGGTTCATAGGTTGGTACTAGGCTATCAGCCCTAGGGCCTTTACAAGTCTAGCCATAACAATTCCCTGGAGATTTCTTCCTACAATATTTACTTCCCTGGACCCCTGTCTAGCAGGGCTACTGACGTGATCCCCGGGGTGAATTTCCTATCTCCCATCCAATCGTCAAGGTTCCTTTTGAAAAGCACCAAGGAGGCACTCTGCTTGACATGTATGGGCAGTCTATTCCAGAGTATGGGAAGTCTCTGGGTCAGAAACATATCCCTCCAGCATGTTTTATTGTTCATTGTGATGAAAAGGTTTAGATCCCTGGAGCGTGTGGCTCTGAGGGATTGGGATTTCTTTAAGTGGAGCATGTCCAACAGCTCAGGGTTTGACATGGCCTTGTATGTAAAGCAGAGATCGCCCCTGAGTAGACGATATGCCACAGAGTATAGCTGGAGTTTTTTTAGACGGTCAGTTTAGGGCATCTGCTTTAGGTCTGTGATTCTTTTAGTGAGGTATTTCTGTGGCCTTTCCAGCTGTTGCAGATGTCTTGTGAGGTACATACCAAATGGGGTGTTGTACTCTATAATGGGTCTAATGAGGGATGAGTACAGTGGGACAATAACCTCCTTTTATCTTGATGAAAAGCCCTTAGTGATGAGGTGTGCCACATAGAAGGATTTCCTAACTGTTGTCGCGATGTTGCATTCACAGTTTTAAATATTGTAGCTAGAATTAAAGTCTTTGATAATCTTTCCCTAACTCCAGAAGAAACATGCACTTTTACAGAAATTACACAGTAGAAAACATGCAAAATCAAATACTGACAGAAAATAAGAAGAGTTAGATGAACATACCTGCTTTCTTTGTGGCAGTGGAGTTTTATTACAAGGAATGACATTTGCATCTGAAAACAGAGCTTGAAAGCCCTGCCTTTGTTCAGATTCCAGGTTACACTATTTATCTGAGATGTGATGCTGGCAGTCTCTAAAAGATAAGGCACCGTTAAATGCCATTGTTTAAGAGACATTGTTTTGTTACTGACTCTGTAGTTGGGATAAGCAACCTAACCTAATTACTCTGCCACTATGGTAGCCTTTGTGATTTAACAGATGAGCCAAATGCAGGAAAGAAAGGCAAATGTAATTATTAAATGACATTTTTTCTGTATGTGAAGTGTTTAGTGTTGGATTACAGGGAAGGAAAATCACTTTTTGGAAAGAAAAACTTGACTTTTGGATGGAGTTCTCCTTTAAGTATCAGACTTCATTTACTTCATAAAATGCATGGTAACACAAATCCTGTTATTCTAGCGACTGTCAATGTTTATAAAAGCAATATTTAAAATCTGTCCCTATTTTTAGATCTTTGTTCCCCCCAATTATTTTAGGCTTTGTCCAGATTTCTTGCACTAAGAGGTTGAGTATGGCTGTGATGGTAACCGTAGTCTGAGAATGCTGCAATTTTATATGAAATTAAAGCTGTATCCATAACTTTGCAGTCTCAAGTGTTGTGCCATTACTGAATACCACTAGCTGAATACCACTAGCTGACTGCATGATATGGTATTAGTCCACTGGGATATTTTTCAATTACAATGACTGAATTTAATCATAAAAATGCCATTCAGAGGAAGAAACTGTACCAAACAGCTGAGAATGTGTCAAGGAATTCAGAGAAAGCCATTTTTTACCATAAATTTGCAGTTTTACCTAACAAAATGTTACTGATTTCCAGCCATAACGTACAAAATAACTAAAAGATAATTGAAGATGACAAAGTTCTACTCTCTATAACCATTTAACTTCATAAAGCCATTTGTCTAGTTACCATGGAGGAAGATGTTTGCATACTTTCAAACAGCATTAAAGCCTGACAAAGTGAAGAAATACAGGTAAATACTTTATGCCATGAGCAAAGAAATGGAAGCCAAGTGCAGTTCATTTTCATTTTCTGATAGACAGAGTGTTATATCTGTGTCAATAATAAGTAAGTCCAATGATCACTTTCTGACAAAAAGGAATGTTATTCATGAAAAGGCATGCTTTCACTGACATGTTCAAGCTAAAAGATAGTCATTTAAAGCTTTTATCGGGTACTTATATGAACTGTCAGACTATTTTGGGTTTAACCAGATAAAAGATGTATAAATTAGAAAACGGAACATAGGAAAAATACTAGGTAAATGATCAAGGGGACCATAACATGCATAGCCATAAATATGACATATGTTGAAATGGAGATGACAAGAAACAACTGTATAAAGTTCAACCTGCCAAACATTAGTGGGTATATGTAACACAGACACTGGAACTAGACATTTAAAAAGGTGTCATATATAATAGGTAGGAATAACAACTTCTTATTATAATGGCAACACTATCCATATTATTTTGGAATGTGAATAGACTCACACATATAGAGAATAAGTAAGAGCATTGAATTATACTAATAAATGCAGACTGTAAATAGGTGTATATTCAGCGGAATATCACAGGCAAAGGGAATGGGTACCACTTAAACTAATTGCTGGAGGAGCTCTAATAGTGATAGAAGAGAGAACAAGATAATAACAGTATATTTGTGGTAGCTAGGGCTACTGACAAGGGAGGAGGATTATGTTGGCATGTATTCCACTTAAAACTGCTATTATGAAGCTTAAGAAAATGTGGGGAAAAATAATCAACTTTCAGCAAGAAATATTACACATAGGTGGGAACTAGAACTTGATTTGCAGCAGTGGGGATATAGCTGAAGGACCTAGAAGGGAAAATATAACAAAGGAATGTAGATTTCTGAAGAAACTTATGAAAATATTTGATATGGAAGACATTAATGCAGTAGTGCAAACTTAGAGACAATTTGCATATTATTCCCCAAAGTGCAATAACTTGGCAGACTAGACAGAAATTATATTTCACAGGTACACGTGCATTTTATCGAAAGCTTCAAAACACATCCAATAACTATTTCAGATAACACACCAATAACAACTAAGATAAAAATGCAGGGTAATGAAGTAAAAATGAGACACTAGCACTTCTCCTCCTACATGATAAAAACAGAGGAATTTAAGGAATGAGCACTGTCAACTATTAAAGACTTATTAGGGATGTGATAATATAGGCTAGTGCCAAGATAGTCAGTTGGAGTTCTGTAAAGAATGATATGTCTTTTGAATATCAATCTGATTTATACAAGATGCTTTAATTACAAATGTATTATGACTGTATTGTATTTGAATATCAAATTGATTTGCACAGATGCTTATGTTACAAATGTATTAGAATTGTATGGCATCTGAAAATCAAAATGTATTTGTAAAGTTGCTAGTGTTAAAAAAGCGTATCAGCAGTGGGTCCTGATGTACAGAGAAGGAATATACATGTGAGATTTTATGTATATATGGTAGCAAAGGACACTGGAAGAGAAGGGGTTAAACAGTTAGCTTACTTCTTACTTTAAGAAAATTACTGTTAATTGGACCACCTGTTGGGCCACAGAAGTGCTTATCTCACTGCTCTGAATAGGACCGCAGATGGCATGATTGGAAGAAGCCTTTGTTCCATAGCTTATTCTGTCTTGTGCTTGACAACAAGAAGGACCATTCACCACATCATTTGCCTTGCTCTATTAAGTAAGAAGGTACAGTAATTCTCCTAGATTCAGTCAGGAAAATATAGTGAAGCTTAGTTTAGATATTGATTTTCTTTATTTGTCTGAGTCTGTCCATCAATGTTATTTTCAATATTTCCTGTGATTTCAACTCTGTGGTTTACTGTAAATATATATTCTGTATTTTTATGCCCTTGTATTATTTATTATTAAATATATTTAAACCTTTTATGGTGGCTGCTCCTTTTAGGAAAGTATTTAACCTTTGAGAGTGCTTATATTTATTTGATGACACTGTGTGGGCCACTCCTGAAAGCCTGAAGGTCTACCTGTCTTTGTCAACTACTACCATTTGTATTAGCATTAATATTACACAGTATAATTGGGCACCCTTTGTTAAGGACCTTAGAGTAGTTGATTGTGGAGTGTCTGGTGCCAGTGATAACTACCTTATACTCTCGGCAGAAGAGGAGCATAGTAGGTAAATCTCTGCCAGCCAGGAGTGTGTGTGTGTGTGTGTGTGTGTGTGTGTGTGTGTGTGTGTGTGTGTGTGTGCGTGTGCGTGTGCATGTGTGTGTGTGTGTGTGCGCGTGTGTCTGCGCGCGTGTGTGTGTGTGTATGTGTGTGTGTGTGTGTGTGTGTGTGTGTGTGTGTGTGTGTGTGTGTGTGTGTGTGTGTGTGTGTGTGTGTGCGTGTGTGTGTGTCTGTGTGCATGTGTATAAAATCAAATCTCACAGTGCATATGTGTCAGTTACTTGGATCAGAGACATGAAGCACTGATTTCACAGACAGGGTGCTGGAGGACTTGGCTTGGGCACTCAGCTGAGGTCTTAACTCTATAGCTGTACCAGTGGGGATTCTTATTGGGGACCTGGAGGGAGACAGATATAGAAGCCCAGACCCTGGGCTGAGTGTGTTCCCTGTCTGCTCTTAAGGGAAATTGTACTTAGTGCAGAGATCCACATCTGGCAATACTGAGTGAATCCATTTGTATTCCAAGTGAATGTCCCTCTCCAGTGTCAGTGGTGAGGATTCAGGCTCCTTGATTACTGGACCACTGTTGGGATGTAACATATTGGCAAGCAGTGGTGTGGATAGTGAACTTCTGTAGCCTGTAGTTAGTTGTTACTAAAGGTGTACTCTCAATCAGCTACAAGGTAAGCATTCAGAGTTATTTCACAACAGTTATATTTATTTTTTGTTGTTGCTGTTGTTAGTTTAGTTTAGTAGTCAGGGAAAGCAGGCAAAGATGTCAGCAGAGGGTTATGGCAAGCTGACAAAGAGCCAGGTGGCCAAGGTTTGTAAAGCCAAAGGACTGGTGTATGCCAATCTGACTAATGAGGAAATCATTTCAGATTTAGTCAAAGTTCAGACCAGCATCCAGGAGGATAACCAGTCTGGTGATTGGAATTTGCAGCCCTCAAAAACAGGTTAGTTCAACTTTTCCTCAGAGGACTTAAAAATCCATCTGGAGTTAACGAGAATTGAACTGGAGGCCAAATGTTTGGAATTAGAATCAGTAGAGTGACTTTGGGGTTTGGAGGCTGAAGAAAAGGAGAAACAAATGGAATTAGAGTCAGCAGACAGACTGCTGCATTTGGAGGCTGAGGAAAATGAGAAGCAGCATCAACATGAGAGGGAGATTCTGACTCTTCACCAGGGTCATGAGGTAACAGGGAAGGGACTAACCAAATGCCAGAAGTAACAAAGGTCCGTAAATTTCTTCCACAATTTACAGAGGGTGATAATTTTGATAGTTTTATTCACATATTTGAAAGAGCATGTAAACAGTATAATGAATACCAAGGGCTCTGGGTACAGATTCTGACTCCCTTACTACATGGTAAAGCTGTAACTGCTGTTTCTAAATTGTCTGACACTGATTGCTTAAAGTATGATACAGTTAAAAAATGTTTATTGGAATGTTTTAAGTTAACAATTGAATCTTACAGAAAAATGTTCATGAGTACAGATGCAAGGCAGATGAAAGTGCATGTGATTATATTACTGAACTAACCACTTATTTTCATAGGTAGGTGAGTGGATGTCAGGTCACCACTTTTCAAGGGCTGGCAGACGTTTTGGTGAGGGGACAAGCCCTTAGCACTTTGCCTGAGGACATGAGAATCTGGCTGGCAGACAGGGAATGCAACTCTGCAGATGAGCTGGGTGAAAAGGGGATCTCTACTTAGCAAGCAGGGCAACACTCCATAGAAAGATGATACCCAGTGCTGCATGTAGATATAAGGGAACCCATGGGGGCAGCCTAAACCACCTCAACAGAGTTGACCAGTAACAAGGGAAGCCACTAACTCAGGTACATGGCCAGGGCTCAGGTTTAGATGTTTTAAATGTAACCAGTGGGGCCATGTAGCAAACAAATGTCCACAGAGGCAAGGTGGGGAACAAAAGGTAAGGGGGACAACAAGTGGGAATAACAGAATAGCAGTGGTAAGTTGTCTGGAGCCAACAGAGGTACCAAACTACCACCAGAATTTGTATCCTATCTTGGTGGATGGAAAACAGGCCACTGCCAAGAGAGACACAACCTCTGATATGCCATTTTGAAGCCTGCAGTGGTTAAAGCAGAGCAGTACTTGCTTGGGCAGTCCTCTCCAGTCCCAGTCAGAGCTTTAGGAAGGATCCCATTCCAAATGCCTTTTGCCAGGGTTCACCTTGACTGTGAGGGTGGAAAAGGAAGCAATTAAGTGTGTTTCAGGATATTCCTGCAGATGTCTTCATAGGGAATGATTTTGATAATGCAGTACCCTGTGTACATGCAGTGACATGCAGTCAGGCTTGGAGAAAGATGTGTGGGTTTGGTAGCCTGGGGGAGATCTAGACAGACCACATCCCTGAAGCCAGGACTGGTGATGTGGCTAATTCAGGGAGGGTGCTACCCTGTAGGAGAAAGCCTGAAGATGAGCCACAGCTGCTGGTAGGTATTGATGTTCCCTTGGACAGGGTGAATATAAGGGCAGAGGTGAGTGATAGTACCCAGGTTGACAGTGAGATACCACTGTCAGAAGATACTAGACTTCCTGTGGAAGGGGAGCTGGGAAAAGTCACAAAGATAGAGGTAAGACAGGCTCACATTACAAGACTTGAAGGAGGTAGCTAGGGAGGCACCTGATTCTCAAGAAAAATGGGAGTCTATATACTGGAACAAAGGGCATACAGGAACAAAGGGCTACTGTATAGAGAGTGGACACCTGAGGGAGGTCTAGCAGGTGAGGTAATATAGCAGTTAGAGCCTATCATCTGGCACTTCTAGCCATAGCCCATTACATTCCTTTTGCAGGACATATGGGCATAAAGCATTTTAAGAGATATATTATGCAGAACTTTTATTGGCCTGGGATTGCCAGGGATGTAAGAGGGTACTGCAGGACCTGTGGGCAGTCTCCAATTGTAGGCAAGCCAGGAGGCAAGGTCAACACTCCTTTGATGCCTTTGCCTGTGATTTAGGAGCCATTTTAGAGGGTAGTTATGGATATTGTGGGGCCTCTGAGTACCCCAAGTTCCACAAGGAAGAAGTATATCCTAGTGGTACTATATTATGCTACTAGATATCCTGAGGTGGTGGCTCTGTCCTCCATCAAGGCCTAAAAGGTGGTAAATGCTTTGCTAGAGATTTTCAGCAAGGTAGATTTCCCCAAAAAAATACTGACTGACAGATATGGCAGTTTCATGTCAGACCTGCTGGCTTGTCTGTGAAAGCACTGTGGGGTGAAGCACTTGAAGACCACCCCCTACCATCCCAAGGCTAATGGTCTTGTGGAGAGGATAAACTCTGCACTAAAGACCATGCTACAGGCATTTGCAGACCAGTTTGAGAGAGATTGGGACAAATATTTACCCCATTTGCTGTTTGCTTATAGAGAGTTACCCAAGGAAGCCACAGGTTTTTCACCCTTTGAGTTAATGTATGGGCATATAGTGAGGGGACCTTTACATTTGATTCATGATGAGAGGGAGGGTGAGTGTGAATGCCACAAGGAGTCTGTTGTACCATATGTCCTAAATGTCAGGACAAGGCTTAGGGAGCTCATGGGCTTGACCCAGGAGAACCTGGCAGGAGCCCAACAGCAGAAAAAGGTCTGGTATGACAGAAATTCTCAAGCCAGAGAGTATGCTGTGGGGATAGCACATTATGGTGTTCATTCCTGTCAGACACAATAAGCTGCAGACAGCTTGGGAGGGGCCCTTCAAAGTGGTAAGGAAGGTCGGTGATGTTAACTACATGGGAAAACTGCTAGGCAGGAGGTGGGAGCACAGACTGCACCATCTTAACATGATGAAACCTTACCAAGACATTAAGGCCCTTGTGCTAAGTATTTGCAGTAGGAAGCAGGAGGAGTCTGAGGGGAATCTATGGCTCCAGCAAGAAAGCCACCAAAATCCTAAGTTACTATGGTGGAGCCTACTGATGCAAGCATATGATATGAAAGTGCAGCACTGTAGTGAGAACAGAAATACCAAGTCTGATGGAATCTCAAGAAAGGGTATGGAGTAATATAATCCCAGATAGGTTCATTCCTCTCAAGCAACATTTATCAAGGGGTAATTGAAAAACTAGCTTGAGTCTTAGAAGGGGGAGATGTGATGATATGGGCTAGTGCAAGCATAGCCAGCTGGAGTTCTGTAAAGAATGATATGCCCTTTGACTATTAAACTGATTTATACAAGATGCGTATGTTACAAATGTATTAGAACTGTATTGCATTTGAATATCAACCTGATTTCCACAAATGCTTATGTTACAAATGTATTAGAACTGCATGGCATTTGAATAGCAAACTGATTTGTACAGATGCTTATGTTATAAATGTATTAGAACTGTATAGCATTTGAAAATCAAAATGTGTTTGTAAAGTTGCCAGTGTTAAAAAAAACTGTATCAACAGTGGGTCCTACTGGATAGAGAAGGAATATACATGTGAGAATGCATGTATATATGTTAACAAAGGACACTGGAAAAGAAGGGGTTAAACAACTAGTTTACTTCTTACTTTAAGAAAAATACTGTTAGTTAGGCCACCTGTTGGGCCATAGAAGTGGTCATCTCACAGCTCTGAATAGAACTGGAGATGGCATGTCTGGAAGAAGCCTTTGTTCTTTAGCTCAGTAAAAAGAGAAAAAGCCCCAGGCACTGAATAATCATTAGCAAACTTTAGATATGCATCTTATCACATCTATTCTAACATCCTGTCTCAAGCTTCAAAAGGGAATAGTGTAAGAACCTAGAGACAGGTGACCAGATGAAGTAATTCTGCCAGCCATCTTGGAAATGTTAGATATTACAAAGATAAATCTCTCAGTATTGAGTATTCTGTCTTGGGCCTGAGAACAAGAGGGACCATTCAACACATCTGCCTTGCTCTATAAAGTTAGTAGGGAATAGTAATTCTCCTAGATTCAGACAGGAAAATATAGTGAAGCTTAGTTTAGATATTGTTTTTCTTTATTTGTCTGAGTGTGTCCATCAATGTTATTTTCAATATTTCCTGTGATTTGAACTCTGTGGTTTACTGTAAATATATATTCAGTATTTTCATGCTATTTTATTGTTTATTATTAAATATATTTAAAACTTTTACTGTGGCACTCCTTTTAGAAAGTATTTAACCTTTGAGAGTGTTTATATTTATTTGGTGACACTGTGTGGGCCACTCCTGAAGGCCTAGCTGTCCTGGTCAACTACTACCATTTGTATCAGTATTAATATTACACAGAATAATTGAGCACCCTTTAAGGGCCTTAGAGTAGCTGATTGTGGAGTGTCTGGTGGCAGTGATACTACCTTATTCTCTGGGCAGAAGGGAGCACAGCAGCTAAATCTGTGCCAGCCTTCCCCAGGTATGTGTGTGTGAAAAATCAAATCTCACAGTGTGTGTGTGTGTGTGTGTGTGTGTGTGTGTGTGTGTGTGTGTGTGTGTGTGTGTGTGTGTGTGTGTGTGTGTCACTTAATTGGAGCAGGGACACGAAGCACTGGTTTCACAGATTAGGTGCTGGAGGACCTGGCTTGGGCACTTGCTGAGGACTTAACTCTACAGCTGTACCAGTGTGGAGTTTTATTAGGGACCTGGAAGGAGATAAAATAGAAAAGCAGACCCTGGGCTGAGTGTGTTCTCTGTGTGCTCTTAAGGGAAATTGTACTTGGTGCAGAGAGGATAATCTGGAAATACTGAGTGTATCCATTTGTATTCCAAGTGAACATCCCTCTCCAGTGTCAGTGGTGAGGATTCAGGCTCCTTCATTACTGGCCCAGTGTGGGGATATCACAAGGGAAAATAGAAATTTCTTCAGAAGTTATATCTAGTGAGTGGGTTAAACAGAAAGTGGAGTTTAAAAATAGGGTATACGTAAAAGAATAAGAGATATGGTTAAAAGTAACATTAATTATTTAGAGAGGCAGACAAAGGTTAAAGAACTACAGAATAGGAGGAATCTCACAGAAAAATAAGAAATGCAACTGCAGAGTGCTAAGGAGAAAAGAAAGAAGTTATCTGGCTAATATGCATTAGTTTAGAAAGATTGCCGTTAAGCAACTGTTATTTGATAAAATCTCTAGAGCACAAAAACTTTTAGCAGAACAACACAGGCAACAGAAAGTACGAAGGGTCATTGCCAAATTTAGGGAAACTATAAGAAGAAAAATAACCAGAGATCATGTAGAGATATTAGAGCTATTTTGGAAATGTTATGAAAATTTGTATAAACTAGAAAAGTAAGGAAATCAAAAAAGAGCACAAATGGAAATATTTATGGAAGACTTAAGTGTGCCAAGGTTAGAGGTAGATGAGGCTTAGCAATTAACAGTTAAGATAGGAAGAGATGAGAGAAAACAGTGATGCATAATCAACCTTCAGGAAAGTCTCCAGGAATAGATGGTATTCCTGTAGAAGTTTGGAAGGTAGGAGGGAAGAAAGTAAGGAAGATCTGGAAGGTATTGTTTAACAGTATTTTAAAAGGAGGAGAAGCACCAACATCCTGGAAGAAAGCTGTAGTGGCTTTAATACCTAAAGATGGTAAAGACCCATCGGATCCAACTTCATATAGACTCATTTCGATTCTAAACCATGATTATTAAATATTTATGTATATAATGGCTAAAATAAATGTCAGAGGTGTTGCCAAAATTGATTGATATGGATCAGTGTGGCTTTGTGGAGGGGAGGCAAATATTTGACGAATTTAATAGAATGATGAAACGGAAGGAAGCAGAATGTAAGAAAATACCACTGTTGTTGGTGGGATGTGGTACAGCGAAAGCATTCAACAGAATAAGCAGGGAAGAAAGTCACAAAGATATGAAAGTTTTTTTTTTTGTTTTTTATTAACAGTATTTTAAAAAGGAGGGGAAGCACCAACATCCTGGAAGAAAGCTGTGGTGGTTGTAATACCTAAAGACAGCAAAGACCCATTAGACCCAGCTTGATATAGGACCATAAACCATAACAATAAAGTGTTAATGTCTATAATGGTTTAAAGAACAGCAAAGGTGCTGCAAAAACCGGTAGTAGTGTATCAATGTGGTTTTGTGAAGGGGAACAATGATGACCCAGAGAGAAGCAAAATGTAAGAAAATACTGCTATTGTTGGTACATCTTGATGCAGAGAAAGCATTCAACATAGTTTTTTGGTATTTTCTGAGTAGGGCAATGGAAACAAATGCATTCCCTGATACAATAATAAGGCTAATTGGGAGAATATATGAGGGATTGGAGGCATAAATTAAAGTGGGAGGATTTATCTCTGCCAAGTTGTGTCTGAAAAGAGAAACCAGGCAGGGCTGTCCTCATTCATCTTTGTTATTTTCTTTATATTTAGAGGCATTGGCAAAGAAAATTTGGGGTTCAGAAATTCAAGAATATAATTGGCATGGTAATCAAGAAATGTTGGCATTATTTGCACATACTATTATTTTATACCCAATAAAACCAGAAATGGACATCCCATTGTTGTGAAACATTTTGAGACAGTTTCAAGTCTTTTCAGAATATAAAATTCATGAAGATAAAACAAAGTCTATAGCTGTAAACTATGTATCCACACATGAATTGGTTCAGTAATACCCATATTTACAGGAGCACAATAAAATGAAGTATTTAGGAGTATGGATTAAACGGGTTCAGTTATGGCAGCTAATGATATGTGGGAAGAGGCTAAACAAAAAATAATAGAAAAACTGAGAAACTGGAAGCTCTTGTTTATAGATATAGATAACAAGATACAAGCAGTGAAAATGTTTTTAGTCCCTTTAGTTTTATATACAAGTCAGGTAAATATTTATCAACAAGATGAGAAGATTTGGACAATAATTAATGAACAGTTAAATGAATTTATCTGGGAGGGGAAGAGGGGAAGGATCAAGCGAGATATGATGATCCTTCCAACAGAACAATGTGGCTTAGGATTACATCAATGTAAATGATAGTTTAGCACTACATAGTTAAGGCTCATATACCTAACATAAGCAGAAAGCAGTAATTCAAAGTGGAAATGGATGATGGTGAAGCAGGAAGGAAATTCAAGAAATGAGTTGGATTTGGGATGCATATCCTTAAAGGGAATAACAACAGACATACAGAATATTATATTCATAAAGTAGCAGAACATATTCTAAGAACTAAACCAACACAAGAATGGAAAAGGGGAGTTTGCCAATAGAGATGACAGTGATTAATGGTACAGAGAATAGGCAAAAGGGGTTTGGAACTTACTGGTGAAAATTGGAAAAGGAACAAAGGTACTGTGAGCAAATAACTAAGGAGGGAAAAGTAACAGAATGGGCAGTGGCCAAGAAGACATTTGGGCTGTAGGCTAGATACTGCCTTTCCTATCAGGGATTGATATCAGAGAATAGGCAAAGCAAAAGGGAGAGGGGGATCCTAAGTGAAATACTTGTTCTGGTAGAGTTTTTAGTTGAGTATGGAACAGAAGCTGCTGTTATATCGGGGACAATTATAGGGCATATAAAATATTGCAAGATAACTATAGGAATCAAACACAGAAGGCTAAAAAAGATTTGTGACAGAGACTGGATAAACATTTTGCAAAAAAAAAAAAAATAGAAGGACATATGTATGGCTCCCAAATATACAAACAAGTGTAGGAGATTCAGGATTTTTGTTTGAAAGTGTTTGCATAGGTACTTTTATAACCCAAGCAGACTCCAAAGAATTTTTCCTCAGGTAGATGCCAAATGTTAGACATAGACATTTAGTAATCTGAAAGAAAGAGGTAAGTAGGAACATAAGTTTTTAGAGTGTAATGAGTTGTCAGACTTTAAAAAAATCCCCACTGAGTACTCTTAACAGAAATATTGGGTTAGCAAAATGAGTATAACTAAGGACATTTCTTTCCTGATCTGGGATACAAGTTCTTAACTGCCTATACATAGCAAGGCCTTGTTAAGTTTAATTCTGGTGGCTACTTGGAAAAAGTTTCTGCAGAGAAAAGTAAGTTATGTAAGTAAGGAAATATGTGAATGCCCTGCAGTACACAATGAGCTATCACTGAACATAGACATTTTGTAAACACCCTTGGAGCTGCAGACAACTCAGAAGGTATTACAGAAAACTGATAATGTGACCAAGACACAGAAAATTTGAGGAAACCTCTGAACTCTGTGGTAGTAGGGATCTGATGACAAGCATCTTTTAAGTCTATAGTTACTATAGAAGAGGAATGAGAGGTAACGGACTCTGTAAGATCAATGTCTTGAACGTTAGTACTTAATACGTCAAGTTCTGGTCTAGAAAAAGGATCATTCTTTGGCACTAGAAACATTCTGGAATAGAATCCTTCTCTCCTTTGATTTAGAGGCACTGATTCTATGACCCCATAGATTAAAAACTTGCCAAAAAATTCTTTCTTGATTGGTGGATGAGGAAGAATTCTCTGAAAAGGAGTTATGTCTATCCAGTGCCGTTTGTAACTCTCCTGAACTACACTCATAGCTGATTTGCCTGAAATAATCTGTTGCCAAAGAGGAAGACTGACATCAAAGATTAAAATAATACTCATTTCTTGGACTTTAATCATACTTTGACTTAGGAATGGGATCCATTCCCATCATGGTATTAGAAGCCCAAAATATTTGGAGAAATTAAAGAAGGGAGATAGTTTAAAACTGTATAGCTCATCAGATGAGGAATTGAAAGTACAACTGCAAGTTGTCAAAGCTTTTTTAGATAATATAAGGATGTCATTTGGTCTTGATAAATATGCAAAAGCAACCTTTAAAGCAGGAAAACACAGCACCAGGAAAACATCAGTTTGGGACAAGAATGTGATATAAAAGAACTTGTGTAAGAGAGAGTGTGTAAATGTTTGGGAAATGATGAAGGAGCAACAATTAAACATGAACAAATGCGAATAAAACTTAGTAAGAAATACTTTAGAAGACTTAAATTAATCCTGAAAACAGCATTGACATCTAGGAACAAAATCCAAGCTATAAACCAATTTGCTCTTCCTGTACTAACTTACAGTTTTGGACTGACTGACAAGCCCCTAAACGTGTTGAATAGATTACACAGGAAAACAAGAAGGATGCTTCATGCTCACCAAATGATTTACAAAAATCAGTGCATACCAAGATTATATATTCCCCATTCTGAAGGAGGGATGGGCCTCCTTGAAACTGATTACATGTATAGATCTGCAGTCGTGGGACTCCACACATATCTGCTGACCTCACAAGAGCCAAATGTAGTGAAAGTTTTGAAACATGAGGAGAATAAATCTAAGATGACTTCTCTCCTTAATCTAGCAGAAGCATATCGGCATCAAGCAGGAATGGAAATCAAACCAGAAGTAGATAAAAATCAGGAATCAACTGAATGTGCTAAAAATCAAAAGAAAGAATATAAGGTGAAGGACCAGATGAGAAGGCAAGAAATGTGAAAAATGGATAAATACAGTTGCAAGTATAGAAAATCTGGAAGAACCTCATGTTGATCAGGAACGAACACAGGAATAGTTAAGAGGAGACAAATTCAAACCAAGAGATGAAAGGTTAATATTGGTGGTCCAAGATAGTGGGCTATATACACGTTAGTTTACAAAGTCCATTAAACATGTGGGAGACACAGACAAATATGGGTTTTATAAAACCGAACTGGAAACAGTTGCACACCTTGTTGCTGGTTCTGACATACTAATGGCAGAAGGACTATATACTGAAAGGCATAATAATGTGGCAAGATTGTTGCAGTGGGGATTATGCAAACATTATGGTATTGAAGTGGCTGAAAAACACTGGAAACACGAGCCTCAAAGCATCATAGAAAATGATGAAGTTTACATCACATGGGATCACCCATTACCAACAGTTCAAAAGATAGATATTAGAAAACCAGATATAATGGTCCATGAAAAGAGGACAAAAGTAGCATTGATCACTGAAATTGTCACACCCAGTGACTACAGTGTCTTGCATGCAGAGAGCCACAAAGTCATAAAATATCAGGATTTGCAGGCAGAAATGAGAGTAATGTGGAAGAAAGATACCCAGACAGTCCCAAAAGCAGTTGGGGCAATGAGTCTTATAAAAAAGATTCTACATTATTTAGATATGTTACCAATTCCTGTAACTCCGCATGAATTGCAGAAGGAGTCATTAATGGGCACATTGTGGGTGCTGTACAGAGCACTTTTGGCTGACATGAAAGATTGAAACAATACTAATTTCATGAATTTTAATCATACATTGACTTAAGAATGGGGTCCATTCCCATCATTGTATAGAAACCCAAAATATTTGGAGAAATTAAAAACTGAGGATTAATTCTTACATTGGTACATGGTTAGCCAGTTGGTTCACTGACAAAACATATACTGGGAAAGCTGGTGAATCAGCCTCTACCAGTAGAGCTATCACCAGTCGCATATCACAAGCATCTCTGCTGGGCCCTTTACTGTTTGGAATCTATTTATTGGAAGTCCAGGCTAAAGTATATGACCTTTAGTTTACAAAGTTTGCTGATGATTGTCTATTGGGTGAAATCATTGAGTCCACCAACTATGTTTACATATTACAGGAGGGGCGAACAGAGACAAATGATTGGTGCCAAAGCCACACAGTCTACAAAGAAATGCAAAAATATATCATATTTGCCTTCTGCAAAGTGGAATTCCCTGCTAATTACTGCACTGACAACACCCCCCAAGCTTAGACCCAGTGGTGCAAGACCTGGGAACACAGGTAGATAGGAATCTTTACTTTGAACACCAAGTTTCCATGGTTGTAAGGAAAGCCTTGTACTTTGTGCACCTCATAAACTCACCCATCATATCCAGGTGTGAGGATGTTATAACACCACCACTGTACTTGAACCTCATCAGAACACTAATAGAGTATAATGCGCCCATTTGAATGTACCTCACCAGACACCTACAGCAGCTGGAGAGACCACAGAGGTTTCTCAATTAGAAAATACAAGACCTACAAACCATGCCATGACATATGAGGATAGACTGAAAGCCCTGTCACTGTACTCTGTATTGTACAGGATGAGGTGACTTGTGCCTGGCCAATAGGCCAGACTCTGACCCTGCCTTGATGGAAAGGCTTCACATCTGTAAATTTAATGGCACACAAATCACTTGATATAGGGACCTTAACCTGGCCTGTGACATTAACAGAACAAGCTTGAGAGACATGTATAGTTGATGGCATCAGCAGTATCTGGTGAGAGGAAGATGATAATAGCAGTGTCTGACATGCTGGTGTAAAATGCTCTCTCTAATGTCAAGCAAGTGCACAAAAATACACACAAATACCAGCTAACTGCAGTGAGATTGGAACTCCTACCTAAGTCTACTAACTAGAGAACTCAGTACTTTATGCAAGTACCATGGCACAAGTCTGACTTTTACAAGGCTGTAGAATGACTTATAGTGGATGACATCAGCACTGGATGTTGGAGAGAAGATGTTGTGAGGCCTGCACAAAATGGATGTATAGGCATGTGCAACTGTCAAAATATTGGTGCTCCATGGGTTTGCAGGCTATTCAATTATGTTCTTCTGACTAGACAGGCAGACTGAGACACACACGCACATGCACATGCACACACACACACACACACACACACACACACACGCACACACACGCACACACACACACCACTTGACTGCAGTGAGAGCACAGTCCTTGTCTGTCTAGGTACATGGACTAAAGAACTCAGTATTTTATGCAATCACCATGGCACATGTCTGACTTTTGCAAGGCTGCAAGACAACTTATGGAGGATAACATCAGCACTAGATGTTGGAGAGAAGATGTTGAGATGCCTGCATGAAATGGATAGGTAGCCATGTCCAACTGTCAAGATATTAAAATTCTGTGTGTTACCAGACTGATGAGTGTGCAATGTGTAATATTTTCTGTTGTGTTTCCAATGTGTAGGTATACTTTAAGAGACAGATTTACAAACTATGAGGAAATGGCTGTCTACATTACTACAAGTAGTGGAAAATCTGAATGTGTATTGTCATTATAAAGATGTGCATTGTATATAAGAAATCATTTGTTATTTATTTCTGTAGTGTAGATATATTTGCAAACAAGCACTGAGAGACTAAGGTTGGAGTGCATGGGAGGAGGTAACAAATGGCTGCATTGTAAATATGTGTTATTTTCTCAGAAAGTGCCTTCCTTTTGTTTGTGTTTTCACATGTACTTTCATGGCATGAAGACTAAATGGACAGTAAACAAAAGAGATACATGCTACTGTCCACTTTACATAGTGCACTGCTAAGGAGAGGGTTTGTGTGATAAATGGCAAAGTGTTTGTGCATGTGAGATACACATTTATACTGCTTTCCCTGTTTGTGCATAGATAGGCAGTAAGCAAATGCCAGTCTTATTGATAAAATTATGAGAGTTCTGAGTACTGAGTGTATGAAACACACCTAATGCTTTGCTGACTCTGTGGCAGTAGCTGTAAATGCACTGACAATTTCTTTTGGAGCCCAGATGATATAGGGTTTGAATCCAAATATATGTTTTTGTTTGTGTCTTTCGGCTTTTCCCAGTTAGGGGTCGCCACAGCGGAACTCTGGTCCACTAATGATTGGCAGTAGAGTTTTACATGCTGGCTTGCTGGGCCTAACGCACAACCTTCAACGAAGGAATGCCCGTTCACGCATGTCGCCACACAGAAGACGCTATAACTGAGAATCGAACAGGCAACATCTAACTGTGAGGTGACAATGCTACCACAGCACCACCACCGCAGTGAATCCAAATATATGTAATAATGTAATGAAATAATTATTTATATTACACTCACTGTGTGTTAGTGTGTGTTACCTTAGCACAGTGTGTTTAAGTGGCATTGCACAGAGGTAACCACACAAAAGAAGAGCTTTTCACAGTGGCTTGGCACTGATGTACAATGCCAAACTCCGTGCAAACACAGAGGCCAAAAAGTGAAGGGCTGCACTGCTTTTTTGTTAATTATGTGTGCTGTATGTGATTCTATTTTTGACCAGATTAAATGTGTTAAAATGTGGTTAAATGGGGGGGGGGGCAAGCAGAGGGAAGAACAAATGGAAAGCAATATAGGAATGAGCAGGAGGGAGTTAGGATAAAACCAGAGCTATCCACTTCTTCAACAGTTTAACATGAAAATATGGTACAGAATATTAGCTGAATTTGGACTGTCAACTCAACAAAGAGAGGTGACAAAAACCCAATCATGTTGTATAGCCAATTGGACCAAACCAAGTGTGTCAAGAAGACACATGTGAAGTGGAGAGCTATGCATGGGACAATATTTTTTTTTGGGACAGGTGCCCATTTATTTTTAACTTCAGTAAGAGAGGAATGTTGGGTAAGGGACGTAGGTATTTCTGAGTCAGGTAAGTAGGGTAGGTTTGGAAGCAGATGCAAATAAACAGGACAAAAAAGACTGCAATTTGTTAGAGATAGATGGCATGGAAACAGGGATGGTGAGGGACACAAAAGGATGGAGACACCACGATTGGAGTTAGGGAGAGGATAACAGAAGCCCATGCACATCATACATGGGGACGATGGGAATCTAGGTCTCACCTGCAAGACTGTCATTGCCATTCTCCATTGGCTGCTGATGTCCTTGACATCTCTTCCTCCTATGGACCATGAGGGAGAGCAGCCTTTCCATCAGGCATATGTGTGCACCAATGGTTCTGTGCATAGCCCTATGCACCAACACTGGCATCTCTTGGCAGGTGATAAAATCCCCACCTTCACTAGTACTCCCAGAGGGCACCACAGCATGAGCTGCCAGGGTAGTGCTACCTAAGGGGACAGGTAGTGGATGGGCAGCAGAGGCAATACTGTCAGGTTGGGCCCCAAATGTGCTGGGCATTGGTGCTGGAGCAGGTGGAGAAGGGGCAGGCTGAGCCACTGATGTTGGCCTACCACTCTGTGCTATAAAGCATTTTGTGATTTGTTAGAGATGGATGACATGGAAACATTTTGATGACATAGAAAAAAGAGATAAGGGTTGGAGTGAGAGAAAAAAACAGATAAACTCAGTACCATTATATGTGACATATAATGTGTTATCACAATAATACAACTATTTTATCTGAAAGTTTATATTTAAGTATACTTTCTAACAACTACAAACTATAATTACAGATTGCTCATAGTAATTCTTTCAATGGCAGATATTGCACATATGCTTGCTCCAGTTATACAGATTAATGATAACAGCATGACATTTATGCCACTTATGTAGAATTTAATTTATGTAATATTTTTAAAGGATTGCATTATTTTATACTTGTTACTTGTGGTATTTGAACCCACAATGTTTGACTACAGTCTTACACTTGACTCATAAAGTTGGTTTGTGCTACAGACTGAATTATGCAATCTTGATTTTACAGTTAGGATATGCATGCTTATTTTGCTACAACTGTAAAGAAAAGAAAAAAAAAGTTTTTATTTTTTTATTTAAAAGATACAATAATACTTCTATTGTGCTGCATACATACCCCTTGCTTCCCTCGGTTTCTCTAGATGCTCAGCATGGGCTTCCCTATTCACAATGATTTCTACATTAGCTGTGTAAATAAAAATAAAAAAAGAACAAAAGAGCATTATGCATACCAGTCTTGCCTAGATTTAGCTTTCTATCTATTAAAAATTCTCTTTATTAGTATACTAACACAATTATGGGATGTTTCTATTTCTGAACTCATCCTGCCACTGGTTGAGTGTATCCCTCTTGTGCCTTTTTAGGACATTAAAGTGGTGCCAACACTGTTCTCCAGTGTGTGGAATTCCAGCTGCACTGGATACAGCCTTAGCCAGACTATTCCAAGCCTCAAACTTGTACTGGGAGCCAGTATAGTCCCTCTGCAAAAGCCTTTGGCTGTGGCACTTTACAAGGAGTGCAATAAAAATTCTGGACTCCTTAACACCCCACCTCTGCACCCTAAATTGGGCATCTTCCCTTCTAATACCAGACATGTCTAACCAGAAAACAGAGTAATAGCTAATATTGATTTCCCGACAATTTATGTTATCGGGAGTATTGGAAGTGAGCAAACCTGAGCAACAATGCCAACTGTGTTTGCACAACAGTAAGGGGAGTGCAACAGTGCCAAACAGAGAGGAAAAGAGATTTGGAAACTGGAAGGTTAGTCTGACACTTGGCATTAGTTTGAGGGTTGTTTGCTGCTGGAATTGTTATGTGATTTAACTTTGCAGACATGTACTGGGAACATAAATTTTATGACTCAATACATTTTTGGTCAGCTGTACACACTGATAAAATTAATTTTTATAATGTGGGATTCAAACCTATGCATAAGAGAAAACAACATTTTCTTCCACAATGGTGATTTTTATCCTTGTCACAGAAGAAGTGCTTCTTAGACATACTCATTATTTATGTATAAATACACATGACAGACTGATGGGTTAACCATGTATGTGTGTGAAATGACAAGGTAATGGTTTATACATCCCTGTGTTTATGACTATTATTGACATCTGAAGACCATCTAACGCCAGATAACACAATTTGGATTACAGAAACGTATCAGTCAGTATACCCTCAGTCATACATCTGAACTTTCAAAACACAGTAAGGGTGTTTTATCCCTCATACATATAATTCATATGAGCTCCACTGCTATGTATAGTTATTGTTATGTATAATTATGGTTAAATTGTTATATGTGATATTTAATATAAAGTGAAATGGAACAACAGTAAAAATGTCTAACATTTCCTGTATTAGAACCCAGAACCATGTGTATGGCAGGCCTACACTTACATCTGTTGCCAAAGGAATATTGAAATAACAGTTGGATATTTTCCTGTTTATTACTATAAAGTGAACTGTAACAACAGTAAAATATTTGAACTTCCTGTATTAGAAACCAGGACCATTTGTATTACACCCCACACTTACACCTGCTGCCACAGAAATAGTTAAATAACAGTTGGATATTTCCCTATTCATTATTAACTTCTGTGTGTTAACCACCATGCAACGCAAGTTAGCATGTTTGCATAGTGTACAACACAATTGATAGAATGTATATGTTTTGAAATTGCCTACTGTCTGATTCCTCTATGAAGGTGTTCTAGGCCTACAGGTGTTGGTTAGCTTGTTAACCACCACACAACATCGCTAAGTGGTATTAAGCTATGGAAAGCAAAAATGCAATAATGTATCCTTTTTGAAATTTAGAATGTCTGTGTCCTCTCTGCAGGTGTTCTGTCTGCTTCCTGTGTGGGCCATTAGACCAGGTTTGCATGATGATAAGCATCACACAAATGAGATAAGTAAAGCTAAACTTGCTTTAGCCTTGTGATCAATGTTCATTAGGTACCATCCTTAAAAGACAAAGGTGGGACTTAAACCTTGATGTACAGATAGTATATGCTGTATCGATCAACATGTTTAGCAGATGTGTTACACACACAGGTGATTCACAGCTGTAGTTGATGTACTGGTTACCAAAGAATACAAGTGCATCCACCTACAACTCGTACCCTATCTAATAAATAATAACCTTCTTACTCCCACCCAACATGGATTCTGACCAGGCCATAGCACCATCACCGCTCTCCTCTCTTTCCTAGAAACCATAAACAAAGCCTGTGACACTGGTCCTATTGTATCCACCCTCCTCCTGGACCTCTCTAAAGCCTTTGACATTATTTCCCATAAACGTCTCCTTACTAAGCTCTCTAAGCTGAATCTTTCCCACTCCTCTATTACCTAGTTCACCAGCTACCTATCAAATAGGCAACAAGCAGTTAAGTGGAAATTAGCTACTTCACCATTCTTAAACACTCCCACAGGTGTGCACCAAGGCTCTATTCTAGGTCCCCTACTATTCAGTATCTTCATTAATGACTTTCACCATGCCATCCCTAATGCTAACCTTATCCAATATGCTGATGATTCGACAATTATCTGTTCTGCAACTTCCACCTCTTTCCTAGCAAAACTAACCCAAGATGCCTTCTCCTCCACAAAAAAATGGATGCTAGATAACCACCTAGCACTAAATGCATTCAAGACCAAACTAATGATATTCTCACCCTCTAAAAACATTACTCTAAACAAAAACTCTTTCTCTATCACCAGCCAAAATAACACTCTTCTTGAAACAGTCCCCACTGCCAAATTGCTAGGAATCATCATCGATAACCAACTAAAGTTTGATAACCATATTCAAGTAAATATTAAAAAAACGCACCAGAAACTCGGTATGCTTTATCACCACAACCGTTTCATCTCTCCCTCCACCAGACTCGTTCTTGCCAATACATACCTCATCCCCTCCCCCTTCCCTCCTGTATGGTGTCTCTATTCTTACAAATCTGCAATCCTCCCTCAAATCTAAGCTCTCCTCCCGTTACTATAAAATCTCAAAATTTGCAGCAGGTCACCAATCCAATACCCATCACTGCATCTCCCTGCACCAACTGAACTGGCTTGAATTCCCCAATTATCTTACTTATATCCAACTTATTCAGGCCCACAAAATTATTTTCTGTCCCTCTCTTTATCCCTCCCTTGCCTCTACCTTCAAAATGCATCATCCAAACAGATGCCTCCGATCTAACTTCCAAAACTTAATTAAGCTACATAAACCTGCCCACTCTCCAGGCAAACATCTTCTATCTTTCTGCTAAGAAGGTCACTGGAATTCTCTCCCTCCTGTTATCCATACCACTAACAGTCTCTCTCTCTTTAAAACTCTTCTTCACTCACACCTAATCTCACAATGGGAATGCTCTTGCTCTCATCCTACATAACATCTTATTATAATATTCTCATTACTTAACATATCTACTAATAGCTCTCTTCCTACATAACATCCTAATACCCAAACATATATTCGAACAACCTCCTTCAGCCCATAATCTCCAGATGGAATTTGCATTCTTATTTTTGCTACCTTAATTTGACTATAATTGAAAGTATCACAGGCTAATTTATTGTAACTGTTATTACCATGAATTCTCTTTCTAATGTCTGATAACTGTTTTGTAAAATTTGTAAAAGTCATCATCCTGTAATCTTATAATTCCGAAACGTTTTATACTTGTAATGTAATGGAGCTTTTCTTCCCAGGACTCCATTGAAAATGGGTTCCTTGTGGCCCAATGGACTATCCTGGTAAACAAACTGCAAATAAATAAATAAATAAAATTTCATGACATTTATTGTGTTTATCTATTTCCCATGTTTGCGCTAAGCCACATACCTTGCAAAATACTGGCATAAAAAAAAGAAATAAAAGAAATCTATAAAATAAACAACACTACAAAATATATGTTAGTACACATGAAAGATTTTTACCCAAGTCTGGATTTGAACTCTCACACCAATGAAACTTCAAAACACAGTGTTCGTAGGTTCATAGGTGTGAGAGTTCAAATCCAGACTTGGATAAAAATCTAGACTAATGGCCCTGGAGCCATTACAAGCCTAACCCATAGAAGCGCCCTGGCATCATGCCGCCCCACGTTAATGGTATCTTATCCCTTTTTCTCACAGAAACATCTTTGCAACAGAGAATGAAAACTCATTGTGCATATAAGCAAGTCCAGAATCATCCACAATATCAACAAGACATATGGCAGTTGTACACTTCTGATTTGTTTCTGCATGTATTAATTTCAGATGCAGTTCAATGAGTGATCACACAACCATTTCTGACTATTGTTTGGAGAAATGCAGCTCTGTCTTCTCTCTGTATGGTGTTCAATCTTCTCTTATCTGAGCAGTAATCTTACACATGTAGTCTGTAAAGCATTTTGTTCCATTGTTCGTAAAATGTCACAGAATATTAAATGTCAATAATATACAGTTTTCAACCAATTCAGGAGAAGTTAGCTGTTACTCATCAGAAACTGTGAAATGTGTGCTGCTAACTTACTTTTAAAACAGTAATACAGTTACTTCTACAGTTTTTAAGTCTAATCTGTCTGACACACCCACTGGAGGTAAGGGAATCTGAATTGCTGTTGTGTTTTCCTTCTCCCTACCAGTAATCATTCAAAGTTGCAATCCATTAGCAACAAACAATGAGGAAGTGCCTGCACTATGTTCACATCAGCTACATGGAGCCAAGAATTTCGGATTCAGCAATTCTAATGAGTTCACACCTCATCTACATCTTCATTGTGCTCACAACCCTGAAGCTACACTGTAAAAAGGTAACAGTGTAGTTAGGGAACCTGAAGGTGTAGAGACTTGTTTATGTGGATAACACAGTTGAAGGTTGCTATTACTTTGGATTTATATGCACAGAAGACTATTGATCTTGATAAAGTATTATTGCATTTTTCAGTTAGATACTGGGTATGCTCAGATGTCAGAAAATAGTGTTATATATGCATTAGCAAGTGCTACTTTTATCTTCATGCACTTCTTAGAAGTTTACTGATGAGTATAGACATTTTGGTCAGAGTATCTTACTTTTACAGATGCACAGCCTTATTAACTTTCATTAAAAATGTTAATGTTACAACTGTTTCTTTTATTGCTCTTCTATTGTTATTTCCATGAAATGTAAATTTCCTGTATTGTCAATGACACAGGGATGTTAGCCTTCTAAGATGCCCATAGACACTTCTAGCGGAGTGCTGGCCACAGGTACAGGTGACTGTCAATTGCATCAAAATGAATGTTCTGTAGTAAATGTGTAGACATGTTTTGGACAGTTTCTTTGACAGCAGTTATAGCAATTCACTGAAAGTTTTAATTCCTTTGTTTAGTAGCAAAATGTCATTTTCTTACTGTTTTGGGTGTGGGGGAGCCAAGTTGCATATCTGTGTTGGCACACAGAAAATTGTTTATACAGAGGTATGCTTTGCTATTGTTACTCCCCTAGTTTTGGATCCAACCTTGCTTTGTGTCTGACTGTGATATGTTAAAACCATATAAATCCTTTTTATATTTGAATATATTTGAATCTTTTTTTCTCCAGTGGGTAATATTGAAAAACTACTTCCTTATGTGTTATATATTAGCAGGACTTTTATTTATGTGTATTATCCTTCTTTTCTGTTTTATGTCAACTAGGACTATGGCACTTCAGCATCCCATTCCCCACAAACCTCCATCCAGTGACCCTGAAAATGATATAATTGTACAAGCTTTCAGGTGTCTTGGTGTCTTTCTGCTTGAGAGAGACCGTGGGGATATGTCTGGAAGAATGCAAATTTTTCAGCAGATGGTAAATGATGTCAGCACGTTTGGGGCCATACCAGGTCATATAATCAGGTGCATCATAGGACCACTGACATGATTTCATCAGACCAGAGGAGAGCAGCTGCAGTGGCCTATGGACAGATGCCTACCAGTGGGGTGGGCCTGCTAGTACACAGCCACCACGGATACTAAATGAAGAGTTTCTGTCTACTGTCAAGGATCCAGAGAGCTCAGTGGAAAGTTCACAACAGCATGTGATTGATGTTTGGGCTGCTGTGTCAGGAAGGACAAGTATGTCCCAGGAGGAGCTTCCAGGTAGTCATAACTATTGCCAATTGTGAAATTTTTCTTGTATACTAAAATATTGATAGCAATACTTAGGTTTGTTTACCAATTTTTTTTGGGGGGGGTAGTTATAAAGATTGATGCAACACATTCTGGTTCATTACACATGGGCTTGGTGTGGACATGTCATCCAAGCTTCTGTTACATGTATTGTTAATGGACATATAAAGGGTGAAAACCTTTTCACCCCATGTTACTGTTAATTGTGATGATGACAGTGTCCTTACTTTTTGCTTAGCTTCTTCCAGGACCATCCTTCCCAGGAACTTAGGACGCATCTGCATGGTTAAGTCAAATATTTTTTTCAGTATCTTTTGAGCAGTTCACAGAAATATTTATTTTAGCTGTATGTGTGATGCGGGTGTCAGTGTATTGCTGTACTGTCTGTAATAGTGGGACCACTGTTAGTTTGTTAGCATCTATTGACCTTCAGTAGTGCAGCTATTAATTTCTTTCCTGTGTTTGTTGCTTATCACAGTGACAGTGGTAGTGTAGGACTCTTACTACCTAATGTCAGAGTATCGACAGACTCTGATGATGATGGTGGCCAAACAAAGGCATGGTTATGGAGTGAAGAGGTTGAATCTGAAACTGAGGTTGACATTCAGCCATCCCCTGTAATTCTTTTGGACACAGCCAGTAGGCCTATGCCAACCCATTCCAGTGAGCCCTCAGATATTGGACAGGTGGAGGGTGAGACACTTGATCAGGATAGTGTGGTTACTGCAGTTTCAGTGCCTGTTGTATCTGGCCATAGCCAAAGTGTAGGCAAGGTGTCACTCAGGAGGGTTGTTAGGGGTGCTTGAAGGAGGCCTGCTGTCCATCCTCCACCTGATCCAGGTGTGTCTTTCCATGCCACTCGACATATGTTTAAGGCTGTCATGGAGGTGCTGGCAGCATGTTCCAATATGGCCTCCAAAGAAATGCTTAGAGTTGTAGATGTGACACAGGCTGACATGCATGACTTCCTCTACAGTGTTGCTGATTCAATGGATCAGAAGAATGACATGTTGCAATGGGCAGTGTCTGTGATGAACGACTGCTGAGAGGGGGACGGCATCCACATGGGTGAAGGTCAGCCACATCATCTAATGTCAGTCGATGTGACCATGCATGATCAGACTTCCTTAGTGGCACTACTTCCACTGCTCCCATAGCGGTTGTGGTGTCCACACCCAGATGAGGCAGGCCATGGGGTCATAGTCCTGGACATACTCATGAGGAGAGCTTGTCCAGCAGATATCAGTCATGTTCAAGTAGCAGCAGTGCATCTGACCATGGGTGTGGACAGGCCAGTGCAACTCCTGGAAGATCCAATTCTCGTGGTCAGGTACAATGAAGATGAAATGCCTCCTCTACCACACACAGCTCACACCTGTCCAACATGCCAAGACGTAGAGCTAGCACAGAGTTTTGCTGTGTTCTTGCAGACACTCACACACCAGTTTCACCTGGAGTGCCCATACAGACACACACACAACAGTTACGTGGTTCAGTCATGAGGCTTAAAGCTCATTCTGTCTCAGTGGCCATTTGATACTTTATCCAAATTTCTGCTTTCTCTTTCTTACTCACAAGCAATCCCTTACCTTTTGTGTCAGCCTAGGCTTCCTGCCCCCCCCCACAACACCCTATGTAAGTGATGATAACTGTGCCATATACTTGCTTTCTATCTTTTTGATTCAGGGATACATAAGCTTTGTGTCTGATTCTCAAGGTGCATAGCTGACAGTGCTTAGAATATCTGTGTTTGTGATGCTGTTTTGTTAATCGTACTGCTTTCTTACAGGTTTTTGTAATGTGTACATGCATCTCACACTCTTACAGCAAAAAAGGTGGACCAAGCCATAAAATTGTAGGACAAAGGTGAACAATAGGGAGACTTTTTAAATATTTTGATCTTACAAAGTTAGAGTGCCTTATGTGTGGAGTTGGCAGGTCCTCTTTGCAATCATGTGGTTTTCTATAGGTGGTCTGGTTTCCTCCCACATCCCAAAGACATACTGCAGATGGACTGGACACTCTAAAATGGCCCTAGGTGTGAGTATGTGCATGTGTCTGCCTTCTGTGGAAGGTTGGGTGCTGGGCTGACAACAACACTGTAAAACTCTACTGCCAGTCATTCTGTAGACCACTGTTCCACTGTGGCAATCCCTAATGGGAAAAATCAAAAAGGAGAAGGAGAAGAAGGTCTTGCAAAGTTTGAGACAGTTGATAGAATCAAACAGTCTTGCATCAGTATTTTTAAACTTTTTGTGAGGGATATGAAGTCTGAAACTGAAATGTGTGTCACTAGTTTCTAACTTCTCTCTTTAATAATTTGCCAGTATAAAAACATGAAGCATGAGGCAAACTGAGGATATTTGGTGACCAGCAATACTTTTGAGAGTTATGAATGTGTGAATCTTTGATGCCTGAGGCCTATTACTTGATAGAGGACACAGGTATTTACATAAGTCACTGCTGTCACATTTTTATGTCATTGCTGTAAATATCAACCACCTTTTACTTACTTACATTACCAATTAACAGTATTCAAGGCTATGCCATTCATTTGTATTATTATAAATTTTTTGTTCTATTCCAGGTTCATAGGTTCATAGGTAGGTACTAGGCTATCTGCCCGAGGGCATTTATAAGCCTAGCCAGAGTGTGTCAGCTTTCGCCACCCCCATTGATTAATTAACTGAGCCTCTGTCAAGAAGAGCCAATGAAGTGATCCCAGGGGTGTATTTTCTGTTACCCATCCACTCGTCAAGGTTTCTCTTGAAGAGTGTTAGTGAGGGGCTCTGCCTAATGTAGTTAGGAATTTTGTTCCAAAGCATGGGGAATCTCTGTGACAGGAATCTGTCATCCAGAATGTTCTATTTATTGTTGTGGCAAGGTTTAGCTCACTAGAGTGAGTGGCTCGCAGTGACTTGGATTTCTATAGGTGGAGCATGTCCATCAATTCTGAGTTGGACATGGCTTTGTAAGTCAGGCAGAGATCACCTCTGAGTAAGCAATATGTGACTGAGTACAGCTAAAGTTTGTCCAGTCAGGCTGCATACGGCATATGTCTGAGGCCAGTAATCCTCTTGGTGAGGTACTTTTGTGGTCTTTCCAGCTGTTGGAAGTGTCTTGTGAGGTATATCCCAAATGGGGCATTGTACTCTATGATGGGTCTGATGAGTGACAAGTAGAGGGGCACTATAACCTCTTTATTTCTAGATGCAAACCCTTTAGTAATTAGATGGGCTACATAGAAGGATTTCCTAACTACTTTGGCAATATGATTGTCAAAGGAGAGATTATTATCTACCTGGGTCCCAAGATCTCTTATTACCTCTTCTGTATTAAATGGGCTGCCACCTATGTGGTAATTCATGGGTGTTTTCTTTTTCCCAAATGGGATGACTATGCATTTTTTGGCATTTAGCTTGAGACCATGACTTTGACACCAGGTGTCCGTCTCAGTACGGACCTTTTGGAGAATGTTCATGTCAGCCGGAGAGTCAATTATGGCTCCCAGTTTGCAGTCATCAGCGAACTTGGTTAGCCATAGTCCTCCTGTGTTTGCCTGTACGTCTGAGAAGTATATGCCAAACAGTAGGGGTCCCAGGAATGAGCCTTGTGGGACACCACTTGTGACTGGTTTAGAGTCAGACCTGGAGCCCACTATTCTCACTGTGTGAGTTCTGTCTGTAAGCCAATTGGCAACCCATCTTGTGACGTAGGGGTTTATGTTCAGGCTGGTGAGTTTTTCTATAATTCCAGAGTGGGGAATGGTGTCAAAAGCCTTGGCATGGTCAAGGTAGGCTGTGTGAACTACCTTCCCCTCATCTATGGCCTTGGTGACTGTCTCAAAGAAGTCAACCAGGTTTAGTAGGCATGATCTGCCCTTAACAAAGCCAAACTGGGTCGGGTCAAGTGTTTGGAGGTTCCCAATGTCTTTGTTAATGAGTTCCATGATGATGCGCTCCATAGCCTTGCAGACCAGGCTAGTCAGGCTTATGGGGTGATAGTTATCAGGGTCAGTTGTGGCCCCTTCTTTGTGGACCGGAATAACCGTTGCTGTGTGCCATTCTATGGGCACATAGCCTGTGGAGAGGCTGTGGTTGAACATTGTGTTTAGCTGAGGGGGTTAGTTCATTTTGTAGTTCATGGAAGACGCAGCCTGGGACACCATCTGGCCCCACTGATGCTGTGCTTTTGGCTTTCCTGGACACTACACTTTTCCGGTATTGTTGTGGGCCCTTTTGGGGGTGAGAGGGGGGTGAAGTTTGCAATGAATCTATCTGCCAGGATGTTGGCAATATCAGTGGGTTCAGTATATTTTGTGCTATTTTGCACTAGCTCAGAGCATATCTGTGAGTTGCCACTTAGATTCTTGACATAGCTAAAGAAGGCTTTGTGGTTATCTTTTGAATCCTTGGCTATTTTTCTTTCAAAGTTAGCCTTGGAGGATTTCATGAGGGACCTTAGTTTCTTACTGATACTGATCAGGGATGTCTTTCCTTCTTGGGATTTGCTATTTTTCTGAACTAGTTTCCTCCTATTGTATAGTGTGTTTATGGCAGGGGTCCACCAGACTGGTTTCCTTCTCTTAGGGGAGTGAGTCTTGGTTTTGCTAGGGATGGCATGATCCATGCATCCTTGTAGGTACTCATAGAGTGCATTTGTAAAGATTCCTGCATCTTGGACACTGTTATCCTTTAGCGTGGGGGCTGTGAAACTTACCACCTCTGTCTTAATTAAGGTGAAGTTTGCTATAGAAAAGTTTTTCACTGGTTTCCTTGGTTGGAGGTGATGATGTGGTGTGGACATCCAGAGTGATTAGTTTATGGTCTGATCTAACCAGTGATGGGTTGACCTCCGGTGTGGTACACCTGTCGCCCATGTTGGTGATGACGAGATCCAGTATGTTTTCACCTCTGGTAGGGGAGTTTACCAGCTGATCCAGGGCATTTGAGTTGATAAATTCCAGGAAGCGCTGGACCTGGGAGTTTGTACTTGAGTATTTTTCCCAGTTAACGGTAGGGTAATTAAAATCGCCAAATATCAGGATGTTCGGTAGGACCTTCATGTTTTCCAGTGTCTCCAGAAAGGCGGAGTGGTGGTCCTGGGTCATGGAGGGTGATCTGTAGCAGGCCACAATTTGCATTGCAGATTTGCCTAATGTTAGTTGCACATGGATGATCTCGGAGGTATCATGCTACGCCACTAACCTGGAGGTGTAGGTATCCTTGATGAATATGGATACACCCCCTGCTTTTGTGTTTTAGTCCATGTTCTGTGGCCAAAATGTGTGGTATGAGTTATAGCCCGATAGTGCTGGGGTGCTCTGTGGAGCCTTGAACCAGGTTTCAGTTACTACACAGATGTCGATGTTCTCCATACTGAGGAGTGCTTCGAGCACATGCATTTTGAGATTTAAACTCCTGACACTGAGTAGCATAACCCTCATTTTTTTTATTTGTGCTGTTTACGGAGGTGGGTTTGACTTTTGAGCCTTGCCTAAAAAAGGCACTATGGGGGCAGCAAGAGCCTTGGCCAGTATTCGAAAGCCCAGGGGTGATAGGTGCAAGCCATCTCTTGTGAAGCAACGAGGCTGGTCGAGCATGTTGTCCCAGGCTGACAGACACTGGATCTCCTTTGAATGGCACCAGAAGCTTAGCCAATTGTTGAACTTCTCTTCCATGTCTCTTTTCATGCAGTCCAGGGAGTTACATCTCAGGTCATTCACACCAACGTGAACAATGACAGAGTCATATTTGTACTTGTTCTGGAGTGACCTGAGTGCTTGTGTTATGTGGCGGATTCTGGCTCCCGACAGGCAGCTAACAGTAACTTTCTCCTTGTCCAGCTTAGTGAGTGGGACATCAGTGTGCCTGACTTTAGAGTTGCCTATTACTAGTGTGTTAGGTATGTTATTTCGCCTTAAGGGCTGTGATTGTGCGGCACACTGATTTTGTGTTTTATGTATTGTCTGGTTTGTGACGGGAGGTGCAGGTTTTTTGGTGGTCTGCTTTGGAGGTCTGTGATGCTTTTGCAGGTTTTTATTTAGAGCCTCCGAGTATGATTTAGTGTATTTATGTGTATTTTTTGCCAGTGCTGGTTCAGTATGTTTATGTGAGGCTGGAGGTGTGGTGCAAGTGTTAACCTTCTCCTCATGACTGCCTGCTCCAGTCTTGGGTGGAGAGAGCTTAGCCTCCAGTTTAGCTATATAATTGCATCTCTCACATATGTTAATGTTTTGTGGTAAGAGGAGAGGGTTGTCTGTGTACATGAGGCAGTTGTAACATTGCCTCAGGATACCCAGGTTCACCAGCTGGACTGGAGAGTATATCTGAAATTGCCCTTTGGTCATGTCTGAATAGTAGGGTGAGCTGCTTAGTCACTTGGTTGGTGAGGGGTGAATAATGAGCCTTGCCCTGTTGGGCAATCAAGTGTCGGGGTTTATTAGTGCTTGCTATTAGGTCTGAGAAAGTGCTGGACTGTAGGATGCTTTTTAAGTGCTTAGTTTGAGAGTTAGACTACTTTCAGGGGTAAAACTGAAGAGGAGACTTGGTGGATCTGGGATAAATTTAGCCCTAGCTAACCGGCGCTGCCTGGACATGCAAAACTGTGAAAACGCAGTTTTTACAGCAGGGAAATGAAAGAGATAGAAATTAGCCCAAAATGGCCTATAAACTACTAACTTCTGGGCTGGAACCACTCCTCCAGGGACAGATGGCTGCTCAAAGCTCCCTCTCTCACAGGTGAACAGAGAAACCTCCCTCTATCCAAGTAAGGTATGGGCAACTCAGAAAATGGTAACACAGCCCTGAATTCAGCACTAGCCTGAAAACTGGACTATACTAGCTTAGAAAGATGGGAAACAAGGAAAAACAATTTTTTTTTGAAAAGATAAAGCAAAAAACAGTAAAAAAGTATGCTTAATCAGCTTTAAACAACTACAAACAGTAAAAAATACACTTAAAACAGCTTTAGATGACTACAAGCAATCAGAAAAGGCTTTTAAACAAATTACCCAGTAAAAAAAAAATCTCAAAACTGAGCCCTGTTCCTGTAGTCTTCAATCAGACAAGTTCTAACTGCTCACTCTTGCCACTGGGGTGCAGGGGAACCTTCTCCAAAAAAGAAGGCCTGGATTAGTGCTCAAGTTATACAAACAAAGCTAGATTCAGCAGGCCTGGATCTAGTCTATGCTACAGCAAACGGCGCACCAATTTCAGTAAGAAACAGTCCAAATGTGCAGGCACAATAAGCCTTTAACCAGAAATTCCCAGCTCAGAAGGGCAGAGTCTAGCCTCTCCTCCCACAAGAGTGCAGACCAAGAACCTTCTTAACGTAAAATAACTGGCCTGAAGCCCAAGTGCTTAAACCAGAACTAATACACTTTTAGAATAACAGACGCTGAGCCTTCAATCAGCAGTTCCCAACTTAGAAGGATGTAAGCTACATGTCCTGCCACAACAGTGCAGACCACAAACCTTCTTAATGCAAAACAACTGGTCTGAATCCCAAGTGCTTAAACCAAAAGGCTTAGAATGATAGCTACACTTTAATCAGGTTACTACCAAGCAGTAATACACAACTGAATACTTTTAAGAAGGCCTGGATTAGTGCTCAAGCTATACAAACAAAGCTAGATTCGGCAGGCCTAGATCTAGTCTAAGGTTCACCACTTACCTTGGAAATCTGGCATTTGCTACAGTTTTACTTCAGGGCTGACTCTGTCTGATGCTAGGAATACACAGTCATTACATGGGTAGGTAAAGGTTGTAAGCATTGCCTGGCATCAATGCCATTGTATGTATGTGCATGAGATGAAGGTTTTAGGTCCTTAGATGGTGAGTGAGTGTGCTATGCGTTGCCTGTTATCCAATGGTAGGACATATTGAGCATTCCTGAGTCTGCCTACACCAACAACAGCTGCTGGCTCCCCCTCTGACTCCTCATCTGCATGTGGCTGTGGTGACCTTGCCAGTGGTGATGGGATGTGTGCCTCTTCCCTTTGTTGATCCTGCTGAAGCTATTTTCACAGGATGATGTTGTGAAGCATGGCACAGATGGTGAAGATTTCAATACATATAAGTGGATTGTACTGTAGTCCTCCCCCAGATGTACCTAGGCACCTGAACCATGACTTCAACAGCCCAGTCACATGCTCTATGATATTTCTGGTTTGAACATGTACCTCATTATGGCATTCTTCAGTGGGTGTGTGTGCATTTCTGATTAATGTCATCAGCCATGGTTCCAGTGCATAGCCTGCATCCCCCAGTCAATGACCCTGTGGGATATCACCCCTAGTGAACATCTGATACAGTTGGGAGTTGTGACAGATATGTGAGATATGGCAACTGCCTGGTTGCCAGCACACACATTCATGATGCTTCCCTTAGAATTACACACAGCTTAGCAGTTAATGTAGTGAAAACCCTTTCGATTTATGTAGTCCATTTTCTGTTACCTGGGTGGTGCTTTGATTTCTATATATGTACAATCTATGACACCCAGTACTTCAGGGTAGTGTGCTACAGGGTAGAACTTCTGCATATTTGTGTTCCTGACCTCAGGTGTGCAGGGAAAATATATGTGATCACTGGCATGTTGCAGCATAGCTTTCAAGAAATTATGGAGGATCCTGGATGCTGATGCCAGTATGTCCCCTGTTGGTCTCTGAAAGGTTTCTGTAGCTAAAATTCTAAGTGCTACATATATCTTTGTCTCCACCAGTACTGGTCCCCTCTGTTTTCCTCTTGGTCTGTGTTGAGGATGACAGAGGTTGCAGAGTTCCTGTAGTGTGTCTCTATCCACCCTGTAGCACACTACAATTTCCACCTCATGTAGATTGTGATAAGTTAAATGGGATCTGAAAACTCTTCTCCTTTTTGGCTCTGATCTATTAGCATCATCAGCAGCATAGACTTCAGCCTGCTGCACATACACATGAATTAAAGCAACAGCATCCCCTAACATTCTTTTCATGGCTGTATTCCAATAGGTTTTTGGAATTCACAGGGAAAACCAGCACTGAGTCTACATGGTTGCTTTATAGCTTGTTGAATGGCTCCTCCATCTTGGATTGGTGATTACCATACATTTCAGCTGTTTATGTTGTAATTAGTATACCACAGGGTTTATCATGTTTGCGCAGCTCTACACACCATGTAGAGTCAATTACTAAATATGAAACAATGCATTACTATATGCGCATTGCGCCATGATGTGCGCACAATTTTAGCAGCTCGTATAGAGTTTATTGAATCTGCACCACTGTCTTTAGATGAAATATGTTTAACCTTTTGTTTCTTTTTTCTAGGGTCATCACTAGAAGGAGACTAACTGAAGGATGGCATTTCAAGCTAGGAAACAGGTTTCTTACTCTGGCCAGTCAGGAAAGAACCTCCTGGAGAAACTCCCATACCTAAAGAAGATGGTTCTTCCATGCCAGGTATGGACAATGGAACAGCAGCAGCAGACTTTGCTAACCCCCTAGTCTATGGTGGCAGAAGGAACTACACCAGAAGGGCACTGGGAAACCAGTGAGTGGTCCAAGGAACAAGTTGTGGTGAGTAACCCACCAATACCTGAGGCATTGACTGAGCCCACAGTGCAGGCAATGGCTTTTTAATTTATGTTTTCTTTTCAGGCACAGGAGAAGGAGGAACCACAGAACAAGTAAGGGTATCTATGTTTCTCTCAAAGGAGAAATCTGTTTATCAGTCAGAGCTGCTGGAATAAGTTGGTCAGAAGTTAAATTGTCACTATACTGTTCAGAAGCATTATATACTTTTACACTTCACTCAATAGTACCCCACATATCACAAAAGTAAATGCATAAGCAGTACACTTTAGTCCTCCACAATTCAGAAGTCCCTTTTCACAGAAAGTGTCACTGAATTAAGTAAAAATTAATGTAAGTTGTCACAAAGTGTATACAAGCATCAAAATACACTTAAATTCATTTCAAAATATAATTCCTTCATTTCACTCTTAAAAAGTAGAACAGCAGCACATTTTTCTCACAAAAGTGCTCCAGATCTAGTCAATTAGACTCAGCTACTAAAAATAATTGATCTGATAATACATCTACACTAAAATGTCAATACAGTGCATTGCTAGTATTCTTATAGAGACCCGTTCACAATTTCAGTCAAACAATAAAAAATATACACGTTCTGTGTGAAAGAGTTCCCTAAAGGGGACTTACCTGCCAGAAATGGAAGATCATATCTACTAGCTAGTGAAGCCCAATGGTGCTTTCTTGAGGGTGGTAAGAAAGTACAGAAGAAATTGGCACCTAGGATGTTGTTTTCTCCCTGTGGATCTCAAGACACAGCAGCCTAGGCCCATGTGGAGAGGAGTGAGACTTTGAAGACCGGCCAGCCTTCATACCCTGGGTAGGATATAACCCAATTAGCTATAGGCTATTGCAGCATTTAGAATGATGAACATCTCTATACCTATGCTGGAATCCAAACTGAAGCCAATGATTATTCCTTTTGAATCTGTCAAGAAAAATTAGCAAAAAAGCAAAAGATGCTTACAAGTACTTCAATGACAGGTGATATTTAATCCAAAATGTAGTTATCCCTCATTTAGGTAAATCAATGTGCTTAAAGCTTGAGGGGACAAGAAATGGGAAACTGGTGTTACAGTCCAAAACGCAGAGGAACCATGCTTCTACATGGTACAAATGGATGATTGTGCCATTGTGAAATGCAAACAGAGACATATTCAGGCTACTTTTAAGGTATCTCAACCTGAAAGCCACATTTCAGAGAGATGACCCATGTGTTTCAGCCAAGGATAATAAAGTCTTTAGCTAACCAAAGTATGCTAATTCTGTTAGACGTACTGCACTAGAAAGCCATCAGAGATAAAGGTGGAAACTCCAAACCCATGAAGAACCATGAGACCACCAAGAGTGCTACAAATCTTAATATGACTGTGCCAAGTGTAGCTAGACTGGTCCATAGAAAGACACTAGAAAATACTGAAAGTTTTAACTGTTTATCCAATACTATTTTTTGTTCACTGTTTATGTACCAATGTGAATGATCAGTCGTGCCATGAAGTTTGATTGCCAGAATGATACAGACAGTGCAACTACATCTGTGGGAAGATAAATAACCAAGTTGTTGCATTGCATTCAGGTATGGCAAGCATTTGCAGTTGTACACATATCTTTTTAATAATCTCTATTTCTCTCTCTTTATTTCTGGGAGAAACATAATGATAACAATGCACGGTTCTCTAATGCGTGTGTGTGTGTGTGTGTGTGTGTGTGTGTGTGTGTGTGTGTGTGTGTGCGTGTGCGTGTGTGTGTGTGTGTGTGTGTGTGTGTGTGTGTGTGTGTGTGTGTGTCTGTGTTTGTGTGTATGTGTAAATGGGTATGTTCCTTTAAGACTACTGAGTACCATTAATACACTTGGCTTTTCAGTCAGTTGAGAAAAAGAAGACACTGTGATGATAACTAATTTCTGAATATGCTGCCATTTTATGTGGAATTAAAGCTGCATCATAACTTTGCAACCTTGAGTATTGTGTCATTATTGAATAAGAATCACACATTGCATGATGTGCCTTAAAGACAATAAGAAGCTCAAACACAGTAGAATAAATATGGAAAACAAAATTCATTTAATAATGGTTATCATTACTGAATACCTAAGGCTGATGGCATGACACTACTTTTTTTTTTCTTTTTTAATGTCAGTATGTCTTCAACAGCTAATTCTGTATTACCAGCCTGTCTTCTTATTTTAAATTTCTCTACCTTTCTGTTTTTTCTTAACTTAATCCATCATGAGTATTATATTTTTCCAGGTGCTATAGTGAGCATTTCTTGTCAGTGATGCACCTGGCCATCCCCACATTCTTAATGATGTTGTTCTTCTATCCAGTCATAGCATTTAAAATAACACTGCCATAGACCTTTTATTCAATCACAGAAATATGTTTTCCTTCCATCCCTTTTGAAGTGGCAGCTAAAAAGGCATTAACTAAAAACAGCCTTAGTACTATACATTGTGGTACCCTATCTTCTCTTCTTTTCTCTCTTTCCTCAATGTGTATGCCATTATCTCTGACTCCTGCTATTTTATAACCCATACTATATTAACTTTTGTATGGGACTTGATCAAACATCCTCTGAACTATATCCCAAGCTTCTTTAAGGACTGCGTCTTAAAACAGCCAGTTAAAGAAATGTGTCAAACTTATTCGACATAAAGCTTCCAAATATTTATTTATTTTATTTATTTATTTAAATTTGTTGACTGGGAGTGTCTGACTGGACATAGGTCGATTTTCAGCGGAGGCCCGGGGAGAAAAGCTCCACAGTTAAAATAAACAGACAGTAGTTACATTGGATTACATAGTGATTAACAATTTAACATAGCAATTACTTACAACATATTTACAGATGAAGAACATAGTACATCAGTAGACAACTAGAATCTTTATCTGTGAAGTACATAACAGACATTAACAAATGTTACAATGAGAAGTTCCTGCTGTATAATAAGTACTTGGCTTATGAGCATCTCAGCTTGCTATAATCAAGGTAGTTAGTGGAGTGGAAAGAAAGGTAGTGGTTGGATGGGGTGGATGATAGAGTGGAAGTTGAAAGGGCATAGCCAGCATGTTTTTAGGTGCGCTTTTAGTAAAGTTTTGAAGTGGATGCATGATGGTACGGAGGTAATTGTGGGTGGGAGTAAGTTCCATAATTTGGCTATGGCGCAAGAGAATAGTGCTTCTCCAGCAGAGTTATTGGCTTTAGTGACCTGCAAGTGATTTTTGTTGCTGGATCTTAGTTGTCTGGTGGTGCTATAGGGTTGGAGTAGATTCTGGAGGGATGGGACATTTAGTGGATGGTTTACTAGTTTGTGTGCGAGTGAGAGTTGATACCACTGAAGGAGGTGAGGGAGTTCAAGCCAGCCCAGTTCAGCAAGTGAGAGACAGTGGTGACTACGGTAGGATGCCCCTGTGGCGAATTTGGCGATTTTGTTGTAGCGGGTCTCTAGCTTGTTTAGATCGCATTGCCTTAGGTTGGTATATATTGGAGAGGCATAAAGTAGGGTGGAGATAAGGTGGGAATTTGATATTGAAATCTTTGCTGTTTGGTGAGAAATTGCTTATTTCTGTATAACGCTCCTAGTTTTTTGTGGACTTTTTTTATGGTCATGGATATGTGAATGTCAAATTTTAGTTTATTGTCTATTTCCACTCCTAGCAATTTGGTGTGTTCAGTTGGGTATATAGTGGTGTTGTCTTTTGCTGTGATGTTAAAGTGAAAGTTGTTTTGAGTATGTTTGGTGGGTTGGAAGATGAGTAGTTTAGTTTTGTTTGGGTTGAGTATTAATTGGGCATCGGATAACCATGTTTCAACAGAGGAAAAGGCTTCCTGTGTGACATTTTGCAGTTTTGGTAGGGACTGGGATGAGCAGATGATGGTTGAGTCATTGTATGAGTGTGCCATGTTTGGTGGCAGAGGCTAGATTATTGGTGTAAACAGAGAAGAGTAGGGGTCCAAGGATGGATCCTTGGGGAACCCCTATGGAGACAGGTAGTTGGGGAGATATGTCATTATGCCATACAATGGATTGTTGGCGGTCAGACAGGTAACTCTGAAACCAGTTGGTGACTGATTGTGAGAAGGATAGGTTATTGAGGACAGAGATAAGTTGTTTGTGTGGGACCATGTCAAATGCTTTAGATAGGTCTAGGAAAGTAGCAAATGAGAGATATCCATTGTTTTTATGCTGAAGGATAGTGTTAGTAAAAGAGAGTAAGGCAGTGGTGGTGGTGCTATGGTTTGGTCGGAAACCATGCTGAGTACTGAAAAGGAGGTTGTTAGTAAGGAGGTAGTCTGAGACCTGAGAGTGTATGCATCTTTCTAGTATTTTGGAGAGTGGAGAGAGAATAGCTATGGGGCAGTAATTGGTTAGTTCTGCAGAGGGTCCACCTTTGTGGAGGGGAATTATATGTGATACTTTCCACAGTGCAGGAACGTAACTTTCTGACGGAGATCGGTTAATCAAGATGGATACTGGGTAGGCCAGAGCATCAATATAAATCATGCAGACTTCTTGACTACTAAGTCACTCTGGGTTTTTTTTTAACAGAGGACCTCACTCAAAATACAGAGGTGATCCCAAGTGTCTGATGAAAGTTAAAAAATATAAATGTATCTATTCAGTATAAAAAAAGGAATGCTTTCTTTGTACAGTACTTTAGGATTAAGATACATTTGCAATGAGAAAGATATTTTCATTTCTTTAATGTACAGGGACATATTTGCTTCCCTATTATATGATCGAAGACGCATTCTTTCGAATGCATCTTGATCAAACTTGAAAGCAGGAAATGGCAAAATACCAAAACGGCATATAAGCAAATTCTTACCCTGGGAAAGAAATTGTTTGGCCGCCTCCGTTATTTTGCCGTTTTCATCACTGCAGTGCAATCTCGGAGTTGGTATATTTAAGTAGGGGAGGTGTAGGGGGCACAGCCCCCCATTTTATGTAATGTTTTAAAGTTTTTTTTTTTCTTTTTTGGAACAGTGATTTTTTTTTTTTCCCTGGGAAAAAAATCGCTGTTCTAAGTGTTCGGGAACGTAAGCTTTCGCTTACATGGGGTTGATAAATCAGCGTTCGCTTTTTTAAGTGTTCACTGATTTAAGATAGACCCGCCCATTCAAAGTACACACAACTGAGTTACTGAGATTATTATGATAGCTTAGTTTAGGATGTTGATTTATTTTCAGTTACCAAAACTGAGAGGAACGTTTTTTTTCCCGAAAAACAGATACAGAATTTGTCTCTTTTCTGAGATACAGTGATCTCAAAATTACAATATTTGCAGGTTTAGTTATGGGCCTCCTATAAGGTGGACATAGAAGACATAGTCATCCTGAAAAAAAAATGACTATTTTTAAAAATTATGGGACTCACAGCTTTGGTTGACATAAATATGAGACCCTGTCTCTGTGTCTAATTAGCCAAATACAATAAATGGTTAACATACCTATTTTTTTTTTGCATTTACTATCATCCTAATACATAATATTACTTAAATGCCAACATTCAAAATACAGATTTTTTTCAAATGTACTTGTGCTGGGGTTTCTCAGTAAGGCTTGCCTGCCACTTTAAGACTCCCTAAGTTTTAGCTGTTATGAATTCCATCACTAATTTCATAATTTTCATTGACACAAAGTCAGAAATTATTATATTTGCAGTACATTCGCTCTGTCTTACTCCAAGTTTTGTGAAAGAAAAAGATATGCGGTTATATGACTGAGTCAGAGTCCATTTTTACAAATCATTCTTTCCTGAGTTGTTTTCCATCAAAAATAAAGTGTCAAAACACACCACAGACGCATAAGAGATGCAGATTTGTGTAGATGATAATGTTCACTCTCACATGACCTGGCACAGGAATATCCCTTTACACTCTGTCCCAAATTATACATCAGAGCTTCTGATGTTGCATATTGCAAAAAGTTAAATTTCCTGCTTCAACAGTAATAGCATTTAGTACAGGTACTATTTTCAGTGGTACAGCCTTGACAACATGTGGTTTGTGGACTCAGACTTCAACTAATAGTCATGGTGTCATCACATGTATTACATGCCTCTCCCTCAATTCACAACCTTTGCAATTAGGTTACCTTTACCATCCTGAATTATTTAGAATTTGTTGAACTTATTCCTTTAATCTTCATCACTTTTACCACCTCAAAATTTAATCAATTCTTGAAGGTTTCCATGATGATCAGTCCAATTCAGTTTCTCCACTGGACAATTCCATTAAACATATAGCTGAAAACCCTTTCAATGAATCAGGAAGTGTCCTTTTTATGCAAATAAGACCCCCTGCACCCCCTAATTGTAAGAAGTCCACCACATACCGCACATTACTTGTCAAATGGTAGTGGGGAAAGTGAAAAGTGAATGACCACTGAATGTGCTATTCATTCTTAAGTAATTGAATTATTATAATTGTTAATTACATCTCTGGCTCCCTCTTTAATGACAGTGGACTCAGTGAACGGACAGGTGCTGACCACATAGCCTTTTTTTCTTTGTTTTTATGTGTAGCTTTCCATTTCTCTTCTTTCAAATTATAAACCCAAATTCATTAACTCTATCACTTTACTTTCACATTCCTTACAGATTTCCTCTATCTTATAAGGTCTTGTTATCCATCTTTTTTGTCCCTTTCTATTCCATAATCTGCCCACAAATATTTCTATCCATTTCCTGGTACAATTGGGTTGGACATTGTTTCTTCTTTTTGACCCTTTGTTATCTTGATTATTTTCTTATGTTCTTCTTGCTCAAATGCTACATTTTTTTGTCCTGCTCACCTTGACATTTCTTGTGCTTTCTGAAAACTGATTATCCTCTTAATACATCTATACACCTTGAGAAACATAGCCTTTTTTCTTTGTTTTTATGTGTAGCCTTTCATTTCTCTTCTTTCAAATTCTAAACCCAAATTCATTAACTCTATCACTTTACTTTCACATTCCTCACAGATTTCCTCTATCTTATAAGGCCTTGTTATCCATCTTTTTGTAGAGTTGCCACCTTTTCAAATGCCCAAAGTGCAACATTTTTTGTAGAAATGCAATATTTTGCAGGACAGAACATACCCACAGCCAGTGCAAAGGACAGAACTTCACTTGTTTGCCAAAATAAGAGTGTATTCTTGTAGCATTTGTGTTGCTTATGCTATTTCTTATAACATTTAGGTGTTTTATATGAAAAAAAATGTTTTATGCAACTATTAAAAAAACTTATGAAATATTTTTTGCCCTAAAATCTCAGGACATTTGTAATTTTTTAGTTTTTTTCGCAGGACACAACTGCCCAAAGAGGGACTGCCCTCGCAAAGTGGGACAGGTGGTAACCCTATCTTTTTGTCCTTTTCTATTCCATAATTTGCCCACAAATATTACTATCCATTTTCCTGGCACAATTGGGTTGGACATTGTTTCTTCTTTTCGACCCTTTGTTATCTTGATTATTTTCCTACATTCTTCTTGCTCAAATGCTACATTTTTCTGTCCTGATCACCTTGACATTTCTTGTGCTTTCTGAATACTGATTACCCTCTTAATACTTCTATACACATTGAGAACCAGAAGATATGCCTACTTCTCATAACTTTGGGTTTTAGCTTCACCGCTTCCAGGATGACAACTCTGACATTCCCAGTCACTGTTTCGGTCATCTGATTTATTGGTTATTTGACTGCATGTAAGTTTTATACAACATTTTGCCTCAAGTCAATCACATTCAAGTTCAGAACCCCTATTTTTAATTCAGCTTGACTATATGGCAGTGTATAATGTGACCTGCACCTGAGACACATGACACACAAATACATACCCACAATTCCATGTTTGCTTTTACCCAGAAGACCACACATATCTATATATGTAAGATTTTCTATCTATATTTTTAAAAAAAGCACATCTATCCCTGCTTCATGAGTGGGATCAAAGTCTATCCATTTCTGACATACCCATTACAGACCATCAAAACACAGAGTAGTGTTGTGTGCAGCTACTGAAGACATCTGGAATACTGACATCTCCCATCATCATGGCAACTCCAAATAAGGGTGTAGCTGCTAAAACCATTATATGGGGCACTTTCATTTCAGAACAGGGATATGAGTGCTTCTAAATTCAGACTACATAAGAAACAGTCTGAAAGGAAATTAGCAATGATGGCTATTAGTGTCAAGGTGAAACAGAGTAGCAGGCATAATGAAAAGGAAAGCAGAGCAAAATCACTGCAGAAGCAGCTCAAGGATTCACAGCTCAGCACATTTAAAGGGAAAGTGGTCTGCTGGCTGTGCTTTCATGTAGGATGCACAGAGAGATAAACAGAACAGATGTGGTGTGGAGGCTGGAAGAAAATGTGGGAGACATTTGCCTGTTTGTAGTAGAAAGGACCACCTAATCTGTTACAAATGGATCAGGTAATTCTGTCTCTTTCAGGACAGCCTCCTGGTACATATACTTAAGAATCCAAACAAGGATATCCGCATTAGAGATACTTGAGGTAGCAGAAGGCTTGCAAGCCATCTTTTGTTAAAGGATCCTCTATCACTGAATAACTATAATGTACTTCTTACATAGCATGTTTAAGAAGGTACTTCAAACTATGATGAAGCCTTTGGATTTCATGCAGACAGTGGCTGGCAGGGTAAACCTCATACTAAAGTACAAGTTAAAAATCAACTCATCTCTGGAAACAAAACAGAAGTTAGAATTATCAGACTTGACTTAGCAGAGGCTATTAACCTAAGCTGCTGGAACCAAACAAGCCAGATAAAATCAGATAAACTGATTTACCTCTGTATTGACAAGGAGGAAGCCAAATGTGCAGCCTTCATGACACATACTCATTTGCAACAAAAGTGACAGTCAACAGCTCATGAGTGATACATTCATAACAGTTCATAAGAAAGAAGTTGTACTTGTATGCAAAGTGAAAAATAGCTTTTCAACAGGTTAAGTTTCTGAACAGCTACTTATCATAACAGCACAGCTTGGTCATCCCTGTCAATGGACAATTGTGCTTTCCCTGCTTAAGAAATAATTAAAAACAAAACAATATTAAACCATCAAAACACTAAGAAAGGAGCAAAAAACTGAAATCCAAGGTCCTTGAGACACATAGATTTTATATAAGTGAGAAGCACAAACATGTTTTTACTTTTCTTATCTTTGAAATCCAGACCAAAGCTAAGGAATATCGTGTGAAGACAAACATGTTTGAGACTCTCATGGTAGAAGTTACCAGAATGATTTATATAATTATAAATTCCTATAGTGTTCTGAACAGTTCGGGTAACTTCATGACTTCATCAGCTAGGTGACAAAGGCAATGGACAAAGAATAACTTGTGAATATTGCTTGTGGATTTTAAGAAGGAATTTTTCTCAGGGCACATGGGAAAGTAATCAGCAAGATGATATCGCAGAAAATAAGGTATTGGACCATGAGGCAACTACAGTAGGTAACAAAGGGCAACAGCCACAACACTCATCTCTCAGTGCAGTAGTCATCAGAGTACTACAGGGCTCACTTTTGTAACAACTGCCATTTGCCATCTTATAAAGCATTGATAACAAAATAAGCATGCCCCTAAACAGACATTTGTTGTGGATGGGTAACAAAATGAGCATGTCCTTAAACAAACATTGTTGTGGATGGGTAACAAAATAAGCAAGCCCCTAAACAGACATTTGTTATGGACAGGTAACAAAATAAGCATGCCCCTAAACAGACATTGTTGTGGACGGGTAACAAAATAAGCATGCCCCTAAACAGATATTATTTTGCACTGGTAACAAAATAAGCAAGCCCCTAAACAGACATTGTTGTGGACTGGTAACAAAATAAGCAAGCCTCTAAACAGACATTTGTTGTAGATGGGTAACAAAATAAGCATGCCCCTAAACAGACATTTGTTATGTATGGGTAACAAAGTAACCATACCCCTAAACAGACATTTGTTGTGGACGGGTAACAAAATAAGCATGCCCTTAAACAAACATTGTTGTGGATGGGTAACAAAGTAAGCATACCCCTAAACAGACATTTGTTGTAAGTGGGTAACAAAATACACATGCCCTTAAACAAAAATTGTTGCGGACTGGTAACAAAGTAAGCATGCCCCTATTCAGACACTGTTGTGGACGGATAACAAAATAAGCATGCTCCTAAACAGACATTGTTGTGGACGGGTAACAAAATAAGCAAGCCCCTAAACAGACATTGTTGTGGACGGGTAACAAAATAAGCATGCCCCTAAACAGATATTGTTGTGGACTGGTAACAAAATAAGCATGCCCTTAAACAGACATTTGTTATGGATAGGTAACAAAGTAAGCATGCCCCTAAACAGACATTTGTTGTGGATGGGTAACAAAATAAGCATGCCCTTAAACAAACATTGTTGTGGACTGGTAACAAAATAAGCAAGCCCCTAAACATACATTTGTTGTGGACGGGTAACAAAATAAGCATGCCCCTAAACAAACATTGTTGTGGACTGGTAACAAAGTAAGCATGCCCCTAAACAGACATTGTTGTGGACGGGTAACAAAATAAGCATGCCCCTAAACAGACATTCATTGTGGACAGGTAACAAAGTAAGCATGTCCCTAAACAGACATTGTTGTGGACAGGTAACAAAATAAGCATGCCCCTAAACAGATATTATTTTGCACTGGTAACAAAATAAGCAAGCCCCTAAACAGACATTGTTGTGGACTGGTAACAAAATAAGCAAGCCTCTAAACAGACATTTGTTGTAGATGGGTAACAAAATAAGCATGCCCCTAAACAGACATTTGTTATGTATGGGTAACAAAGTAACCATACCCCTAAACAGACATTTGTTGTGGACGGGTAACAAAATAAGCATGCCCTTAAACAAACATTGTTGTGGATGGGTAACAAAGTAAGCATACCCCTAAACAGACATTTGTTGTAAGTGGGTAACAAAATACACATGCCCTTAAACAAACATTGTTGCGTACTGGTAACAAAGTAAGCATGCCCCTATTCAGACACTGTTGTGGACGGATAACAAAATAAGCATGCTCCTAAACAGACATTGTTGTGGACGGGTAACAAAATAAGCAAGCCCCTAAACAGACATTGTTGTGGACGGTTAACAAAATAAGCATGCCCCTAAACAGATATTGTTGTGGACTGGTAACAAAATAAGCATGCCCTTAAACAGACATTTGTTGTGGATAGGTAACAAAGTAAGCATGCCCCTAAACAGACATTTGTTGTGGATGGGTAACAAAATAAGCATGCCCTTAAACAAACATTGTTGTGGACTGGTAACAAAATAAGCAAGCCCTTAAACATACATTTGTTGTGGACGGGTAACAAAATAAGCATGCCCCTAAACAAACATTGTTGTGGACTGGTAACAAAGTAAGCATGCCCCTAAACAGACATTGTTGTGGACGGGTAACAAAATAAGCATGCCCCTAAACAGACATTCATTGTGGACAGGTAACAAAGTAAGCATGTCCCTAAACAGACATTGTTGTGGACAGGTAACAAAATAAGCATGCCCCTAAACAGACATTGTTGTGGACGGGTAACAAAATAAGCATGTCCCTAAACAGACATTGTTGTGGACAGGTAACAAAATAAGCATGCCCCTAAACAGACATTGTTGTGGACGGGTAACAAAATAAGCACGCCGCTAAACAGATATTGTTGTGGATAGGTAACAATGTAAGCATGCCCCTAAACAGACATTATTGTGCACTGGTAACAAAGTAAGCATGCCCCTAAACAGACGTTGTTGTGGATGGGTAACAAAATAAGCAAGCCCCTAAAAAGACATTATTGTGCAGTGGTTACAAAGTAAGCATGCCCCTAAACAGATATTGTTGTGGATGAGTAACAAAATAAGCATGCTCCTAAACAGACATTGTTGTGGATTATCTGAGGATGAAGTAATAACCGGCATAATTCAATTAAACCTGAATATATCAAGAACTTTGTAACCAGGATGCAAGACTAGTAAATGCAAGGCAGTTAATACTGAATCAAGAAACCCAAGATACTGTCACTGTATGGAGAGGAATTTGTTTGCCAAAACAGAAGCCTTTGCGTTCTTGTGATTGAGTTGATAATGTTTTTCCATATGTAATCCTTGAACAAGAAATAAGAACATTAGCGACTTTTTCTTCATGTACCTCAGTGTGCTTCCTAGGCTCACAGCTTTGGACACAATGTAATTAGGAAGTTGTTGTTTACTATTTTAGATAATGGCAAAATGATAGTCTCTGGTTTATAGCACAATATGAGCAATTCTTTGCAGTTTCACACATGATGATTAGAACCGAGAATAAAGGCCAGGAGCAGTTACTAATCTTCATTCTTTAGTTAAGGATTTGACTCTTTCAGTTATCTTTTGCCTAACACATGAGTCTGAGCAAGTCACTTAACCAAGCACTGATCCCAGGCTGCCTCAGCAAAGAGGCACTCCTGCTTAGTAGGTTTACATGGTTAATGAACTCATTCACGCCAGTGGAACTCAGAAAGTTTGAACTCTAACTTTCATGGCTGCCAAGGTATGTCCTCACAGTTCAAACAAGTGCTCATATCTCTAGAACCACGTGTTAGCAAAGAAATGCAAACTGTAAACTGTTCAGCACAAACAAATCTTTACAGTGGGTTCATTCTTTGGATTCTGAGTCTTAGACTAGATTTTATAAGTCACAATCTTATTATAATATTATTTTTGTAGTCATTAATCACGTAAGCTACACAAGTATTATCAGTAGTATTTTGTTCATCCAGCATTGAGGTTTGATACAAGGTTAAGCAGTTCTGCTTGTGTTGCTTCTTTGTTGAGATATTTAGAGAAATATGACCATTATGATAACATAGAAAAATAGTATACAAACAACATGCAATATCTCCTTAGATACAAAACTCAGAGGACAAAGTATCAATGCCGTTGTGTTCAACATTGTGTAAACTTTAAGATGAAATCTTTCAATAGCTTTCATATAGCATGGCTTTGAGATTATTAACATAAACATAAACAGGAAACACAATGACTGCAGGTATCACTAGGGTGAATCTCGAGAAACATCTGGAGGTGTTACTATGGTTCAATGAATAAAAGGACTGACACCCACATTCACATCTGTATGATACTGTAATGCCACATCTGTCCTCAGTATGGCTTTACATGGATTTCATCAGCCTTCACTCAAACTCCTAAAAAATATGGAAAACACTTATTAAAATAATTTTATTTAATATTTATACTATCTGGTAAAATGGCATGATCTTGAAGATGGTATACATAAGCAGTGGTAGTGGTGCATGGGGCTGTAACACCCAACATCATGGGAGTGCAGGGGAGAGCTTGCCCCACCTGCAAAACTGCTTTTTTTATCCTGAATGCTATTCACATTTGAGTGATTTTGCTACATTGTGAACACAGTTTTGATGGTCAATCATAATGGAGTCAAAGTATTGACATGAAACTGGTCTAAGACCGCATGGTCAAGCTGTATGCCCACATTTAAAAGGCAGATTCTGTGAGTGAAATGCTTAACTGACGTTATATTTTGCATTTACTACTGAAAGTAAAAAATATGTATAATACAAGTTTTATATTTTATTTCTAAGCAGTTAATATCTCTTTGATGTAGCTATTTCTTATAAATGACAGACATTTGCTCCTGACCTCTGGGTAGTTTTATAAGGGTAAATACTGCAGTTATCTCACTGAAATGCTTCTACACTGTGGTGTCACAATGTTTCAGAGTAAACTCTCTCTCTCTCTTTCTACACACACACACGCACACATACTATGTGTGTGTGTGTGTGTGTGTGTCTGTGCTTATATATATATATATATATATATATATATATATATATATGTGTGTGTGTGTGTGTGTGTGTGTGTGTATACATATATCTATAAATAAATATATATATATATATATATATATATATATATATATATATATATATCTATAAATATATATATATATGGGTCTACTTCTAATGACCGAACGCCGATTCGACAGGAAATAACCGGCCAGAAATCCGACAACACACAAACTCGACAACGCAAACACCGAACACCATAACACCGACACACTAC